>NC_141887.1:2928730-3242011 GCF_030686135.1 Camelina sativa
CCTCTGTTTCTCAAAGTGATGTTTGTGTTTTTTTTCAGATGCTTGTTCTTGCAGAGAATCGAATCCTGAGAGTTGATTTCCCAAGAAACGGAACCAAATCTGAACCGGAATTGTTCTTCGATCCCGGTGAACCGATTCTTGGTTTCGCTGTTAGCATATCGAGTTCTTCGGTTTACATCACGGTTAAGAATCATGGTCTCTACGCTTATAATATGCTTAGACAGCAACTCTGGATTGCAGAGCCTAAGACCGAACGATTCGGATACCGATTAGGATGTCGAAAAGATTACGATAACTGTACATTCGATTCTCCACCAGTTATTGATTCTTGCGAAGGAAGTATCTATGTAAGATCTGTCTCGTTAGTTATTCTTCTCCATTCACGTTTCATCAATGGTGAGTTCTTGATTTTATTGCTCTGTTTTAATTTATTCAGATTTCAAACAATGAAGGAGAACTCTACTCGTTATCTCTCCGTGGCACTTACTACCAATGGATTCAAGATTTTAGTCTAGTGGATCGTTTCTTCACCGTTACACCGGGGAATAACGGTCTAGTCTACGTCGTTTTCCCTAGGAAGTCACTCGTCTACGCGTTAGATTCGTTTTCTGGTGACATTCTGTGGCAAAAAACCGTCGGTCCATTAGCAGAAACCTCTGGTTCAGACCCTGTCATAGACTCAAACAGTCAGTTTCATTAACGAATCTATTGAGATAATTTCACCTTGTAAGATCGATCTTTATCTTATAGTTTGTTTTATCACAGGTTGGGTATCAATTGGTTCACTAGATGGGACATTGTACTCGTTCTCAAGAATAGGGGAGCTTTACAAGATACCAAAAAACACACTAACAGATTCAATGATTCAAATAGAGCCAGTACTCGATTGCTCGGGCTATACTGTTTATGTTTCTCAGACAAAACTACAAGGAAAGATCGATCGTGTCGTCAATGAAGATTATACTTATGTGTCGGCCAAGAAACCAGAGACTGCAGTCTTTTCACTTGTAGTTCCAGAGACCAGATCGATTCACTGGTCGCAGAGTTATTCTGGTAAAACTCTAGGACTAGTTTCAGTCTCTTAGAAACTACATAGATTTTTTTATGATTTTGAAAATAATGGTTTTTGTATCAGATCAAATTGAGGGTTTGTCATTAGACGAAGATCTACAACATTTTGTGTTGGACGAGAGGATTGTTCTTGCATTCGTTGCAGCCTCTAATTCTGGAAATCCATTTCGATGTCGTTCCAAACATGAGAAGCTAACATCTAGCTGTTCGTTTGCAGAACCAGAGCATCTTGATATCTACATTGGTAAACTTAATTACAATTTGTAAACCTTTATTCCTTCATTGGACATTTATATATCTCTGACTCTAAGAATGAATTTCATTAGGTAACGAAAGAGCGATAATTTGGTTTATACTGTTGGAGTTTGTGATCATGATCATCTTTGCGGCTCTTGTGAGTTTCTGTTTTATATTCTGGAAGAAAAAGAAGCTTCAAGGACGTCCCTTTAGTGCTTTCTTGGACAAGCGAGTAAGAAGCACTAGGTTAATTATGTAACAAGTATCTTACACTCATTTCTTGCATCCCAAGAATTCTCTGTTTTCCAGTATCTTACAGTCAGTTTTTCTCCCCCCAGCGTTTGCTGCACAGGAAGAGGAGAGAAATCGATAGAACGATAAGAAAACTTCAAAATGAATCAACGGCTGATGAATTCACGGTTGATCAAATTGGTGAGCTGGTTCAAGAGAGGGAAAACGTGAAGAGGAAACTCTCTTCGACCTATAGTCTTGGAAGGGACATAGAAGCATCAAAGTCAAAGTCTAAAGATTATGTTCTTCCCTTGTACGGAGGAGGTTCTAGAAGCTTCTCTTTCCGAAATAGGGAGAACGAGAGTATCACGATTTTTCAAACACGACACGATGTGTCATCCTCAGAAGAGAGCCATAGGGACCAACAATATAGTGATGATGATGCCGCTGATGATGAACATGATGAAGATAACTTGGACCGTAAGCAAAAGGGAAAGTTGTTTGCCCATTCGGAGGGTTCTTCCAATGATGGTGATGATGATGAATCATGCGGTATTGCAAGCGGTAGAAAAAGAAACATATATTTAAAGAAGAGGTCATTATCTTTGACGACTTAAAATAAAGGATTGAATAATTATGGTGTATATTTGTAGCTATAATATTTTAACAAAATCTTAATCTATTTCATAATTAGTAAATTTATGAACCATATTATGTTTGGAGATTTATATGAAACTTGAGTCCAAATCTATGAGATTATTTAACATATCTCTAGATAATCTGATGAACTATTACTGATTAATATGTTAGAACGATCTTAAACATTTCACTGCATAGAACAACATTAGTTTTAAGAAAAACAACCATCGCATCGACCGGTTGAGGTAGATGATCACAAAACAAAAAGCAAACCGCTTTATATACAATTCGGTAGATGATCACAAAACAAAAAGCAAACCGCTTTTTCCCTCTATCTAGTAGCACTACTCTTTCCCGCACTTAAATAAGCAACATATATCCACACATACATCTAAACTTGGCATAGTTAAAACTTTTTTTTAATCAATCATGCCAACAAAGGAGCATGACCACACATCTTCTGATGATGTAAATCCTTCCCTTTTGCTGTTTCATATACTTCCCCAGTCGTCTACTTATTGACCTCTTCTTCTCTTTTGATCTCTCTGAGCTCATCATGACCTTCTTCATTTCCATTTTCAAGTTTCCAAAACAATGGTTGATTATATAACAATGGTTGAACAAAACTTGCTGCAAGGGAGAAATTTTTGAATATTTTATGCGAAAAAGAGATTTGTTTTTAGTCTTTTTAACGAGTAAGCTATAAGAAGCAGAATTGTTTAATTAGTTTGGTAGCTTTAGACTGATAGAGAATAAATAAGCTTTGGATAGATTGAAGAAGAGAACTGATTTGAAGGAGGATTTACTTGTGGAGGTGTGTATATATAGAGAGAACTTGTGGCATGCATGCATGGTTACATTTTTAAAATAAAAATGTAGTGTGTTTTTTTAATGGTGTGAAGAAAAATTTGTAATAAAATGGATAAAATACATATCAATGGAAAAATTTGTAATAAAATGGATAAAATACATATCAATGGCTTCATCAAACCCAACAAAATTGGAACTTGGGTTGACTAGTGATTACTAGTTTAATTTTCCTATCAAAGCAAACTAAAAACAATTATCAACCAAAATCATGTAAAACAATATCTCCCACATGTCTTTTCTCGTGTTCCACCATGAAATCAAACATAACTTGAACCTGGCCTTGCTTGCTTCAAAGTCCCCACTAAACCATACAACTTAATTTATTATGTACATACTGTATTTGTTTATTAGTTAATCACAATTAAAATGCCAAAGCTTAGAATACGGGAACTGTTTAATTAGTGGTCACCACACTAGCTTAATTTCCCCTATGTCACGTTTCAAGACATAAAATACCTATATATATATATATATATATATTTCATACGAATTGCCAGATAAAATTTTCTTTTAATATAAAAGTCAAAATTATGTGAACATATTTCAACTAGATGTTACGTCGCAGGGTCGTTTCTTTATCGAGACTTTTGTTGAGAATATATGAATATCCCCAAATTAATCTGCTTTACGTTCAAATTACCCTAAGAGATATCGATATATAGAGACAATAATCTATTGAACAATAAAAGAATTAGAAAAAAGAAGAAGCTTCTCAAATATATCAATGTAATTCCAGGAAGTTATTAAAAATTATTATTAAGGCAATGTTTTTGAAGCAAAAAAAAATAAAGTTATCATCAACCAGAGACAAGACTGGAAGTTGTGTTGTCTCCAAAGTTCATGTTCCCTCGTTTTCGAGCGCCTTGTAATTTAAAATTTTCCAAATGCTTGTAGTTATTAAAGAAAATAATAATAAATCAAAACTTATAAGAAAAAAAAAAGAGGAACAGTAGTAGTAAAAAGAAGAAGAAGAAGTGGAGCCAAACCGCACGTGACATCCGCGTGGACTGCATATGCTTATTGTTTGGCATAATCCAGACAACCTTGTTAACCTTGTCTCCTTGATAATATTGATGTGATTTATTTTCTTATTGATATTTTGTTGCTAAATAAGTATCGATTAGATGTAACAGTGAACTTGAACATCATTTATATATGTATATCATTTAGGCTGTATCTTTGCCTTGGATTAATCAAAGATTGTGTGATTGTGTCCGTAATTAAAAACTGCACTGTACGGTTCAACGCATCAAGTACTAGTTTCAGCTTTGTAACACTAGTTTTGTTAACTAATCATTGATTATAGACTTCATAATAGGGTGATTAGTTTCTGTTTTATGAAGCATCCGATTTCTTGTAATTAGTGATTTTTAATTTGCAGCTGTCAAAAAAGGAAAAAAAAAAAAGAAAGAAAGAAAGAAGAAGGTCCAAATCTCGCAATCAGGCATTTTATATGGGCTATTGAACTTTCACATATTGGGCTTTTATGGGCTCAAGATAACTAAACCATGTGTGGCGTAACTTAATTGTTTACAAGTCACACCAAGTCTATTTTTTTTAATGTAGTTTTTTTTCCTTGGTGTGTTTTAACTTCTTTTTTTCTTCCTTTCTAAATTAAACCTGATAACATCTTTTCATGTATTTTATTTAAAATTTTCACTATCTATATTTATACAAAAAAAAATAAGAAATTGAATATTTTTGATAGAAAATACAAATCCACTACTTTTTTTAGTCAAATTGTTCAAATCTAATTTTTAATGATCTATAAATATAAATATTCTATCCACCACACTTTTTTTTGAAAGACGTCACTTCACATGGACATGTACTATCTCCTGTAATAAATCTAGTTTGTTCACATTGGAAAAGCGATTCATAAATACTTTACTCTATATGTGTAAAAAGAGAAATTGTCATGATTTGTACTGCAAAACCCCAAAACAGAAAGAATCTGCTCAAATTTGAATTTCGTGGGTAAATGTTTTTCAGATGAACAACAAAAGAAAAGACAAGAAGTAAGAATATTAATTTAAAATTTACCAAGTAAGTGTGAAGTTTTCTTTTAGACAAGAAGATAAATAATAATCTGCATGAAGAAGAAGAAAAAAGATTAAAAAAAAAAAAGGAAAGACAAATATTATAATGAATCATTTCCTTATTTCACCTCTCACCTCTCACAAGTGAATCATTTCCTACATTTGCATGCATCTTCTGCGCCCACCACAATCATTAGTTTCTATTGTGGGTCACCCATTTTAGTTTCTTAACCGGTCGGTTCAATCATCTTTTACCCGGTTCAGTTATTAAAGATTAAATGAGTTTCACTTACTTTCAACTTTCAAGTTTCAAACGAAGATATAAATTTCGTAGTTAGTCATCTTCACCACATGTATTACAATGATGAATGTGACATTCACATGGACATGGATATTGATATGTGTCACAAAACCACTATTTGTAGATTCTCTCTATATTAGAGTCCACTTGATCACACCTCAAATCAATATGCCTCACTATAACCAAACAAAAGAAGACCATGTTATTGAAAACAACAGTACTCTAGAGACGCATAGACCACTTTACATTTTTGAAAAATCAAAATTAACCATATTATATAAAACTCCATATCATCCTATCCATTCTTCACATTCTGCCAACTCCTCTACCATGTGCCATCTTTGGTCCATCTCAATTTCAGACGTTGGCCAACAACATTTTTCGTTGGTCTGAGATTTTTCATTATCTTCACACATACACCACTAATATAATTCGTTGTTACAGTGGGAACTACTAATAACTAGCTGTTACTATATGTGAGAGTACTATTCTAGAAGTAATACGTAAACATTATTTATATTGTTATAAATTGTTAGTTCAGTTCATTAATGAAAAATACTAGTTTACAACTACTTGATGTGTAAGACAGTTCCACCTTAGTGAATAAAAGAGGTAACTAAGCTACTATCGGAACTTACGATTATTCGCGTATTCGTTTGGTAATCCACCAACTAAAAAAACAAGTTATGAACCGTACGTAGTTCATAAGAAGATAGTCTAAATTGGATACTAATTTACGTAAGGAGGTGGAATCGTAAGAAAAATTCGATTGTATGGTCTGATTAACAAGCGGTACCAACTACGACAACTCAAAACTAGTTTGCATTAGTTTTCCTTTCCATGTATCATCAACCAACTAAAGTGAGTATTAAGTCGCTTTCTATTAGTTTATTTTTAATATATATATATATATATAAATATTTACATCAAGATTTCAACATTTCATTTCAATTAAACATTAGTATATATTTGGTGAAATGACATGTGGTTATTAAACCACTCATAAAAGATCGTGTGTCCACCTGTTTCCAAAATCTATGGCATTTTTTTCAACTCATAAATAGTGCGTACCAGTAATACTACTGTCACAGAAAATTACGATCTTAAAATGAAATAAAGAAATTAATGAAAACGAAAATGACTAGTACAGTAAGACCAATGTTTGACAATTCGTTCATTTTATTTTTGCATTTGGTTAATTACTATCACTAAGAAGTTAATACAATCTGATTCTTGTTTAGTTAAAGCTAATATTCAACTGGATCAACATCATAATTGTTGGTATATACATTTTTTAGAAATTAAAAAACAGTTTTGAATAAGAAATTGAACTTAAAAAAAAATTTGAAAAGAAAGGAGGACCATATTTTTTTAAACTACTACAAGAGAACAGAAAATGACAAGTGAGTTTGATTCCTATAAATGGATTACACCCAAGAAAAAAACAAAATTGCTATACTGTATATTTTAAAAATACAGGGGCAAGCAGCCAATTTGATTATCAACCTCTCCTATATATACATCTTTATATATTCTAGTTTTTTTAAATAAATTTTAAATTTTAATAAATATGAATACCCAATAAAAAAAAAATTGAAAAAAGATAAGGTACTAAAATAATAATTATTTTATTTTCGGAAAGAAAATAAAAATCTTTTTATAGGTGCTGGCATGATTGCTTCATTCTCCCTCCTTAAGCTCAAAAGTTTTTTTGCTTTTTTCAAAAAAGAAGAAGAAGAAGAAGAAGAAACATCTCGTTTCCATGGCTTTCCGGGGAGATGAGTCAGAGATTATGAACCTAAGAGAATGGGATCGAAGAGCTCGATTGATCCGCGAAAACCCGACTTCTAGAAGGTTCTCTGCTTCGTACATAGGAAGCTTCCGAGAAGATCATCACAAGTCTTCTTGTAGAACAAACTTCAATAACATCTCTAGTACTGCCTCTTCTCCTGGCTGCAACACTCTCAAAGGTTTAAACTTTACCACTCTATCTCTTCCATAGTTTATCAAGTTATATCTTCTTGAAAATGTTTTTAATTTTCAAATCTTGTATCACAGAAGAGATTGATCCATCAACATATTCCTTCACCAATGCTATTAAAGGTAAAGTTTCTTCTTTTGCTTTTTACCATTAGAAAAGCTCGAGACTTTAGGTAACCCTTTTCAAAAGAACAGAGCAAAAGTAATAATGTTCAAATATGTGTTGTTGTTGTGTCTTTTTGTTTGTGGCAGCATTACAAGCAAAGACAATGTATAATAACAGAGAATGGTTAGCACAAGAAGGGTTTGCGTTGAACTCGAAGTGGAACGAAGCAGAGAAATATATCTGCAACCCATTGTCGGGACAAGTACCAATGGAGTGTTTGTCAGCTAAAACATTAAGTACAAGATCCTTCAGAAACTTATCCACAATGTCTGCTCCTCTTCACTTCCCTAGTCCATTGATGAGTTCTGGTCAAAACAAACCAAATAATATCAATCCTAACGTTAGAGTCATTCACGAGGATCTTTATGCTCCTGATCCTATATTGCTTCTTGCTCGAGGTGATTGATTTTTAAATATTTAATCCTAAAGCTTAGTTTTCAAAATTTTGGGGTTTTCTGGTAATAAGGAATTTTTGTGGGTGTTTTTTTTAGCAGAAAAGAAAGTTGTGGGGCTGAAGCGAGATGTGGGAATTCAAAGTACGACGTCGGTGGACTTTAGCTCCGGTAGTCCTAGTCCGGCAAAGACGCCTCCGATCATGGAACGGTCCTTGAAACGACACGTAGAAGCTGATGATTCGCCGGTGGATTTCAATCTCAAATTGGAAGGTCAACAAGAGGTATGTACATTATTAGTTCATGTCTTCAATTTAGTAGACCGATCAGTGTTACTAATTAATCTGAAATATGTATATATATATATATATATATATATATATATATATATACTAATAATTTAAAGAGAACCCAAAAAATCGTGAAAATTTTACTAAAAAAAAATTCGAAATATGTAGTCGCTAGCATGAGGTCCATGGAAGAAAGAAAGGTACGGAACATAAAGAAATAATTGCATAAAATTTTGAATTGGTCGTGCATCAATAATTTTCATTTCTTTCGCAAGATAAGAAAAGCATCAAACAAATGATAGTACCAAAATGTTTTCATAGAAAGAGACAATGATAACACTCTTTCTACTATTATTTTTTTTGTGTAGAGATACGTTACATGTATTGATTCATTTTAAGATTAATTAAGATTCTTTCATGATATATGAAACATAGTACACATGACAGTCTTATATATATATATATATATATGTGTGTGAGGAGAGGGGGATTTCATCATAGAAACACAAAACCATATAATCATATGCAATGACTATTTCTTGAAAGATCTTTTATCAGACCAGACCCCATTTCGTGATTTTTGTCTCCCAAAACTCACGTGACTACTACACTACTACATCCTTATTCTACACATTTTCTATCTATCTATATATAGCCAAAAGCCACTATTGATCAATAATTTCTTACGTATGTATATGATGGCTTTGTATTTGTAACTCGATAAGGCACTAGAATCATGAAGAGTTGAGGACATCAATCTCATTTTATTCAAACTCGTGGTCTAAACAATCCCCATGTTCTAATAACTATTTAAGACTATTTGATGTTAATGAAGAGTTTATTTGGGTTTTGAAGGATGTGACGTTAGAGGAGAAAGAGAAAGAAGAAGAGAAGCAATATATGAGTAAAGAAGAAGGAGAAGAAGAAGAAGAAGAAGAAGAAGACAAAGAAGTGAAGCAAGAGATGAGTGAAGAAGATGATGAAGAAGAAGAGAAGAAGAAGAAGAGAGGAACAGGATGTTTCTCATGGGTGAGATCAAGACAAAGACAAGCAAGAAAATCAAAGTACATCTTCCCTGTTTGTGTTCCTCATCTAGTCAAAGGTTGTTGAAAAATCCTTAAAAGCCCAAGAGAATCAAGCAACAACAAGAAAGAATCAATGGTGTTTGCAAAATTCTCTCTTCTTTTTTCTCTGTTTTCTCTTTACTACCTATTTTTCTATTAAATAAAAACAAAATCATAATGAGATTAATATATATTAGTTTTTCCTCTTGATAAAGATTAATCATTCATGGGAGTATCAAAAGCTTGACCATATGCTTTTGCTCCCCTTTTCTCTATAACAAATGCTTCTTCTCTCTTGAGTCTCTCTTGTGTCTTTGGTTTCTTGTTTACTCTTTCTTCTCCATGGTTACTCGGTTTCCTCCTGATCATACTTCCATTCCAAAATAGCTAGAGTGTGTCGGCCACCACAAGCTACATGTTTAGCTATCCATTTCCCATCGTCTTCTTCATCAGTGTGGTTAAATCGTCCTTCTGGTGGTGGAATGTCTATAGGAATCTCCAATGGTTTTCCCGTAGTCACTTTTCTTCCATACCCGAGTCTACCATGGTCTCCCCGACCAAACTGATCACCATAAACGATATAAAAGAGAGGTTGAGAGATCAAATTTTGTTTTCTAACAAAGCAATATTTTTTAAACCCAAAGGGAGGTTATGAGGACTTACCGAGAAGATCCTACCGTCTCTTGTCAGAGCGACTGAATGAGTTCCACCACAAGAGACCTGATAAGAAAAGAACGATAAGACCTTCCAGAGATATGAGAATGAGTAGAGAAATCGGTGGTTTTGCTTTTTACCTGAATGATGTCTTCTCCAGCTAAGAGATTAACTTTCTGTGGAAGCATTTTACTGCTCTTGTCATTGTCACCTAACCCGAGCCTTCCATGTTCTCCTCTTCCCCAACCATAGACCTAAGATTGTATATAGCCAAGTCACAACATTTTTACAGTTAAGATCTATATCAAGCTTCAAAACAACCGAGCCGTGGCTCGATCAAGAACCAGATAATATAAATGTGAAACTTCAGATATGAGTTCTAATACCTCTCCTTCATTGGTTAATGCTGTTGAATGCCATCCACCCACAGCGATATCAACCTAACACATGCATTTACCAGGTGGGGGAAATTACTTTCTATAGTAGACACTCGGCTTTAACATAGGCATTTACAGGTTAAAAATCAGAAGGCATCGAGTTCAATATGAGAGCTTAAACTAGAAATTTCAGACCACATACCAAAGTGAGATCATCAAGGCCTTGCACTGGAATAGGATAAGATCTCGGCTGGGTATCTCCGGTTCCAAGTTGTCCATATTCATTGTTACCCCAAGCCCACAAAGTCCCATCTTCTTTCAGAGCCAAATTATGAAATGCTCCAACAGCGATCAGACGAACGTTTTCAAGACCCTGAACTCTTACAGGAACAGATATCTGTTTTCTGCAATTGAACGAATTACAGGAGACCCCATAATTACTAGCAGCAGACAAGAAACTGCAAATGTTAAATCCATGAATGAAAGAAACTCGGTTTAATACATGTCACCGGGAGGCCACGGTTGACCCCAAGTCCACACATAGCCTTCACGGGTTAGAACAACAGAGTGAGTACCTCCTGCAGCTACCTGTTATATTATCCATAGAAACACGAGAAAAGATGGTTTAGACTGATTAAGACCATTAAAACTTGAGGTAAATTCCAGAGAGTTTAACAGCAAAAGTTACCTGTCGGACTGTAAGTTGCGGGGCACAACGCTTAGGGATTACAATATCCCTCCGCACAGGCCTACCTGACTCATCTTTGGAAGGCTCTTCACCACACTGTCCATATTCATTTCCACCTAAAGTATGTACCAAACCAGAGAGGTCCATAATTGTCGCTTTTAAGATCTTTACGGTCACAATCAATAGGAAGAAGCTGAGAGAAAAATGCATACCCCAAGCATATGCTCGGCCTTGATCATCGACAGCTAAACAATGCCAACCACCAATAGCTGCCTAGGATCCATCACAGAAACACCATTCAGAATAAATCACAACTAGGAGAGAGCATTAGAGCAAATAACAAAAAAAAAAAACACTTGATCTTTGTAGGTTGTTAAACCTGAATAATCTTGACGTTGGCAAGAGACTTAACCAGACAAGGGGTGCTTTCTGTTTTTGTCTCCGGTGGGTGTCCTAATGTACCCCTTTGATTCCAACCCCATGTAAACAGCTGAGAAACCATTTAAGAGATTGCAAAACCTTAAGTTTCTTTATTCAAAAAATGTATTCTCAGATAGAGTTTAAAACCAAAATGAGGATCAAAATCAAAAACCATATAATTACTATACGTCGGTGACACAAGAATCCAAACCAATCGTAAACTACTCCACAGATACAGAATCGTAAAACCCTTTTGGATTAGTACTTCAGATCTCAAAAACCTCAAAAACCCTTTGTAAGCGACCAAAAGCCAACTTAGAATCAAATCGCAGATCAAACCAATACAAAGCATTGAACTTTATTAAATTCTAAACAAGACCCACGAAACAAGAAACAAAACAAGGACAAAGAAAGTGAATCGTAGATAAGTTACCTTGCCATCATCGCAAATGGCGAGGGAATTGCGGCTACCTCCGACGACGGAGCGAACTGTGAAAGGCTCAAGAGCCTCGACGACGCAAGCCAATTCCTTTTCTTCATCGGTTCCAAGTCCTAGTTGCCCGTCTTCTCCTGAGCCCCTGGTCAAATTAAAAAAAATCAAACGAAGGAGCAATATAGCACAAGTCAGAAACAAAAATGGAGAAAACAGAGAGGTGAAACTTGAAAGAAGGTTAGAGAAAGAGTAGTGACCAGGCTATGACGGAAGTAGCTGAAGCCATTGAGACGAAAGTGAGAGAGAGACAATGTGAGAGAGAGAGATATATATATATGAAGAAAGTGAGTGGAAAGACGAGGAAAAAGCAGGGCACACTTCGGTGAGATTCACAATTCGAGAGATATGTGAGTGAATGTGTCATTAGGTGTGACATTAAGTATTCATTTTGGACCAATTGGTACCATCCATGTAACTTAATTCTTTTATAAATTATAATCCAACTTTTTAGCTTATGGTCATGGAGATGGCTTATGATTTTTAATTCCATTAGTACTATATGTTTTGCCTTAAGCCGCGTGTAAAGAGACTGTAGTTGTTCAAAACGAAGAGGCTTTTTATCTTTAGTTTAAAGTTGATGTAGTACATTTATATTTAATCGTTTGATTGAACTACCCTCTTAACCAATTCCCTTTCGAGAAAATTCACCAAGAGAAGCATAAACCAAAAGACAACTAAATTCTAATTCGCGAAGAGAAAAGTTTTCCTCTTTAGACCGAACCATGTAATGCCATGCAGTCTAATAGTGAAACCGGCAACACAAGAAAAATATGTGAGATGCACACAAAGAGTTTTTAATCCATGGATAGAATCAAATCCTGCAGCTACTATTACTAGTTTACTACTACAAACGCATCATTAAGCAAACTAGGAGGTTTTTTTTTCTGTTTAAAAAACACAGAACCAAGCCATACATTTTCTTTTTTTGCAAATCATTCCAAGAATTCATTACTGCGAAGGCGGTGGTTGGGCGGCTTGTTCCTCCCCTTTCTGCACCTCTTTCGGGGCTTCCTTGATATCATCACCAGCTTCGTCCTGGAGTTAATAAGATAAGACATCAACAACAATCTTAATTACTTGATGCAAATCACCAAAAGAATGAAGAGTGTAAGGAGAGACAAGTACATTGAGGTCAGAAGTCCAGAGGGTGAGATTGTCGCGGAGAAGCTGCATTATCAATGTACTGTCCTTGTATGATTCCTCTCCCAATGTGTCTAGTTCAGAGATTGCCTCATCGAAAGCCTACCACCATGAAAATCATATTATTTGTAACTGAACAAAAAAGTACTTGAATTAAACTAGAATCAGAATCCGAAGGTTTTCCAAATTTTGTCAGTCTAAGGCATTACTCTCTCTCAATCATCATAACTAACTACAATCCTATCGGTCAGTGAAACAAGAAGACCATATAAACAATTGCACAGTGACCATTGACAGACAAAGAAACAAAGAAATTTGTATGTGCTAAGTTTTATCAAGCAGAACATTTGTAAGAATAGTAGGTTTACTGGCTAAAAATAGTAGATACAAGTATAGCATTACCATAAACTAAATAAGAAAGTAATACAGACCTGCTTTGCGAGATTGCATGCACGGTCAGATGAGTTGAGAATCTCATAGTAGAAAACAGAGAAGTTGAGAGCAAGCCCCAGTCTGATAGGGTGAGTGGGAGCCAGATCAGCGAGAGCAATATCCTACATAAAAACACAAACACCAGAAGCTTGAGTCAACATGTTTTCTTACTACTCTATAGGTTAAACCGTTAAAGAACAAAAACCGAGATGGTAACCTGAGCAGACTTGTAGGCGACAAGAGTGCTCTCAGCAGCTTCTTTCCTCTCAGCACCAGTCTTGAATTCAGCAAGGTACCGATGATAATCTCCCTTCATCTTAAGGTAAAAAACTTTGGACTCAGTCAAGGAAGCAGCAGGAATGAGATGAGCCTCGAGAATGTTCAAAATGCCATCGCAAATCCTGGTGAGCTCAGATTCAATCTTGCCTCTGTAGTCCTTGATAATGGAAACGTGATCACTGTTACCCCTGCTATCTTCCTTCTGCTCAATGGAGGAAATAATCCTCCAGGAAGCCCTCCTAGCACCAATAACGTTCTTGTAAGCAACAGACAAGAGATTCCTCTCTTCAACAGTAAGCTCCTCAGTGTCAACAGTCTTTGCAACTTTCTCCATGAACTCAACCATCTCCTCGTAACGCTCAGCTTGCTCGGCTAACTTGGCTAGGTACACATTCTCTTCCCGGGACGACGACATCTTTGCAACACTCTTTTAAAAAAAAAACGAGGAAAATATCAAGTAGCAGCAATAAACATAGTAAAACACGAACCAAAACATTCACTAGTAATGCTGCAACAATTATCTCTTGACAAATCAATCAACGAACCCAAAAGAACACACTTTTTATAAACGATTCACACTGCTAGATCTATCCCAAAAAAAAAAAAAACCGTACACGAAAAAAGGAGTAAGAGTCTATAGAACGAAGTCACGAACTCTGAATCAAACAGATCTTGAAGTGACAACGAAAACGCGAAGAACAAGATAATAACAAGAAAACGCACAATACGAGAAGAAATTAAAGAGAGAAATAATCAAAAAAAAAAGCAGAAAACAAAACATTGTCGAGCAAAGCAAGACGAGATCGGATCCGTACCTTGGGGAATTGGGAATTTTCGAATTAGGGTTTTTGAATTCGAAGCGAAATAAGCCGAGTGAGAAATTGGGGAGACGATGGCGGACCCGTGTGTGTGTGCGCGCGCATTAAATAATTTGGAATAGAGTAAATGAGAGAAAGTGAAACACCCAATTATAGTACGACACGTGTACATGTTGACCGTCATACGACTTTTTTTGACCTTTCTTTGTAGTTTTTAATTTTATGTAGGTGAACTTAAACGAATCGTTTAGTTATGAGTCAAGTGTATAAATATATAAAAGATTAAAAAGGGGTTAAATGTTAAAGAGTAGGTTTCTTCAAGTGATTGACGAATTTACCCTTTGCCCTGAACCCCCATTTAGACAAAGACCTCTCTTGATCGATTTTGATTGGAGAAGGCCGGAAAAAGCTTTCGAAGGTCCGTCAAATGGGGAGCTATGTGGAGCAAGCTCGTGAGAATCACGTCAAGAAGAAGGTCGAAGAAGGTAATTTAACAATGTTCGCGTCTTATTCTCTCGCTATGTTCTAAACCCTAAACCCCCAATAAATGGGATTTGATTGCTTCCGGAATGGTCTATGATCGATACTCTCTAAGCATGGTTTGAATTGTAGCTCACGTGGTCCACTTTGAATTAACCCAATATATGCATCTGAACTGGTTTGATTCTAGCTAGCAGCTCTCATAGACTGTGTTGAAATTTGCTTCTATGTTTATCTCCTAGATTGAGCTTAAAAGATTGATGATTCTGGTAATACTTTTGTTAATAATAGCGCTGCGTAGCAAGATGAAGGCAAAGGCATTGATGGAATGTGATCAGTACGTCTCAAAGTATGCTCAATGCGCTACAGGAAGAACGTTTTCTGTGGTGTGGACATGTCGTAAGCAAGCTAAAGAGCTCAACACTTGCCTCCATCAATTGTATGTTCTCACCTCTTAATAGCTCCTCCTCATTCTATTAAACATGTCATCTTGTATTCACTTGTTAGATTCATAGATTTGTTGCGTATGTGAGCATCTGATTTTGATTGTTCTTTTTTCTTCTTAATATACCCTTCTCTGGTATGGTGAAATGAGACAACTTGTGGTTAGGAATTAGGATATGCATAATGTGATCATCAAGTACCTATTGCTAGGAATATATATATATGTAACCAAATATAAGCTTTATAAAAGGGGATGATTCATTGTTATTGCGATTAAAGAGATGCCAAAAACTATCTTCCCTATCCATGTAGCACAGTCAGTATCGAGTTTGTTCTTGGTGCACAGGTTACTTTTTGTGTCACTTGGTGTAGTATTGGGCCGATGCTTAAATGTTGTCTAACCATGAAAAGTTTTTTTTGTTGATTCTGCAGCACCAATGACAATGTCTTGGAGGAAATGAAGAGAGAGTATACGCTTCAAGAAGAGGGTAAAGTCTCAGCCTCGGCCATGTGAAATTTTTGTCGAACATAAGATTTGAGTCCCGACCAATGTTTGCTTTGTTTCTAGTTGATTATGGACAAATAGATCCTTTTATTCTATGCGTTAACAGTGGCCTTTCTTTAATAAGGGTGTATTCACTATAAGAAAGTACTCCCTATGTATCATGTGATGTTCTAGGATTTTTTCTTATATCACAAAGGATGATTTCTTTAGTGTATTTAATGTATTTTTATTCTTTAAATCAAATAACTAATTAATGTTTTTACTTTTATAATAAACATGCAGTTGATTGACAAGTGTAAGAAAAGTATTGAATAAATGAGTATTAAAAGAAATATAAAACAAAAGTAATTAATAATAATAGAACATTTATTATTTTTCTTAATCTTGATGAAAATCCTAGAAAATCATCTATTATGATACAGAGGGAGTAATAGATAATGTATTCCCATTTTTCTCATTTTGCAAAAATCCACTAATTCTAGAGATCAGATTCAAAGATGATTCTCATAATTAAAAAAACAGAGGTTTCACAACATTCAGGATTTAATACACCAAGAAACAAAAATTTGAGGTGCTTAGAAAGCAGAAAGCGAGTTAAAAGCAAAGGACTTCAAGCAGTAGGCTTCCTCATATTTCTTCCTGCACGAATCACTTCGTCCACCAAAAGCAATTGTGACGCAATTACTGGCCTGCAACACAAACAAACAAATAGCCTGTTATTGATATGGCTTCAACAGAAACCCAGAACTTTATTAGAATTGGCTGGTTGTTTCGAACATTACCCTGCATTGATAAGCTGGCGTTTCACTGAGTAATTGTCGAATATACCAGCCAGCTGCGGGTCAATTGGGTCACCATCCTGAAGGTTCAGTCCCACGACGTTCCCTTTGTCATGCTCGCTCTGTATAAGCGCATTACAATGAGCAATTATAAAATCTCTATTCTGTCCACAATTGATATCAGTTTATAGAAGATCATATAAGAGATGAATGCATACAGTTAGAGAAATGATCACGTCTTGGGTATCAAGACCTGCATTTTCTGCGAGTGTCTTAGGCACCACGAGAAGGGCATTAGCAAAAGCTTCAACGCCAAGTTGGGCACGCTGCAATGTTCATGATAGTATTAGTAATTTAGAATATTTGAGATGCATTTATTTATGCTCGAGAATTTAAGTACGAGTGAAATCAGTTTACCCCTTGAACGGTTTTCTTGACTTCATTAATTAAGTGTTGCCTTGCTGCAACTTCAAAAGCTCCTGCTCCCTACAGAAAGATGCAACCGCACATCAACATACCACAAAACATTTTATGCATGAATTAACCATCTCTTTGACGTTGCAGAGAAACGCAAAGCAAGGTTAACAAAATACTTCAAGATATTGTAAGGTACTTACTAACACAACACACTCGTCTTCTATGGTGTTCTTAACCGATCTTAGACCATCACGAACAGCGTCCTTAATTTGGGCAATAGTGTGATCATTAGGCCCTAGAAAACCCAAGAAATCATGAATGAACACCAAAACTAATAAAAGAATATATGAAACTTCAAAACTTAATGAAGCCATAGAAGTCGGCGTAATACCTTTTATGAGGATGGTACATGAATTAGGATTCCTCACTTGCTCCACAAAGGTGTACTTTTCCTCCCCAAGAACGTGCTCATAGACAAGTCCAGCCCATCCAAGAGACTCAGGGGTCAAGTCGTCAACAGAATTTACAGCTTCTCCACCACAGGCCAAAACTAAACGTTCCATATTCCTCCTCTTTGCTCTTCTAAGAGCAACAATCTGGACAGATAAGGAATGGCAATTAGATTCAACAGCCTCTATACAAGAGAAATTAGGTACAAAAGAAGAGACAAGCTCAGTCAGTGGCCCAGAAGGCCATAACCAAAACCACTTCTGCCAATCGTCTCCATGGATTATTGTATATCGACGGAAGAACTACTCTTTGAACACTATTATCAATTTCAATTCACTTAACAACAGATTCTTTCTTAGCATTCTTCTTATTGTTTCTATTTATCGGATAAAAACAGTGTCAGCTATTTATAAAATTGGTGTCGAAGCAAGAAAATACAGAAGTAGCTTACCCCTTCTCTAGCAAGAAGATCCAGTGATGGTGGGTCAATACCCTTTTGATTTATGATAACAAAGTTGTCATTATCACCACACACCTGCATGAGAAACAAAACATGTATTATTATTTTTTACGATGTTATAAAATACAGTTGGGAGAAATGGTCTCAGTCCCACCTTCTTCTTCAGCTCAATTATTTTCTTCACTCTTTCATCAACAGATCGCCTCTCTGCGGTAACCATGGCTTCCCTCTGCTCCGCATTAGAGTAGAAAAATCCTGCATTAATTTCACTGATAGATAAAGAAATATTAGTCTACATCACCAAAAACATACATACTATTATTTTCTCTTCACTGAATTGACCAAAGAATTATATTACACACCTCTTCTCATACTCCAATGACACATTGCAAGTTAAGATGTGGCAGTTTTCTGCGCGTCTTTTCATGTCAGGGTGTCTTGAACCATGATCCAGAACAAGCCCCTCAACCTAATTCAGGATTGAATCAATAAACAGGTCCTAAACTATGAATCTTTCATACTATGAAAGCATTTAAGCATAACAGGAAAAAAAAATATTTCATTACGTACTCGCAAATTTTTCAAATATAAACCTATAATGATTTGTGGGAACTATTTTACAGTAAACCACACACGTCAAGACATACCAATCGTGTGTCAACATCAAATTTGTGACGCATGTGCATTATTTCCACCATAAACAGATCAATAGCTTCCTCAGGCTTTCGGATGCAGAGAACCTGAAATATGCGGAAAGTAGATAATTAGACGACAAAAATAGGCGCTTGAAACCCAATCTTAGTGCTTAGATGAGTCCTCATCTGTGTGAGAGAAAAAAAAGTGAAAAGCATTACTGAGATTCTAATAGAGATCGATTAACTCACTGAATTAACGACAATGTCAGTCAGTTGATCAGCCAAGCCTTCGTACAACTACACAAGCCACAAGAGTAAATCGAAATTAGAAAGCAAAGAGAAGAATTAAATAAAAAGAAAAATAGATCATAAAAATGAAGAAAACCTTTGTTCTTAGTGTTGTTCTGGCAACCATTTTTAGGATCTCTTTATCAGCTTCATCACCCATAACCACAGGGGTCTTGAAGTTCTCAAGAAATTGAAGCGTGGCTCTCTTAGCAATCTCGAAACCATCAACTAGGACACGTGGATGCATACCTGATACATTTATAAAACCTTCATTAAGATTTTGGCTACAAAAAATAGATACCAGTTTATACTGCCACCAGTTATGACCATTTCTACATCCAATATAAACAAAACTTGGCAAATCAACGTCGTTGAATATAAATTGTAGGTCCACAGATTGAGTAATAAAATAAGAACAAGCATAGAGGAGCATAAAACTAACGAACTCTCACAAATTTAATGTAAGATAAGGTACATAATTTCAGCTAACATAGCGACTTATTACCTTCATCGATGCAGCGTTCAGACTGTTTCATAAGCTCACCAATGAAGATGACAGTGGAAGTAGTACCATCACCACTTATGTCATCCTGTGCGACGGCTGTCCTCGCAATCATAATGGCTGTTGGGTTCTGAATTTGCTGAAACAGTTAAGAAGTAAACGTGTAAGCATCATCTAACCAAGATGACTTGTTAAGAGCAATAACAGTAACCCTTATCAACACAGTTCATTTTCCAACACTATCTTAAGGCTTTCGTCTTTTCATCTCTATCACAATGCTGACAACACACATATACCTAATCAGACTCCTACACTAAAAAAAAAAAAAAAAAATCTACAACCTTATATATCCTCAAGAAAGATTGCTACATAGTCTCTTAACTATTAACATACTCAATATCAAACCAATCCTCCTAGAATCTAATATTACATGACACAAGTCACTAAAGAGCAATACAGAGCTCGATTCAAACAGATCAGTAGGATCTAGATTTATATTCTCAAACTAACCATTTCTTTCAAAAGCGTGTTCCCATCCTTGGTAAGTTTAATATCTCCCGAACCACCAACAAGCCTACATCGAAGTGAGCAACAAATCGGAAGGTAAGTAAGCAAAAAAGAAACATCTGGGAAAATGAAGAACAGTGAACATAGATCAGATTAAATCAATCAAAAAGGAGATAAAAATTACATCTTGATAGTTCCTTTAGGACCGAGATTCGACTTGAGCACATCCTGCAAACCCTTGGCGGCGTTGATTGTCATATGAAGCGCCGCCGATTTGTTGAGAACCTCCGCATTAGGATTCAGAACTCGCACAGACATTTTCGATAACCTTGACGAGAGCACTCAAAGAGAAGAACTGGGGACTGAACTAGAGAGAGAGAGAGCTTGGTTTTTTTTTTTAGGGCTTTCTGGGTTTTTAAAATTTTTGATGAAGAAAAACAAAGAAAGAGAAGCCGATGTTGAGAGACTCTAATTGGTATGGAGACTTCGATTTAACGTAAATTACAAATTTTCACCAACATTATCATATGTTTTACGTTTTTAGCCAAATATTACTTTAATAATCAAAAATACCATTCGTTTATCAATTGACGAAAAATTAACATAATATAGATTTAGATCCAAAAATTATTAGGTCTGTACTTATTTAAACACTCAGTATAATATTGTCATTCATTAAATTTTGATAGATTTGATCATTTGATTTGTAGTTTAATTAGGATATTGAAAAAATATCATGTTATTGATCATCAAATATATAACTACTACAGTTAGCAACTGAACTGTTTTGAATACATGCTTTAAAAAGTATCCTACAACAAAATAAAGATGATGAATTATTGAATTAAATTTACTAGTTGATTTGACATTAACTGGACTCAAACACACCAGTTAGATATGTGTCCAAACCACAATGTGTTATATAAGCTAAGCGCATGACATATACGTATAGCCAGGGCCGGTCCGTAGGTAAATGATGCCTTAAGCATGGTCAAAAATTGTTGCCCACTGACTTCTTTTTTCTATATACATAAGATAATATAAGTATATTATGAAATAAATTAAGCATATTATAAGAATTTAAAGTGTTTGAAGAACAAAAAAGAGTACTAAAAAATCCAAAACATCTATGGCAATATGCATTGTAATATTTTTGATATATTTTTTGGTCAAAATGTGTTTATAAGTAATTTGTTAAAATTTTGGATTCAAAGCTTCGAAAGATGGATTTTAAAAAGTACTTATTTAAATTTTAGAAACCAAGAGAAGAAAAAAAACTTATAATAGCTAAGACTAAGAGTAACACGTTAATATGATATAAAATCAAAAATGTATACTTTAAGTAACTAGACTCCAAATATAAAACAAATAAAAAGAAGAGATAATAAAAGGTAGAAGACAATTCAGACGTACAAACTAAAAATTGATGCCCCTAAAATTACAAAAAAAAAATGATGCTTAAAGCTTTTGCTTCACCAGCTTCCGGTCTGGGCTGGTTCTGCGTATAGCCGTAATAGACCGGTCCGAACAGATACAACCTTATCGATATGTGATACCATTCCTGTTTTGGTTGGGATACGCACGTATCGAATTTAAGTTTTTGATGTTGATACCAACTTTGTTTTTTCTTGGTGATTGTTGTCAATAGTAATTTCGTACCAAACACTCCATATGAACAAAGCCCCGTCAAAAAGTGAACAAAGAAGCAGGGAATATATATCATCTTCTTTTATGCATTTTGGAGCTTGGGACCATACATGAATTGATTGAGTCAATTCGTTTTTTTTTTGGTTTTTCGTTCTTTACTCGATTCCAAAATGTATTGGTGTGAAATATACATAAACCTAACCTCGTGAATAAACAGTATCTAATAACTGTAATCAGAGTTTTTAAAGCAAAAGATTGAGTTTTAAAAGAAAGGATTTTAAGAATGACTTAACTTTATGATTCTTAAAACTGTAATGAAATAGTCTATTAATTGTTTATCCTCTACAACATTTGTATGGGTCTCTGTCACGAAGGCAAAGTTATCAAAGTCAACTATGAGAACAATTATAGAAGTGCTGGAAAACAAAAGGTAGATTCTAACTCTTTTCTTAGCTTTTTTTTTTCCTACAAAGTAATAAAATTATTTTTTTGGGTAAAAGAAAAAAAAACTGTCCTTCATTTTCACTTAAACAAAATAGTAACTAAACTACATTAGTCATTTGGCAAACTGCTTTGTTACGGATTTGTGTTTATCATTTGTGTTTCCTGATTGTAACTACACCTAAAGCATTGAGATATGAGCCTAAAAGATTAAAGCACCCTATAGGTCTGTTTTTGAATTTTCTCTTGTCGGCGAGGAACCAAGTCTATAACATCTTGTTGGTTCAAGATTTTGCGAAACCTATCTTCATGGTTGAATCCGCTATGGTCCCAAAAGATCTTTCAAACGCTGCAAGCCTCTTAAAGTTGAGCATTCTTTTAGATAAATCATGGAACCATTAACTTTATTTTTATTGTATTTTTTTAGCTTTTGTTTGTATGAACTATCCTTTTTTAGGACTTAAGTAATGAAAATCTTGTTTGACCCAAAAAAAAAAAACTACATTAGTCATGCAGTGGATACGTAATTTAAATGTACAAGACCATCTATTTGAACACAAACAAAACCTTATATATATATATATGACAATTACACAATTTATCCAAATATGACAGGAGGAATCGTACTAATTTATACTAATCACATCCACTGAGAAAACTACGTACAAAGCAACTTACTTTAATTCACAATTAAAGTAACACAATATTTCACGTTTCTATTATTATTTCGACGTCCAGCATTAAAAAACCATATTAAAAGGTTGCCAAAAAAAAGTTTTAGGGAAGGATTATGGATGTATGAAGTTGTGAAGACGACACATCATGTCGTGGATTCGATCACGTGACACCGACGAGTAGTCGAGAATATGAAAAGCGTGACCAACACCTCCATGAACAATACCTTCAACTCTCTTCCCATGGCTTCTCATCACTCTACACATCTCCAAGTTTCTATCTTTTAGTATATCAAACTCCGCCATGAACACCAGCATCGTTGGTAACTTCGCTCCCGCCGAGCTTATGACCAGAGGGTTACACCAAGGATGATCTCTACTCGCTCCACGTGGCAGAGCCAGGCGCCAATACGCGTCGGAAGCAGAAAGAGTCAAAGCCGATGACTTGGAGTGATGTTGTTGTTTCTCCGAGGACGTTCTTGATTCGCCGCCGAAGAAAGGGTGGATCAGAACTATGCCCTTGAGGTTTAAACTATTCACGTATTTGCCACTGGCGGTCACTCTAACGGCGACTTGGTAAGCTATGTTGGCTCCGGCGCTATCTCCGGCCAACAAAACGTTCGAAAGATTACATTTACTCACCCAAGAAGAATATCCTCCGTGAGATATTTGTTGCTTAACTAGCCACGAGAGGACGCTAACGCCGTCGTCGTATGCCGCCGGGAGACGGTGTTCAGGAGCTAAACGGTAATTCACCGAGACGACGACGCAACGTGTTTTGACGGCTAGGCTGGCCAAGAAGTCGTGGTAGCAACTCCAAGCGGTGGAGCCAACGCAGAAGCCACCGCCGTGGAAGTAAACGAGGAGAGGGAGAGTAACGGACGGCGAAGCTGCGGCGTCGGGGACGTAGACACGTACTGACGTGTCGTTAGATAGTTTGATGTCAAAGGCTGTGGCTTTGGCAGATGGGTGAAGAGTGGGTGAGACGGTGGGGACTATGGGAGGTCTTTCGACGCATCCGTCGTTGAAAACTTTGATGAGCCCTTCGATCTCTTCCACGACGGGTCCATGACGGTGGTGGTGGGTTCCGCCACGACGGTTGTCTGAGGATTGGTGGTTGTGAGAGAAGGAAATGGTTGCCATAGGGGTTTTTTTGGACTATGAAGTGTAGTATTGTTGGTTTAGTTTGGATTGAGTGAGATGTGAGATTCATCCAAGTTCTTTATATAGAGAAATTTATCAAAGATACTTTCATTTTCTTAAATATTTTTTTTAAAAAACAACTCTATAATATAATTTACGGAATTTTCGATTGGAAATTCGGATTTTTATTGTCATATATAGCATCTATGACTATAGTATAGATGGGAATATAGATCCTTGATCTAGATCAAGTGGGTGAATCTTCACCACTCCAAACCTGTCATAATATTACATCACGACTCTAGTTCTTACTTTTAGAACATAAATTTATTATTACATATATGAATACTGAGACTAAACGTATTATAACGTAGTTCGTATTAGAATCGTATCAAATTATCAATATACACTGAATTAGGTTTTGATTTAGTTATTAATAATCCCAATCCCAAAAGACCAAGACTAAATAACAAAAAGCCATACAAAAACAGGACAAAATACCATAATCATATTGTTAAGGTGTTGACATTACAAAAGGAATTATATCACGTGGAACTTTTTCATATTGCAAGGAATATTACCGTCAAAAAAAAAATGCTTACATGAAAACATAGAAGAGGAGTTATCCCAAAAGAATAATAATATTATTGCCAGTCGTTGTATTATGAATAGTTAAATGATTGTAAGTTGAGCTTCAGTTGATTTGATCCCAAACAATTCGAGTTGTTCCATCACTTCTTATAATGTATCATTACAAAGTGGAACTCAAGACTATTGTTTGTCCTTCTCGAGGATTTTTATCCATATATATTATTTATCTACATGATCTACCCAATAGCCACAAGAAAAATGGATATAATCATTTCTCAAACTGTAAATTTATTTCTCTCTTCTTTACATTTTCCATTTTATAGGTAGTTAGATATCAAATACTGTATCAACTTTACTAGAGGGCGAATAATAATCGCTTTTCAACTTCTTGAGATGCATAGTATAGTTTGGTTATACCCACAAAAGCTTTCGGAAGCCTCGGAAGAACAATAAAATTGAAATGTTTAGTTATATACTTGAATGCATAATAACAATGTGGAAAAAATTGGTTTTTGTTTTTTATATAGGTGAATAACCAAACAAAAGTAGAGAAGTCAAAAGAACATAAAGTCGGCAAAGATTCTAATGGGCAAGTACAATTCACAAATCTTCTAAAATTCTTATGATATATTCCCCTTCGAATATTCTTTTACATTTCTGTAATTGTTTTATCTTTTCATTGTAATTTGTTATGTTCATTGGAAAACAAATGTAAACATTAAGCACCCTTTTTCAAAAATATTAAGCTTACAATTTACAAATTTTGATTAGTTATAATAATATTATCTCCTATGTATTCACTTCTCTTCGTACTTTTTCTAACAATAAATAATGTTTAGCTTTGTTGAATCTTTGATCATGTTTCCCTTATTATACAGGCACAATTTTTAAACCGTGTGAAAAAATCTTTGGAGAAGTGATTTTGACTATAGTTTATCTTTGTAATATTCGAGCTTTTCTAATATTCTCTTTGAAGGCACCAAATGGATTTTTCATTCGATAAGAATATTTACTTCTCTTATTCTTCCCCCCTGTCTTAACCGTGGCGGAGAAAGGTTTTGCCCAAATAAACAACATACAAAAGGCGTGTAGATTAATAAAGGAGCGTAGTTTCGTGGAAATTAACCATATTCGGAAAAAAAAAGAAAGTAAACAATTGTATAAGAAATCTTGAGTAAACTGCAGTTGGCCACCACCTTGGTTATAGCCACTGGTGGGACGTTAGAAACAATGTATTGGTTGTTACGTATTAATCTAAATCTGGTATGTTTGACGGAAAAATTAAAAAAAATCTCAAAGTAACAATTTTGTGTGTTTCTTTAGCCACTCTACAAGGCTCATACGAAAGATGCAAGTATATAGACAAAAAAATCTTGAATTCGTAGTGTTTTAGGAAATGATTATAGTGACTTAGTGAGTTATATACTCTTTTTTTTTTGTAACGAAAGGTAGGTACAAATCAATCACCCCATCTGTGTAAAACAGCAAAAAGTAACCATAACAAGACATTTGATTCTCTATAGGAAAATAATATGTAACCACTTTACGACCCCCAAAGAAAAAAAAAATTATTGTTGTATGTGATCGAGAAGATAGTTTGCAGCCAACTGTTCGTACAGCCCTTCTCTCGAATCCATTGCTTTCAGCTGTTTTTCTACGATTAAAACAAACCCGTTTCATTGCTTCATTCTCTACTGCTGTGATTTGGAGTTGCAACAAGTCCTCTTCAGGCCTGTGGCCGCTGTGCCAATTCGTTGCCACTGTGGTCTGTGTATCATACCAAAAAGCAAGTTGAACAAAGGCTATACTTTCTCCTAGTCTCTGCACCATAATATACAACCATATTTAATTACCGTTCAAATTAAAGGGCTCCTAGGTTTGTACACGTATATATCATATATGAAGCCGGCTTTGTTTTCAAGTTAGGTGAATTGTAAGCAACTCATTATATACCTGGTCAGTGTGGCGCAAGAAATCATGTGATCCAGTTTTTGGCAGACACTATCAAAAGATTTTTATTAGTCACACACACACACGCACGCACTCATCCTGTCATCCAAGTGTATTTTTTTTACCTTTGGCTCTAGACGGGCTGCTGCATTTATGAATCGTCGACCTTGTCCCTATCGAAACCATTCAAGAATCGTCAATTAAGATTATACTGTACCGTTTTAGTAATCTACCCGCAGTGACTAAACTTACAGATCAAGGAACAAATAAATTAACAGAGAAACCCCTAATTAACGCCATATAAAAAAGAATCAGTGACCAATGAGTTTATTAATATGTACGCTCGCTCAATGTACTTCTTACAAGTTACAACACATGACAATCCAATACAATTTTGACATGTGTCTATATCGTAACTGACTTCTATCTATCTTTTAAAGATACAGTCTTGTTCTTTACACACCCATCCTCCTCTTCTTAACCGGAACAACAACAACGTGATTCAAAACCGGTTCAATCCCCAGCTTCAACTCTAGCTCGACCGGAAACTTAACCGTCTCTTTCCCATTGCTTTCAGACTGGTGGTGGCTCAACGACGACGACGACTCGTGATCTGTAATAGATTTCTCCTTCCGCTTAGGTTTAGCCCGTCGGGTCTTGTAACGTTTCCGATGATGGCTCGAGCCATTTTCGCCGGAGTTCTCTTCCTTGGAGGAGATATGACGAATGTCGTAGACTTCTATCGGCGGACCTTGACCGTTCGCCGCCGTATCCGTAGCGATCGGCGTGATGGCTTCACCTTTTAAAACCGCATCGACAGGTGCTTGACAAAGCTGCCAACTTCCAGACCACAGTAAACCAACCGAACCGTAGATCGGATTCACGATTCTCCCACAAGCTTCGTGCAACAGCGATCGGAATATGGCTGCAACAATACAAAAGTTTATATACCCAAAAACGGTGTCGTTGTGTTATTTCACCAAATCTTGGACTAGACTATGGAGAGTCATATACAACTAATAATTACCAGGACGAAGATGATTAGGAACGGCGTTGATGAGGTTGACGAGACCAGTACGGCCGTAGAACTTAGCGAGAAACACGGTTGCGTTGGCCTGAGATTTAGGTGATTCGATCCAAGCCAAAGATGATCTTATACTGCAATTCTCACTACACCCTTTTCTCAAAACTCTGCATCCATTACAGCTCAACCTCATATCTTGATTCCTTTCTGTTTACTTCAAGATCTTAGACATTAATAATGGAAACTGAGTATTTAGTTTTATATATTTAAACCAAAAAAAAATTAATTTGAGATTTTGCATGCGTGGGAGGCGGGAGAAAGCCCCTGGACTTTTGCGACAAAGAGAGTAACAAAACAGAGAGAAGAATTAGTAAGGTTACCAAAAAGAGAGGAGGAAGAAGAAGAAGACAGGTTACTCAAGGCACATAGTAACCACGACCGAGCGTATGCGTATTAGGTTTGGTCGACTCGCCGCATTATATGCAGGTGGTGTTTGAAACCACCCACCTAGTTTTTCTATCCAATTCTTACGCCATTGCCCATTGGTCATATTTTAACTAGTAACGACTGTACATGAAATAAACTTTCCCTAAAAAAAAACCACTTTTCTACATGTCCAAGTCCAAAACCATACATCCGCAGCTTCTAGTTTTCAATTTTTTGTTGTGACTGTGGGCGAGACTCTGTTCGCCCTCGGTTTTTTCAAACAAATTTGAGAAATCGTTAACCAACCTAATCAAATCATTTCAACTACTTGTAAAACAAAACGTAACAAATATATATAAATGTCTCAAGTCATTTTCCTTATATTAAATCATATATATACTTGTGACTTTTGTGATCCTATTACAAACTACTAACTACCAATACAAGGCAGCTTAAGTTAGCCAAAACGTTTTTCTTTGTTTCTCAAGTAACAAAATCTTGACATAAAAGAAATCCCAAAATTTGAGTAAACCAATTACTTCGCATTCTTTAACGCGTCACTACAGATCCTCTCTATATCACGTTGCAACCTCTCAATCTCAGCTTCAATACGAGCCTTCGCTTCACCATCCTTAGCCGTGCATAATGACTTCTTCAATGATTCGATTCTTGTCAGGAGACATTTTATCTACGAAATAAATGTAAATATCAATTGTTAGACTAAAACGGACGGCAAAAAACCAACAACGTAACAAAAAGTGAGACTTGTTTATAAAGGTTTAATTTTAGTTACCTTGCGGTGAGGCCACCGCATCAAGCCTCCTTCCCGACATATCTTTTTAATAACCGTCGGACACACCTTCATCTCCCTCGCCGCTGACTCGATCGGGAGATGAAAATGCATCCTGAAATCTTTTACTGTCATTTTTTTGGTCCTTTCTCTCTGTTCTTCCCCTCGGCACATAAAAGGTTAACCACAAAACCGAAGATTGTTTAGTAATTTTCTCTCTTTAACAATACCAGCTATCAAAATTATTGTAGTCAAAATAAACAAAATAAAAATAATATCCCTGATAAATTCTTTTATTCCATATAATCTTTGTCCTACGAAAACTAAAAGTTACTTTTCTGTAATAAGATCGATCCTTTAAATGATTCCACTAATCACATTGCCAAAAGGCTTTCTTTTACAGCAATGAACAAGTTTTCAAACCATAGGAAACTATCTTAGCAATGATTTACTTGTAGTGCAAGAAACATGTCTCCACTCAAAAGAAGATCCTAACCGATCGTAAATATGATGTTATATAATGGTTATAAATTAAGAAATTAGAGACGATACCTGTGCAGCCAGAGGGGTTTGTTTCCGTTTTTTCCTTTCTTTTGGCACACCGGTGGTGGCTTGCTCTCTTGGTATAACATTTAGCGGCACAGGTCGAACGCCCAGAGCTTCATCAGGCGACACCAAAGACGTTGGAACTTCCGGGCATGTTGGTAATGCCAACATAGGCTCCGGCCACTGGTTAAAGATGGAGTTGACACTCATAGCTTGATAAAAAGCCGCATTAGTGTCTTGCATAAGTGTTAACCCGCTTGCTACTCTCTCGGAGCAATATTCTTCTATGAAATTCTTAACTTCCTCCATCGTTAAATCGTTTAGATAAAACCTTTGAGGTTGAGGTTGAGGTTGAGGTGGAGGTTCCATAGGATCAGAAGCAAGAAGTTGAGTCAGGAGAAGCGCATGGCATAAGAAACCAGTCCCTCCAAAGATTATGAGGGTATTCATTATTTCCCGTTCTATATAATCATAGAAAACAACCAATCAATAATGCAACCCCAAAACATATTTCAATAAATCCAAAAAATATTAATAATGATAGATATTTATACCCTTAGCATGGACTACTTCTCGAAGCATTGTGCAACAAGGGCATACGAAGTTTGGATCAGATACTACGAACATTCGATCAGCGATTCTCGGGACATGCACTGTCGATGGACCGCCAGTTTCAAAGTTTGGACCATTAGCACCACCGAAAACTCTAGTACTTACTTCAAGTCTTGTAGTTTCACCAACATTACGAATCTCTTGTGGGACATCATTGTTAATGTTTCCATTAGGATCATCATTTGATGGTTCGAACATGTCCCAAGATATGGTATAATCGTCGTCCACGAAAGACGACATTCCATCAAACTCATCGTTGATATTGTAATCTGTGATAGAAAGATCAAGCTCGTGCATCAACTGAGTTTGGTCAACGTCCGTGGGTAATGGAAGACACATAGAAGGAGGAGGCGTGTTTTCCGTGAAGGAAATGTCCATCAGAGTAGGGTTGAAATCGGCCATGACATTTTGAATGTCTTCGTCCGTAAACCCCCTGAACTCATCCAACGGATCATTAATGTACGGGTCTTCTTCATCCGCGTTGTCTTTTACTAGAGCGGATGGTTTTGGATCATCATCACCCGCCATTATTGTTTTTTCACTCTTCTTCTAATTGCTTTCTCTCTTGTTCTTTTTTTTTAGGATGACAAACAAAAAAAAAAGAGGAGAATTGTCTCTCAAGCACAGTGCGATGCTTGAGAGTTGAAGAACAAAGAGTGAGGGAAGAGAGTTGTGTCACGATCAGCGAAAGGTTTTGTAATAAAAGGCAAGACAGAGAGAGAGAGAGAGAGAGAGAGAGAGAGAGAGAGAGGGAAATTATGGCGGTTAATGGTCGTTGTTGTAAGTTATCCTGATTCAACAGATGCGTTTGTTCGGTTAATTGTCTTGCCGGACGTATAACATAACTGTCTGATTTTTTTTTTTTTTTTTTTTTTTTTGTAAATAAATAAAATAAAGTAAGAACTACTCCGGGTTGGTTCCAATTTTTGAGTTCTATTACATTGGAAGGAGATTTATTTAATTTTATACACACTGTATAGTATTAAATAGTGATAGTGTAAATGTTCAAATGGTATTCCAATTTGTTTTCGTTTTGTTTAATATCTCGAATATACAACTGTGATCACGAATTTGATAAACCAACATACATTGTTGTATACGGATTAAATCGATCCAATAAACGATTACTAAAAAGGAAAAAACAAAAAACTAGAGGGTCACAAATTTGATAGAACAATATCTATATATGTTAAGAGCTCTCGGTTCAGCAACATTGTTATAAACTAGAGGGAATTCATATATAGGATACGTGCAAGACTTTGGACCTATAAGAATAAGACAATCTTAGGAGGATTCTTATGGTGTAGAGGGAGTGAAAGTGTTATTAATTGCACTAGTTTAACTATTAGCTCTGTTATTTGGAAGAGACCTGAATTGCGTTGGATCAGATGCAACCTTTTCACACAATGGCGGACCTATGTAGAAGGAAGGGGGGGGGGGGGGGGGGGGGGGTCAACTGACCCCCTAAAATAATAAAATGAATTTTTTTGCATGTAAAACAGTTGAGTATCAGTAGCATGGCGGACATGAGTAGCACAATTGGTTCATTTCCCCTAGATTCCCCCCTATTACACCAAAACAACCTTTTTTACATTTTAACAGTTTTGTAAAATAAATTGACCCCCCCCCCCTAATTTTTACCCCTGGGTCCGCCACTGTTCACATCAGACCCGAAAAGTACATGGTGGATGGAGAAACAAAACCATGCATTAGAGATAAAAAGTTTAGTCCTTCCCACACATAGAAATAGCATTGTGGAGGTGATACATATGGGACGCAAAGCTTACAAAAATTTGCATATATGATCACATTTACATTTTCCAAGACATTGCAGGTGGCGTTTCATGAGGTTCCAGAGAAACTGATTAATTTAAACTCAACAACATATCTTCACACTTCTTTAGATGTTCGAGTGTTTTGATAAAGTTTTAAGTTTCCCGGTTTTAATGTAAGACACATCATATATATATGATATGAGTTCCAATATTTGACTTTACTTACAACACATTGATATACAGATGTATCAAAAACACCAGAATACATACATACAGAAAGGGTCAGAAAGAACTTCAGATCACCAGGACAAAAAAGAAACATTACTATACACAATGGTGACTCTCTTCTCTGAACGAAGATAAAAATCCAAATTGATTATCTATATTACAACGAGAAGATAGAAACAAAGAGTTCTTCTTTTCCCCGAGAAAATTTTACAGATTCTTCTTCCCCCTTAAGTTAATATATAACACAATAATAAAGATCCGCCCGACCCAGAAAAACACCAAACGAATACATTGATTCGACTCTTCTTTAAAATACTTCATATTTATATACAAACACTAACCTGAATAATTAAAAAAAAAACGGTGACCGGCGACGGTAACTGATCTTCATCTTCTCCCCCACCTTCTTCCGCCTCTCTCTCTCGTCTCTCTCTTAGGAAAAGATGAAAAACAAAAAAACATATTCATTTACTTCAAAAATGGTAGCACTAGTAGTAGTAGTAAACGGTAGCAAATCAAATCCTCCTCTGTTAGGCATTGGTGAACGGTTTCCAAATCTCTATGTACACTTTGGTTTTTTTTTGTTTCTGTCTACTAAGCCATGGCAGGGATGCTTGAGTTTTGGCGATCACGGTTCAAGCAATCGAATCCTTCTACTCTAACTGCAGGAGAGTTGAGTCCAAACTTCATCCTAACACAACCACGGGACGACGAGGATGATGATGATGATGAAGATGGAGACGGGAAAGCGGTTGCTGAATTGGGCTGAAGGAAAGGAGAGTTTGGTGAGATTGGATTGAGTTTCTCATCTCGAAAGCGAGCATCTTGGGCTAATGGGTTAACAGCTCTGCTCGGTGGTGAACCGGGGAAATATGGTGGCGATGATGATAGTAACTGCCCTATTGTTCCATTATCCTCCTGAAGATATAACAACAAAAGGCTTACACAAATCAGAATCTTCTAACTTAGACATCATCGTAATACAACTTGAATTGACAAGGGGATCAGAGAAGCATACCTTTCTACGAATGATGTCCAAAAGCTCAGCACCAGCTTTAGAATCACACAAATCAGCTGCAGCTTGACTGCAAGAATCGAAAAAAAAAAAAAGCAGACTTCATCAGCACTAGTTGGTTTGTTTTCTAATGAAAAAAAGGAGGATGCTTTGAATGAATGAATAATTTAATCAACCTCATATGTAATCTAAGAGGACGAATGACGTTGTTGGCGAGTAAACCAACACGTCGGGGCTTAGGACAAACAACAATACCCTTACGATCAAATCCCATCATCTCCTCACGAGACATGAATGCGTTCTGCTGAAGGTTGCAATGATTCATCTTTTTCCCCCCTTTGATCATCCACAGAAGAACGCCTGATTCAAATCAAACCAAAACCAAAATCAGATCAGATCCATCACAGCAAGAGATTGAAACATCTGAAACTAATTGCAGATTCCAATTATAAAAAAAAAAATTGTTTACTTTGTAAGATCTGACCCTTGGAAACAACGGATCTGAATCAGAGCTTTTAAAAAACAGATCATTTAAAATTCAGAGAGATTTGGCTATAAAAAGGATTTTTGAAAAAAAAAAAAAAAAAAAAAAGGATGGCGTTTGACCGAAAAAGCTAAGGACGAAACCCAGATCCGAGAAAATTCAAAATTCATAAAGAAGAACCCAGAAGAAATTTTGACTCGAATAGAAACAAAACTCAAAGACTACCCAAAAAAAAAAAAAAGGAAACGACGGATCTAATATATCCATGAACACTTATTGTAAAAAAGAAGAAAAGAGAAAAGTAAGAGGTGATCTGTAAAATCAGCCATGAAAGGAACTTAAGAAGAAGAAGAAGAAAAAGAAGAAGAAAGAGAGAGAGAGATGTACCTGAGTAGTAAAAATCTCCGGGAGAGGAGAGAGAGAGAGCACGATGACGGAGGAGAAGATAGGAGTAATAAAGAGAGAGGGAGAGAGAGAGGCGAAAAATCGTCGGAGGAAATAAGGATTTTATAAAAGGATTGAGAGACCAAAAAAAAGTGTGGGTGAGGTTGAAGACAACGTAAAACGATGGCGTTTTGGTGATATTAGAAATTTTGCTTTTTTTATTTTATTTTACTAGGTTTTGAATCCATGCTACGAGTAGATTTATTTGATATATTTTGATGAAAAATATATATAATTGATGACTGTAATCAAATATTATTTTATAAAAAAATTTAAATTAGTATTAAGGAAAAAAATTAAATTTTAGATACACATTTTTTAAAAATATAAAAATAAGTTGTGTTATAAAATCAAATTTGATAAAAAAAATCATGAATTTAACTTGAGGCGAGGCGAATCAAACTGATGACCTCACATAAACAATTTTTATACATGGTGAAACTAAATACTTGAAATTCAACAGATCAGAAAAACGGAACAATTTTATTATCGTGAACTTAACTCGTTTTCATATTTAATTGATCGCTATGACCTATGTTTTTGTGTTTTTTATTTCATGTTTTCTTATTCTTCATATTCTTTCTTGTCATTTTTATTGTCAAATTTTGGGGTAATTGTCATCGTTACTTTTACCGTCTGGTTCTTCATTATACTCTTTTTATTGTTCTTCCTCGTCAACTTCTTCACATTCTTCCAATGAAAAACATTTTGTTTAGACTACCACACAATTTGTTAACCCATCAAACTCCAAGAACAAAATCATTTATTTTCTCATAAAAATAAAAAATAAGATAAAAATAACAAATTAATGAAAGAATATCAACTCATCTATAAAATCATACACAAAAATATATTTTACAGCTCATAAGAAATAAAAAGCACAAACGTAGATAAATAAGATAATTTATGTATTACATCAATATTTATAATATTTTAAATTTTTAAAAGGTTTCGAAATATAAAATTTGAACTTTTTAAAAAGTTTCAATATTATAACTTTTAAAAGTTTCAATATTTATAAAATTTAAACTTTTAAAAATTTGGAATATTCTAATATATTTTTTGAAACTTTTTAATGTTTCAGTTTGATCAAATAAAAAACTGGATCAAACCGAATAAAACTATTAAACTGGGACGCCTGATAAATCAAGCTTTCCTGCTCATTCGTTGTTGAAAACATATTAATCTTATTTATAATAGTTCTGAACCATTGTTTAAAAATTTTCTAGCCGATGTGGGATATTGTACATAGTTCTTCTATTTCCATAAATTTAAAATTTTCCTTTTTCTAAAAAATTATGAAAATTTAAAAAATGTTAATGAATGGCATGTCAAATCCTGATAAAATGTTTAAAATAATTCTTAATATTGAAAATTCTAAAAATTTTAAAAAATATTAATTAATAAGATGTCTAATCTCTATTGGTAGTTTAAAATCCTAAATGCACACCTTAAAAAACTTATAACACAAACTTTTTATTAATATAGATTTGTAATATATAATAAAAAAAAACAAGAAAACTGCTATATTATATCGCCGTCTTAATAGTGATATTTGTGGACAGCTTAAATAAATAAATATTCCTATTTCCATGCGTTTTTTTCCTACTATTAAAAAAAAAAAGATTAGTCAACATAACTAATGATTTTGTTTTCTCTTTTTAACACATTAGATATCATTCTAATTTGTTTTACACTATCCCATTATTTTTATTGATATCTTAACATAGTTAATGATTTTGTTTGGTAATAAGAATAATAGATTAATATTAAAAATTCCAAAAAGTAAATAAGAATATTTAAAAATATTAATTTTTGTAAAAATGATTTCTTCCAAAAATACTATTATCATAACTTTTTGTATCCATAGGAATTACTTATTCAATCCTTAAAAATAAATAAATGTAACTATGTATGAATTCATTTTTTAAAAAGAAACGATTTTGAGATTTCTTTAAGTTGAATGGAATGTTAATCTAAATTTCTTTTCACACTGTATATAAATTTGCAAGAAAATTAGGAACGAAAACTTTATTTTTCTATGATAGTAGAAAACAAATATTTTCTTTTACCATTCTCGTATATTACAAATTTTTTATACTTTAAAGTTTAAACAAACCTACATTCATATGAGTATCTAGGGTTTACTTCATTACTTTTTTATTGATCTCACCTTTTTTTGTACTAGATTTTTGTTTTTGGCTTTTATTTATTAAAATTAAAGTTTATTAAAAACGCATGCCTCTGTGTCTATGACGCTCTCACCAGTCATAAGTCATAACTCATAAGTGAAGTTTGACATTTTGACCGGGAATGGTCCGATGTTTCTTTATTCATTTGCTGGCTTCCATAGTTAACGTGTCCGCATCACCGGAAACAGTAACACATACTATCACAGTTGGCTATTTTTACTTTTTATGTGCACTGGAGAATCGTTTTTTTATTTAACATTACATATATTACCTATGAATGCTAACTTGCTTGGATTTTAAATTGTGCCTATCTAAATATAGTGAAATTGATTATTTATAATAATGTACACACAAATAGAAGAAAACATGAGAAACCATAAACTATGAACTATAAACTATGAACTCAATCAAATTTGACTCTTGGCGTGACATAATATTTGTTTTTTTTTTGAAAAATGATATAGTGTCCTTGTTCATGTCATGCCATTATATACAAAACCCAATCCTCTTTCGGTCTTTCTCGTTGAAAGGGATCTTGAACCTAATTTTACATACATTTAGTTCTCTTAAAATTAAAACTTAATAATACAGTATTCCCTTTTTACGAAAAAATCTTGTGATCTCGATCTGATCTCTCTCTCTTTATTTTTTCTCACCGGAAGAGTTTAGAGGTAGTGGAATACGTACGTTCGTGAACTTCTTTTTTAAAAAATCGATGCAACTTTGCCTGGTCTTTTTATTTGTTTTCCTCTTTTTCTTAAGTTCCTGACCAACTTTCTTGTTTAAAAATACTAAGTTAATAAGCGTTCAAAATTTTGTAAAGAACACAACGTTAGGATTCTATGGCTCTTCCACATATCTTTTTATATTTCTACTATCCAACGTTTTCCGTATTGATGATGTCTAATTTACTAATTAGAATTGATGACTACTTATTTCTAAAGACGTAGACAATAAACCATAAATAAATAAAAAGTTTAAGCAAAGAAGTCACGGAATTGTGGAGATTGTGGAGAAAATGTTGAAAATTAATTAAGAAGCTATTTAATTATGGGGGAGAGAGAGATGTTTTGTTTGTTTTAGGAAAATAAGGGACAGTGGGAGAGACATGCGAGCCATTTACGCATTGAACAAAGGAAGAATAAAAAAAGCCAGTGGTATATATTTGATTGATTATACTTCTTCTTTTTCCAGAAATAAAGACAATGACATATACTGTGTGGTGGGGTTAGATTCTAAAAATCAAACTTAATCAGTAGTTGAAATGTTACAAAATACAAATACTACGTTTGAATTTTAGTCATTAGTTTCTTCAACTAAACTACTTATGTGCCAATTACCAAAAAAAAAAAAAAAAAAACTACTTATGTGCCAACAGTGTCGTAAACAAGAAACAACTATACTAACTTGTAGACTTTATAAGATTGAGGCTTGTTTTAGTTTCAAGACTTTCGCTTGGTACCTCAAATTTAATAATGTTGGGTGTTTAGAGGAATCATATAAATTGACACTATTTACAAATAAATAGTTGCACAACACACACACACACACCTAATTACGGAGTATCATTTATGTGTCCGTAGAGCCTCTTTGTGTGTGTGCGCGCGGGGGCAAATGTCTAGAGTTATTTTGATAAAACCTATGCCTAGAGTTAAAGGTCATCAACTGGGTCAAAGTAGCCTCACTAGTGACTAGACTCGTCTAGCCGAGGGTCTTTAACTCGGAATATAAAATGATGCAGATTGATTTGCAAGAATTTGTATGTGAGCAAAGCAAAAGTAAAAGTAAGCTACTTTGTAATCTTAGTTAACTCTGTCAGATCAATGCAACATTTAAATTACCAGTTAAAGTTATAGTTATATAGACTTCTACATAACTGATAATCAGACATATTAGGACAATAATATGGTGGTTAAACTTTCACATTGTTTTGCCATTATAAATTAGCTGGGAGGTAGTTTTTGAAAGCTACCTTCTTCATGAACCGTTCAACTCCCACACACACTCCCAACTGTGTTCTTTAATTGTACCAACCATATTTGATGTGCTTTACAGTTTACACTTAGAACCATTCAAAGTTTCTGATAAAGTACCAATGAAAATATAAAACTCCAGATACATCAACCATTGAATTGATGTGGTTTATAATTCACCTTTGGAAACATTCATTTAAAAAAAAAAAAAAAAAGACAAAAACGAAAAGTCCGAGAACCAAATATAGCAAGAAGGGTTTTTTTTTTTTTTTTTTTTTTGATATAGTATTCATAAAAAATAAAACTTAAATTCTGCCGATGATTTCTCAATACAACACGATGTTCCCTTGTAAAGTTTTTAAATAAATAATTCATGAAAGACTATAAGAAAATGTGAAAAAATCCTAGTTTGTTGAGATCTATTCTTGCATATATATATATATTAAAAAAAAATAAAAATCAGGAGGTTTCCTCCCTAAAAAAACTCCCTCTGAAAACAAAATCATGCTAACTCCAAGATTAATTGGTTCATGCTAATCATGGCGGACATGAGTAGCACAATTGGTTCATTTCCCCTAGATTCCCCCCTATTACACCAAAACAACCTTTTTTACATTTTAACAGTTTTGTAAAATAAATTGACCCCCCCCCCCTAATTTTTACCCCTGGGTCCGCCACTGTTCACATCAGACCCGAAAAGTACATGGTGGATGGAGAAACAAAACCATGCATTAGAGATAAAAAGTTTAGTCCTTCCCACACATAGAAATAGCATTGTGGAGGTGATACATATGGGACGCAAAGCTTACAAAAATTTGCATATATGATCACATTTACATTTTCCAAGACATTGCAGGTGGCGTTTCATGAGGTTCCAGAGAAACTGATTAATTTAAACTCAACAACATATCTTCACACTTCTTTAGATGTTCGAGTGTTTTGATAAAGTTTTAAGTTTCCCGGTTTTAATGTAAGACACATCATATATATATGATATGAGTTCCAATATTTGACTTTACTTACAACACATTGATATACAGATGTATCAAAAACACCAGAATACATACATACAGAAAGGGTCAGAAAGAACTTCAGATCACCAGGACAAAAAAGAAACATTACTATACACAATGGTGACTCTCTTCTCTGAACGAAGATAAAAATCCAAATTGATTATCTATATTACAACGAGAAGATAGAAACAAAGAGTTCTTCTTTTCCCCGAGAAAATTTTACAGATTCTTCTTCCCCCTTAAGTTAATATATAACACAATAATAAAGATCCGCCCGACCCAGAAAAACACCAAACGAATACATTGATTCGACTCTTCTTTAAAATACTTCATATTTATATACAAACACTAACCTGAATAATTAAAAAAAAAACGGTGACCGGCGACGGTAACTGATCTTCATCTTCTCCCCCACCTTCTTCCGCCTCTCTCTCTCGTCTCTCTCTTAGGAAAAGATGAAAAACAAAAAAACATATTCATTTACTTCAAAAATGGTAGCACTAGTAGTAGTAGTAAACGGTAGCAAATCAAATCCTCCTCTGTTAGGCATTGGTGAACGGTTTCCAAATCTCTATGTACACTTTGGTTTTTTTTTGTTTCTGTCTACTAAGCCATGGCAGGGATGCTTGAGTTTTGGCGATCACGGTTCAAGCAATCGAATCCTTCTACTCTAACTGCAGGAGAGTTGAGTCCAAACTTCATCCTAACACAACCACGGGACGACGAGGATGATGATGATGATGAAGATGGAGACGGGAAAGCGGTTGCTGAATTGGGCTGAAGGAAAGGAGAGTTTGGTGAGATTGGATTGAGTTTCTCATCTCGAAAGCGAGCATCTTGGGCTAATGGGTTAACAGCTCTGCTCGGTGGTGAACCGGGGAAATATGGTGGCGATGATGATAGTAACTGCCCTATTGTTCCATTATCCTCCTGAAGATATAACAACAAAAGGCTTACACAAATCAGAATCTTCTAACTTAGACATCATCGTAATACAACTTGAATTGACAAGGGGATCAGAGAAGCATACCTTTCTACGAATGATGTCCAAAAGCTCAGCACCAGCTTTAGAATCACACAAATCAGCTGCAGCTTGACTGCAAGAATCGAAAAAAAAAAAAAGCAGACTTCATCAGCACTAGTTGGTTTGTTTTCTAATGAAAAAAAGGAGGATGCTTTGAATGAATGAATAATTTAATCAACCTCATATGTAATCTAAGAGGACGAATGACGTTGTTGGCGAGTAAACCAACACGTCGGGGCTTAGGACAAACAACAATACCCTTACGATCAAATCCCATCATCTCCTCACGAGACATGAATGCGTTCTGCTGAAGGTTGCAATGATTCATCTTTTTCCCCCCTTTGATCATCCACAGAAGAACGCCTGATTCAAATCAAACCAAAACCAAAATCAGATCAGATCCATCACAGCAAGAGATTGAAACATCTGAAACTAATTGCAGATTCCAATTATAAAAAAAAAAATTGTTTACTTTGTAAGATCTGACCCTTGGAAACAACGGATCTGAATCAGAGCTTTTAAAAAACAGATCATTTAAAATTCAGAGAGATTTGGCTATAAAAAGGATTTTTGAAAAAAAAAAAAAAAAAAAAAAGGATGGCGTTTGACCGAAAAAGCTAAGGACGAAACCCAGATCCGAGAAAATTCAAAATTCATAAAGAAGAACCCAGAAGAAATTTTGACTCGAATAGAAACAAAACTCAAAGACTACCCAAAAAAAAAAAAAAGGAAACGACGGATCTAATATATCCATGAACACTTATTGTAAAAAAGAAGAAAAGAGAAAAGTAAGAGGTGATCTGTAAAATCAGCCATGAAAGGAACTTAAGAAGAAGAAGAAGAAAAAGAAGAAGAAAGAGAGAGAGAGATGTACCTGAGTAGTAAAAATCTCCGGGAGAGGAGAGAGAGAGAGCACGATGACGGAGGAGAAGATAGGAGTAATAAAGAGAGAGGGAGAGAGAGAGGCGAAAAATCGTCGGAGGAAATAAGGATTTTATAAAAGGATTGAGAGACCAAAAAAAAGTGTGGGTGAGGTTGAAGACAACGTAAAACGATGGCGTTTTGGTGATATTAGAAATTTTGCTTTTTTTATTTTATTTTACTAGGTTTTGAATCCATGCTACGAGTAGATTTATTTGATATATTTTGATGAAAAATATATATAATTGATGACTGTAATCAAATATTATTTTATAAAAAAATTTAAATTAGTATTAAGGAAAAAAATTAAATTTTAGATACACATTTTTTAAAAATATAAAAATAAGTTGTGTTATAAAATCAAATTTGATAAAAAAAATCATGAATTTAACTTGAGGCGAGGCGAATCAAACTGATGACCTCACATAAACAATTTTTATACATGGTGAAACTAAATACTTGAAATTCAACAGATCAGAAAAACGGAACAATTTTATTATCGTGAACTTAACTCGTTTTCATATTTAATTGATCGCTATGACCTATGTTTTTGTGTTTTTTATTTCATGTTTTCTTATTCTTCATATTCTTTCTTGTCATTTTTATTGTCAAATTTTGGGGTAATTGTCATCGTTACTTTTACCGTCTGGTTCTTCATTATACTCTTTTTATTGTTCTTCCTCGTCAACTTCTTCACATTCTTCCAATGAAAAACATTTTGTTTAGACTACCACACAATTTGTTAACCCATCAAACTCCAAGAACAAAATCATTTATTTTCTCATAAAAATAAAAAATAAGATAAAAATAACAAATTAATGAAAGAATATCAACTCATCTATAAAATCATACACAAAAATATATTTTACAGCTCATAAGAAATAAAAAGCACAAACGTAGATAAATAAGATAATTTATGTATTACATCAATATTTATAATATTTTAAATTTTTAAAAGGTTTCGAAATATAAAATTTGAACTTTTTAAAAAGTTTCAATATTATAACTTTTAAAAGTTTCAATATTTATAAAATTTAAACTTTTAAAAATTTGGAATATTCTAATATATTTTTTGAAACTTTTTAATGTTTCAGTTTGATCAAATAAAAAACTGGATCAAACCGAATAAAACTATTAAACTGGGACGCCTGATAAATCAAGCTTTCCTGCTCATTCGTTGTTGAAAACATATTAATCTTATTTATAATAGTTCTGAACCATTGTTTAAAAATTTTCTAGCCGATGTGGGATATTGTACATAGTTCTTCTATTTCCATAAATTTAAAATTTTCCTTTTTCTAAAAAATTATGAAAATTTAAAAAATGTTAATGAATGGCATGTCAAATCCTGATAAAATGTTTAAAATAATTCTTAATATTGAAAATTCTAAAAATTTTAAAAAATATTAATTAATAAGATGTCTAATCTCTATTGGTAGTTTAAAATCCTAAATGCACACCTTAAAAAACTTATAACACAAACTTTTTATTAATATAGATTTGTAATATATAATAAAAAAAAACAAGAAAACTGCTATATTATATCGCCGTCTTAATAGTGATATTTGTGGACAGCTTAAATAAATAAATATTCCTATTTCCATGCGTTTTTTTCCTACTATTAAAAAAAAAAAGATTAGTCAACATAACTAATGATTTTGTTTTCTCTTTTTAACACATTAGATATCATTCTAATTTGTTTTACACTATCCCATTATTTTTATTGATATCTTAACATAGTTAATGATTTTGTTTGGTAATAAGAATAATAGATTAATATTAAAAATTCCAAAAAGTAAATAAGAATATTTAAAAATATTAATTTTTGTAAAAATGATTTCTTCCAAAAATACTATTATCATAACTTTTTGTATCCATAGGAATTACTTATTCAATCCTTAAAAATAAATAAATGTAACTATGTATGAATTCATTTTTTAAAAAGAAACGATTTTGAGATTTCTTTAAGTTGAATGGAATGTTAATCTAAATTTCTTTTCACACTGTATATAAATTTGCAAGAAAATTAGGAACGAAAACTTTATTTTTCTATGATAGTAGAAAACAAATATTTTCTTTTACCATTCTCGTATATTACAAATTTTTTATACTTTAAAGTTTAAACAAACCTACATTCATATGAGTATCTAGGGTTTACTTCATTACTTTTTTATTGATCTCACCTTTTTTTGTACTAGATTTTTGTTTTTGGCTTTTATTTATTAAAATTAAAGTTTATTAAAAACGCATGCCTCTGTGTCTATGACGCTCTCACCAGTCATAAGTCATAACTCATAAGTGAAGTTTGACATTTTGACCGGGAATGGTCCGATGTTTCTTTATTCATTTGCTGGCTTCCATAGTTAACGTGTCCGCATCACCGGAAACAGTAACACATACTATCACAGTTGGCTATTTTTACTTTTTATGTGCACTGGAGAATCGTTTTTTTATTTAACATTACATATATTACCTATGAATGCTAACTTGCTTGGATTTTAAATTGTGCCTATCTAAATATAGTGAAATTGATTATTTATAATAATGTACACACAAATAGAAGAAAACATGAGAAACCATAAACTATGAACTATAAACTATGAACTCAATCAAATTTGACTCTTGGCGTGACATAATATTTGTTTTTTTTTTGAAAAATGATATAGTGTCCTTGTTCATGTCATGCCATTATATACAAAACCCAATCCTCTTTCGGTCTTTCTCGTTGAAAGGGATCTTGAACCTAATTTTACATACATTTAGTTCTCTTAAAATTAAAACTTAATAATACAGTATTCCCTTTTTACGAAAAAATCTTGTGATCTCGATCTGATCTCTCTCTCTTTATTTTTTCTCACCGGAAGAGTTTAGAGGTAGTGGAATACGTACGTTCGTGAACTTCTTTTTTAAAAAATCGATGCAACTTTGCCTGGTCTTTTTATTTGTTTTCCTCTTTTTCTTAAGTTCCTGACCAACTTTCTTGTTTAAAAATACTAAGTTAATAAGCGTTCAAAATTTTGTAAAGAACACAACGTTAGGATTCTATGGCTCTTCCACATATCTTTTTATATTTCTACTATCCAACGTTTTCCGTATTGATGATGTCTAATTTACTAATTAGAATTGATGACTACTTATTTCTAAAGACGTAGACAATAAACCATAAATAAATAAAAAGTTTAAGCAAAGAAGTCACGGAATTGTGGAGATTGTGGAGAAAATGTTGAAAATTAATTAAGAAGCTATTTAATTATGGGGGAGAGAGAGATGTTTTGTTTGTTTTAGGAAAATAAGGGACAGTGGGAGAGACATGCGAGCCATTTACGCATTGAACAAAGGAAGAATAAAAAAAGCCAGTGGTATATATTTGATTGATTATACTTCTTCTTTTTCCAGAAATAAAGACAATGACATATACTGTGTGGTGGGGTTAGATTCTAAAAATCAAACTTAATCAGTAGTTGAAATGTTACAAAATACAAATACTACGTTTGAATTTTAGTCATTAGTTTCTTCAACTAAACTACTTATGTGCCAATTACCAAAAAAAAAAAAAAAAAAACTACTTATGTGCCAACAGTGTCGTAAACAAGAAACAACTATACTAACTTGTAGACTTTATAAGATTGAGGCTTGTTTTAGTTTCAAGACTTTCGCTTGGTACCTCAAATTTAATAATGTTGGGTGTTTAGAGGAATCATATAAATTGACACTATTTACAAATAAATAGTTGCACAACACACACACACACACCTAATTACGGAGTATCATTTATGTGTCCGTAGAGCCTCTTTGTGTGTGTGCGCGCGGGGGCAAATGTCTAGAGTTATTTTGATAAAACCTATGCCTAGAGTTAAAGGTCATCAACTGGGTCAAAGTAGCCTCACTAGTGACTAGACTCGTCTAGCCGAGGGTCTTTAACTCGGAATATAAAATGATGCAGATTGATTTGCAAGAATTTGTATGTGAGCAAAGCAAAAGTAAAAGTAAGCTACTTTGTAATCTTAGTTAACTCTGTCAGATCAATGCAACATTTAAATTACCAGTTAAAGTTATAGTTATATAGACTTCTACATAACTGATAATCAGACATATTAGGACAATAATATGGTGGTTAAACTTTCACATTGTTTTGCCATTATAAATTAGCTGGGAGGTAGTTTTTGAAAGCTACCTTCTTCATGAACCGTTCAACTCCCACACACACTCCCAACTGTGTTCTTTAATTGTACCAACCATATTTGATGTGCTTTACAGTTTACACTTAGAACCATTCAAAGTTTCTGATAAAGTACCAATGAAAATATAAAACTCCAGATACATCAACCATTGAATTGATGTGGTTTATAATTCACCTTTGGAAACATTCATTTAAAAAAAAAAAAAAAAAGACAAAAACGAAAAGTCCGAGAACCAAATATAGCAAGAAGGGTTTTTTTTTTTTTTTTTTTTTTTGATATAGTATTCATAAAAAATAAAACTTAAATTCTGCCGATGATTTCTCAATACAACACGATGTTCCCTTGTAAAGTTTTTAAATAAATAATTCATGAAAGACTATAAGAAAATGTGAAAAAATCCTAGTTTGTTGAGATCTATTCTTGCATATATATATATATTAAAAAAAAATAAAAATCAGGAGGTTTCCTCCCTAAAAAAACTCCCTCTGAAAACAAAATCATGCTAACTCCTCCTCTACCTAAATAAATTGCACGTGACCCTAACTCATCACATACACTTGGCATCGCATTAATGGATTGTCGTCTATCCAACGACACAGACGCGTTAGCATATCGTCACAGAATCGTTTTGAGGATCCAATCTTCAAGTCTCTCAACACAAACTACATTACTCTTCCGACAATATTGTTCACACGATGATGATATTGATGGACAATTTGAGAGGACAAGAACCGCAGAACTCATTAATTCATTGAATAATAATTGCGTAATTCTCATGGTTTCCTTATTACGTGCATTTATTTGTTTTCCCCTCTCACTCTCTTTCGTGTAATCTTCTCTTTCTCAAAAAAAATATACTAGTAAATAATAAAAAATTGGAAAACAGCACTTTAATTGATTTTTTTTTTGTTAATGGCTCTGAGATCAGCAAAGCTTACCCTTTTCAGTCCTTTACACGGTAGCACTAGTCACCAATATTATTCGTAATTATCCATTTCATTGTTTTTATTCTTTTTCAAACTTGAGACTTTTTTTTTTTTTTTTTTTTTTGGGGGTTGGAATAATAAAAAGTTTGTTATCTCAAAAAAAAAAAAAAAAGATTTTGTTGTTGCGTGGATCAATTTGATTGATTTGCAAAAGGGACAATCTTTTTTCTTTTACATTATTAGGGTTTGTACAGATAAAGGAAGAAGATTTGTGTGGCAACGAAGTAGTAGTAGTAGTAGATCGATGGCTCCGATGGTGAAGCTAGACAAAGATGAGGAGCTCCGGCGACTCAAGGAGGTTAATATTGACGAAGCTTCAGCGCGTCGTCATGTTCGTGATTCCTTAAAAGACATCCAGCTTAATCTCGATCATATCCTCTTCAAGGTAAAAAAAAAAAAATCCGAAATTGAATCTATTTGTCTCTTCTAATTGAAATGGGTTTAAGAAAGGTTGAGACTTTTTTTTAGACTTTAGTATCGACCTCTCTGTTTCAGCTTTGTTTGAGATGTGTGTGTTTTGTTGATTTAAAAGTGTTTGGTTTTTTTTTCTTTCATGATGTTTGCAGACGCCTGAAAATGGAATTAAGACCAAAGAGGTAAAGGAGAGAATGTTTTGTTTAGCTTGAGGGAGCCTTTTCTTGTTGTTTGTGGTGATATATGATTGATTTTATGTAGTCTTATGAGGTGAATTCGAGAGGAATTGAGATCTTCTCCAAAAGCTGGCTTCCTGAAGCTACTAATCCTAAAGCTTTCGTTTGTTTCTGCCATGGTTATGGAGATACTTGCACCTTTTTCTTCGAAGGCATGTTTCTTTATTTTTGAAATAGCTAATGGTTTGTGTATGAAAATGAGACTGAGGCTTGTTTGATTTGCTCACTAGCTTGCTTTTTTTGCAGGGATTGCAAGGAGATTGGCATTATCTGGTTATGGAGTTTTCGCTATGGACTATCCGGGATTTGGCTTATCGGAAGGCTTGCACGGTTATATCCCTAGCTTTGGTTTCGTTTTTACTGTTAGGTAGAATTTGTTTGTTTCCAACGAATCTAGTAATAAAATGATCATTATTTGCAATCAAATTTACAAGATTGTTCCTTTCAAGGGGTGCTCAAAATAGTTTGAACTTTGCAATTATACTCAAAATAGTTTGAACTTTGCAAATATTTGTGTCATCTTCTATACTTGGGCTAAAGTTTGGGTTTTTTTTTTCTTTTCTAACAATCAAATCTCAAATGAGAGTTGTATAAAAACCATATTTTACAAACGTACTACAACTGATATTGGTTTAGTGTTAGTTGAATTAAGCATTTTTCCCAAACAAAGAATTTGAGAGGAAAAGAGAAAAAAGAATTTGAGAGGATTAACAAGTTTGGGCTTTTGGGGGAAAGAATCGAGTTTGTTAATAAATGGGCTTTTCGAAAAGCCCATATTGGGTCGCAACCTTGGAAACCCTAATCATCAAACAAGAAAACCTGATTTTACCGAAACTGAGCTGCGAAGGAGAAAAGCCGCAGCATTTATGACATTCCACAAAGGGTTTTCTCTTCGTTCCTTCAGATTTCGCCTCCGTGCTTTTGCTGATCGGTAAGTCTCTAAAGGGTTTCTCTTTCACTTCCTTCTCTTGCTCCGCCGTTGTTGTTATTGATTGAGTTTTCTGCTCTTTAGAGGTAATGCTGATGTTTTCTACTAAAATCTAAGAGATTTGTTAAATGGTGCAAAAAAAAAAAATCCAGCTTGTGTGATTTGTCTTCTGATTCATTGCCTTATTGCTTAAGATTTACTATGGTTTTACTTAGTCTCTGTATAGTTCATCAAGCATTGTCTTTTGCTCCGGACTAGTATGATTGAATAGAACAGATTTTGTTTTGTATGTTTTACTTATCAATAGACAACTGAGAGATAGTTCTCTTGATAGTGAAAGCCTTCAACTTTGGTTGAAACTGTTACTTCTCAGTTTTTGTTCATGGATATTTTTTATAATTTTCATATAAATGATTCGTATTTGGTTGCTTGAGTTTACATTACAAGGTTACCTGTTCTGTTGGTACTACCAACTCGGTAGTAAGCTCCTATGCCTTATAAAGTCTGACCTTTTCTTTTTTTTTCTCTCTTTTGCAATTAAAGATTTATATAATAGAAAAATTAAGTTTCGGTTCCTAATTTCTTGCATATATTTATATACAGTGTGAAAATAAATTGAAGATTAACATTTCATTCAATTTAAATCGGGTCATACATAATAACATTTATTAATTTTTAAGGATTGAATAAGTAATTCTTATGGATACAAAAAGTTATGATAATAATATTTTTTGGATGAAATCATTATTGACAAAAATATTACTCTTAACTATTTTATTTTATTTTTGGAACTGTTAATTTTAATTTATTTTATTCTTTTTACCTAACAAAATCATTAAATATGTTAAGATATCAATAAAAATAATGGGAATAGTAAAAAGAGAAAACAAAATCATTAATTATGTTTGACTAATCTATTAATAAATAAAAAAATAGTAGCAAAAAAACGCATGGAAATAAGAATATTTAAGCTGTCCACAAATATCACTATTACGACGGCGATTTATAGCAGTTTTTATATATATATGTATATATATATATATACATCACAAATAAAATAAAATAAAAAAAGCAAAATTTCTAATATCACCAAAACGCCATCGTTTTACGTTGTCTTCAACCTCACCCACACTTTTTTTTGGTCTCTCAATCCTTTTATAAAATCCTTATTTCCTCCGACGATTTTTCGCCTCTCTCTCTCCCTCTCTCTATTTTACTCCTATCTTCTCCTCATCCATCTCTCTTCACTCTCCTGGAGATTTTTACTACTCAGGTACACATCTCTCTCTTCCTTCTTCTTAAGTTCCTTTCATGGCTGATTTTACAGATCACCTTCTTCTTCTTTCTCTTTTCGTCATTTTTTACAATAAGTTTTCATAGATATTAGATCTGTCGTTTTCGTTTTTTTTTAGGTAGCCTTTTGAGTTTTGTTTCTATATGAGCCAAAACTTCTTATGGGGTTCTTCTTCTTCTTCTTCTTCTTATGAATTTTGAATTTTTTTTTTTCTTTTTTTCCTATTCAAAAATCCTTTTTATAGCCAAATCTCTCTGAATTTTAAATGATCTGTTTTTTTTTTTTCACTTCTTCAACCTTAAGCGATTCGTTTGGAATTAAAAGCTTTGATTCAGATTCCTTCTCTCTAGGGGTCAGATCTTACAAAGTAAACCCTAGTTTTTTTTTTTTAATTGGGCTCTGTAATTTAGTTTCAAATGTTTCAATTTTGTGTTCCTTAATCTCTTGCTGTGATGGATCTGATTTGATTTTTAGGCGTTCTTCTGTGTTTGATTTTTAGGCGTAGATATCATGACGTGGAGATCTACCCACGTGTTACGGTTTTTGACCCGATTCTCGTTATATTGAAGTGTACGGCTACGTTCCGTTGTTATTATGTTGTTGTCTACATGCTCAATATAAATATTAAATTGGGGCTTTAATGTAGCCCAATTCAGTGAACTCAGCTCAATTAATAATAGAAGGTCCAAAAATTTCAAGCAGCATCGCATCTTTCGATAGAGTGAAATCAAATCAAGTTCCGAGAAGTCTCCGGAATCGTGTTCATCCTTTTCAGGTCGTCGATCAAAGGATCACCGAGAATTTATCATCTCCGGTGAGAGTCTGATATCAGTTTAGTCTATTCGGTTGCGGTTGATTAATCCTTATTTTCGTGTCGCGTCGCTGAGAGAACAAACTGTAATATTTATTTTAACATTGGGACTTTGTAGGATGCTAGAGTTACGTGGTAGAGGATGCTGCTTGCTTATCTGTGTAATCGTCTTCATAAATATTGTGCCTTGTTACAGCCATGAGAAACTGTAAGTGTGTGTGTACTTAAGAAAAACCTCACATTATTCCCAATTTGGATTCTTTATTGGTACAGTAGAAAATGATGTGTTTATTAGGTTTGATGATGGGAAAACTTTATATGCTGGGAAGGAACTATGGAAGGAGACACTGCCATTGCAATATGGTTCTCGAGTTTACAAATTAGAAGGGCTTAAGTCAAATTCTTGGTATGAAGTCAAGATATCATACCCAGCTTCTGTATGTTATCTTTCTTTTATTTTGTTGCCAAGTTTTCTTTTTAGTATCTGTTTGAATGAATAAGCTGATCTGTAGTTATGATGATAACAGATACCGGCTCTATTTTCGTTGCAACTACTGAAGAATGGTGAGGTGGGTTTGAAGCTGAACCAAATGAGGAGATTACTGAACACTGAGAAATTGATCTTCAAAACCGAGAGTCTTGAAGAAGTTAATAACAAGGTAGTGGTCATCATTTTCAAATCAGTTCCTACAACTTTGAAACATTGATGATATATAGTTCTTGAGTCGTTTTTGTTTCTGATTTAGGACGGATTGTATGTTTTGGTGACGGTTGAACCTGAAGGCATTGTAGCTATACCAAGTTTCAAAGAACGATCCTTCATCATTTACAACATAGGCAAGCCTTCTTTTTTTTTTTTTTTCACTTGCTATCACCGATCTTTTTCTTTTCACAACATAGAAGAAGTTGTAGTGAATGAAAGTGCATCTATATGTTAAAAGTCTGCAAACTTTCTTCTTTCGTTTGTGACAGTTTGTGAAGAACAGCTCTTCGGCATCCCTTACTCAAGCTGGTCAGTGGTGGTTTTGGTAGTTTTGTGTCTAGTGGCTGTGTTGATTCTTCCAAAATTTTTCCCGTCTTATTTTGTAATCAAAGATGGAGATCGTGATCGTTAAGAAGACGCATGGTTTAAATTTCATTACACACTAATGATGTTTGTTTTTCAAATTCTTTTGTTAATCTTTTTTTAGTTACAGCGTTGATTATTAAAACTAAATGAAAATTAGTATTAATACGATTTTGAGCGGGACCCATTAGTACGAGGAACGAAGAGTTTACCCTAAAACATGAACATGAACATTTGTGTCTAGTGGCCGCGTTGATTCTTCCAAGGTTGATTTGATCGCATCTTTCGATCGAGTGAAATCAAATCAAGTTCCGAGAAGTCACCGGAATCGTGTTCCTCCTTTTCAGGTCGTCGATCAAAGGATCACCGAGAATTTATCATCTCCGGTGAGAGTCTGATATCAGGTTAGTCTATTCGGTTGCGGTTGAATAATCCTTATTTTCTTGTCGCGTCGCTGAGAGAACAAACTGTAATATTTATTTTAACATTGCGAGAAGAACACACACATAATTTATGTTGTGATTTAGTATCATTTATATGTACGTAGAGTCTTTTTTTTTGTGTGGGTGTGCAAATGTCTAGAGTTATTTTTGATAAAACCAAAGCCTAGAGTTAAGGTCATCAACTGGGTCAAAGTAGCCTCACTTCGTGACTAGACTCGTCTAGCCGAGAGGGTCTCAACTCGGAATATAAAATGATGCAGATTGACTTGCAAGTATTTGTATATGAGCAAAAGTAAAAGTAAGCTACTTTGTAAACTTCGCTAACTCTGTCAGTTCAATGCAACATTTTAATTACCAGTTGAAAGTTATAGTTTTTATGGGAATAATATGGTGGTTAAACTTTCACATTGTTTTGCCATTATAAATTAGCTAGGATGTACAAGTTTTTTTAAAGCATATAACTTCTTCTTGTATTTTTGTTTTTTTGTTTTTTTGACAAACTTCTTCTTGTATTATGACTCCCAACTGTGATCTTTAAATTATACCAACCATATTTGATGTGCTTTACAGTTTACACTTAGAACCATTCAAAGTTTCTGATAAAGTACCAATAAAAATATAAAACTCCACATACATCAACCATTGAATTGAATGTAGTTTATAATTCACGTTTGGAAACAATTCATTAAAAAAAAAAAAAAAAAAGACTACAACAAAGTAAATGAAAAGTCCGAGAACCAAATAGCAAATTAAACAATAATTTTTTTAAATATAAAATAATTCATAGAAAATAAAACTTAAATTCGGCCGATGATTTCTCAATACAAAAATGATGTTCCTTTGTATTTAAAAAAAAAAAAAAAAAATCATGAAGAGAATGTGAAAAAATCCTAGTTTGTTGAGATCTATCTATAAAAAAAATAAAGATGAGGAGGTTTCCTCCCTAAATAAACTCCTTTGAAAAACAAAATCATGCTAACTCCTACTCACCTAAATTGCACGTGACCCTGACTCATCATATACACTTGGCATCGCACTAATGGATTGTCGTCTATCCAACGACACAGACGCGTTAGCATATCGTCACAGAATCGTTTTGAGGATCCATCCAATCTCAACGCGAACTCTAACATAACTCTCTCTTCCGACAATATTGTTGTTCACACGATGATGATATTGAAAGCATTAGACAATTTGAGAGGACAAGAACCGCAGAAGCAGAACTCATTCATAGAATAATAATTGCGTAATTCTCATGGTTTTCTTATTACGTGCATTATTTTGTTTTTCCCCTCACTCCACTTTCGTGTAATCTTCTCTTTCTCAAAAACAAAACTAAAAAAAAAATGGAAAACAACAGTTTAATAGATTTTTTTGTTTTTCTTCGTATATAATAAGATACAAAATTCAGGACGAGCCTCTATTTTAGAAATAGTTGTTTAATGGCTCTGAGATCAGCAAAGCTTACCCTTTTCAGTCCTTTACACGGTAGCACTAGTCACTCTTATTCTTCGTAATAATTATCCATTTCATTTTTATTTTATTTTGGTTGGAAAAGTAAAAATTGTTATCTTTTAAAGAATGATAAACTCAACCAAATAATAATAATAATAATAATAATAATAATAGATTTTGTTGTTTGCGTGGATCAATTTTGATTGATCTGCAAAAAGGGACAATTTTTATAATCAGGGTTTGTGGATAAAGGAAGAAGATTTGTGTGGCAACGAAGTAGTAGTAGTAGTAGATCGATGGCTCCGATGGTGAAGCTAGACAAAGATGAGGAGCTCCGGCGACTCAAGGAGGTTAATATTGACGAAGCTTCAGCGCGTCGTCATGTTCGTGATTCCTTAAAAGACATCCAGCTTAATCTCGATCATATCCTCTTCCAGGTAACAATTTTTAAAAAATCTGAAATTGAATCTATTTGTCATCTTCTAATTGAAATGGGTATAAGAAAGGTTGAGACTTTTAGACTTAGTAGTTAGTATAGACCACCACTCTGCTTCAGCTTTGTTTGAGATGTCTGTGTTTTGTTGATTTATTTTTTTCATGATGTTTGCAGACACCTGAAAATGGAATTAAGACTAAGGAGGTAAAAGGAGAGAATGACCTTGTTGTTGTTAGTTTATATAGCTTGAAGGAACCTTTTTGTTGTTGTTTGTGGTGATGTATGATTGGTTTATGTAGTCTTATGAGATGAATTCGAGAGGAATTGAGATCTTCTCCAAAAGCTGGCTTCCTGAAGCTACTAGCCTTAAAGCTTTGGTTTGTTTCTGCCATGGTTATGGAGATACTTGCACCTTTTTCTTCGAAGGCATGTTTCTTTGTGTTTTTTCTTCTTCTTTAAATAGCCAATGGTTTGTGTATGAAAATGAGACTGAGGCTTGTTTGATTGCTTTTTGCAGGGATTGCAAGGAGATTGGCATTATCTGGTTATGGAGTTTTCGCTATGGATTATCCGGGATTTGGCTTATCAGAGGGCTTGCACGGTTATATCCCTAGCTTTGATCTTCTTGTTCAAGATGTCATGGAGCATTACTCCAAGATAAAAGGTAATTCATAACTTTTGGTTCACATCGAAAGGGTAAACTTTATGTTCATGATTTAGGGTACCAATAGATTTTGAATCTTTTTGGTTGCAGAGAATCCCGAATTTAGTTCTCTTCCTAGCTTTCTCTTTGGACAGTCAATGGGTGGAGCCGTGTCGCTCAAAATACATCTCAAACAACCAAATGCGTGGACCGGCGCAGTCTTGGTAGCACCAATGTGCAAAGTAAAGGCTTGTCTTTCTTTATTCTTATTTGCATAGTCATTTAGCAAATCTCTAATCATAACATTAACTTGACACACCTATCTGTTTTAGATTGCAGATGATTTGGTTCCACCACCGGTATTAAAACAGATTTTGATCGGTCTAGCCAATGTTCTACCAAGACATAAGTTGGTTCCACAAAAGGATTTAGCAGAAGCAGCTTTTAGAGATGTCAGGAAGAGGGAGATGGTAAAAACGTAGATAAAAGATTTGATGTTATATCGATTTCTTTACTAAACCCGTCTTATTTTGCAGACACCATACAATGTGATTTGTTACAGTGGCAAACCGCGACTACGCACTGCAGTAGAAATGTTTCACACAACTCAAGAGATTGAAAAACAATTGCAAAAGGTAAAAAAAAAAAAGCACGAGAAAACCCGAATCTTTTAAAGCAGAATCAGAATAATGACACTTCTTGATTTTGACCTTTGTAGGTGTCTTTGCCAATATTGATTCTACACGGAGAAGCTGATACAGTGACAGATCCTTCAGTGAGCAGAGAGCTATACGAGAAGGCGAAAAGTTCAGACAAGAAGATAGTTTTGTATGAAGATGCTTATCATTCTCTGCTCGAAGGGGAACCTGACGACATGATTCTTCGTGTCTTGTCCGATATCATCTTATGGCTGGACGAGCATAGCTTGCAAACTGAGGGATGATCATTAGTTACTTACTTCTATGTAGCTTATGAACATTTGTTTCGTTTTACTGTAGGTAGAATTTATTTGTTTCCAACGAATTAGCAATAAAATGATAATTATTTGCAATCAAAGTTTACAAGATTGTGCAAACAAAATAGTTTGAACTTTGCAATTATATCTACAACTATCATGTAAATCCTACTCAAAAAGATTATTTTTCTTATGCATAGTTTGCAAATATTGTGTGTCATCTTCTATAACTTGGGGTAAATTTTAGGTTATTTTCTAACAATCAAATCTCAAATCATGACACGACAATGAGAGTTGTATAAAACCATCTCTTATAAACGTACTTGATAACAAAAAAAAATATACTTCTCTTTTACTACAACTGACATTGGTTTAGTGTTAGTTGCATTAAGCATTTCTCCCAAACAAAGAATTTGAGAGGAAAAAAAGAAAAAAAAAAAAAGAATTTGAGAGGATAACAAGTTTGGGCTTTTGGGGAAAGAAACGAGTTTGTTAAAAAATGGGCTTTAAAAACTGTTTTTATTAAAAGCCCATATTGGGTGGCTACCTTGGAAACCCTAATCATCAAACAATAAAACCTGATTTTCCCGAAACTGAGCTGCGAAGGAGAAAAGCCGCAGCATTTTTGTCAATCCAAAAGGGTTCTTCTTCGTTCCTTCAGATTTCGCCTCCGTGCTTTTGCTGATCGGTAAGTCTCTAAAGGGTTTCTCTTTCACTTCCTTCTCTTGCTCCGCCGTTGTTGTCGTCGTTGTTATGATTTAGTTTTCTTCCTCTTTAGAGGCAATGCTGATGTTTTTTACTAAAATCTAAGAGCTTTGTAAAATGGTTTGGAAAAAAATTTCAGCTTGTGTGATTTGTCGTCTGATTCATTGCCTTATTGTGGTTAAGATTTACTTTTTAAGTCTCTGTAGTTCATCAAGCATTGTCTTTTGCTCCATACTTTTGATTGAATCGAACAGTTTTACTTAACTGTTCTCTTGATATTGAAAGCCTTCAACTTTGGTTGAAACTATTAAACTGTTAATTCCTGAATTTTATAGAAATGATTTGTATCTGGTTGCTTGAGTTTACATTACAAGGTCACCTGTTGTGTTAGTAGTAAGCTCCTATGCCTAAAGTCTTAACTTTTATTGTTTTGTTTCTTTTGCAATTCAAGATCTGTGAAGATGTTCTCCGCTCAGAACAAGATCAAGAAGGATAAGAATGCTGAACCAACAGAGTGCGAGGAGCAAGTTGCTCAGGTAACTATATACCTTTTAAATGTATTTGTCTGTAATTTTGTCCTCCTTTGTGGAATTATTCATTCTTAACAGACTTTTCATCTTCTCTTAGGCTTTGTTTGATTTGGAGAACACCAACCAGGAGTTGAAATCCGAGTTGAAAGATCTCTACATTAACCAAGCTGTGTATGTCGCTCTATTTTGGTGTCTTCCCCTTCTCATTTCATGGTTGCATTCTTATTTTATACTTAGGGAAAATACATTGATTTCTCATTGTAGGAACATGGACATCTCTGGAAACCGCAAAGCTGTTGTGATTTACGTCCCATTCAGATTGAGGAAAGCTTTCCGCAAGATTCATCCTCGCCTTGTTAGGGAGCTTGAGAAGAAGTTCAGTGGAAAGGTAAGTTTATGAAGTTCCTTTTCATTTGTAGTTGTCTTGTTAATTCTTACGACTATCTCTCTTAAACATTCTGCCATTGTTTCGTTTCACAGGATGTGATCTTTGTTACCACGAGAAGGATCATGCGTCCTCCTAAGAAGGGTGCTGCTGTTCAGAGGCCACGTAACAGGACTCTCACCTCTGTTCATGAAGCAATGCTCGAAGATGTTGCTTTCCCCGCTGAGATTGTTGGAAAGCGTACTCGTTACCGTCTTGATGGTTCCAAGATCATGAAGGTATCATATCATCTATGAGAGTAAACTCAGATCTTTCTCTTCATGAATTTAAGCTCATCTTTTACCTTCTGTTTTGAATAATGTCACAGGTGTTTTTGGATGCCAAGCAAAAGAACGACACAGAGTACAAACTCGAGACTATGGTTGGTGTGTACCGTAAACTTACAGGCAAGGATGTTGTGTTTGAGTACCCGGTTGAAGCTTGAAGGATGATGATGATCATGAATCGTCAGGGTAGAGAAAGAGATCTTTTGATTATGTTTTGTGGTACTTAGGGTGAAGGAAACTCTCTGATTCAGTTCCTTGTTCACAATCTTTAATGTTCTATTTTACCAAGACTACTCTTTTATGCTTTTCAATTTTGAAAACTTTTTTGAAATTTCAGATTAGTCTCAAATTTCTACAGCAAATAGCCAAATATACTTGGTAGAGAAACCTCAAATTATGATCATGTCAAATAGCAATCCCATCAGTCCGCTATTTTTCATTCACATAATTATGATATATATACTCCATACAACTAGCTCCCTACAACCTGAAATCTGATCTGACAATCAATCTCATCTGCAATAAATCTCATCTTAATCAATCTGACAATTTGGACCAAAAAAAAAAAAAAATCAATCTGACAATGTGCAGTCGCACAATATCAACAAGTTTGTATAGTAGTAATGAAGTAATAGACTGGATCGGTTAAAAACAGCATCATTCATAAGGGTTATAAGATTCATACTGACCAAGAGAGATACTTTTTGCTTACTGTTTTACAAAAAAATGAAAATGCTAAAGCAATCTGAGTCTCTACAGCTTTCTACCTTTCTTTTGTAGCTTTTTGTAAATCGCAGCAAACTTCATCTGTTAATTTGCATTGTAATCTCATATTATACTTTGTGGAATTTATATTTTTGCACAAGATTAAATCTTGAGATTCCTTGACTGAATCCACTGAGCACAAGAGTCTTCACTGCTTCACTTCCTTGTTCTAGTGCTTCATCGATCTGTTTCCGTTCCCATGGACTAAACTTCTGAAGAAGAAAAGCTTTCATATCCATGTTTCCTGGTGGTTTACCAATGCCTGACAAAGATTGACAAAACAAAAAGCTTGAGAGAGGAAGAAAGGTAGTCTCGGATCTAAACCGAACCAGCACAAAAGGATACCTATGCTTAGACGAGGAAAGTTTCGACGACCATCCAAATTCCCCATTACACTCTTGACTCTGCATCAAATATAAAAGGTAACATAAGTTAGTAGATAAGAGAACACACTTAAAGGTTCAAGAGGAGGCACAAGTAATACCCGTTGTGATAGCCTTGACCTCCTTTCGGTTGAAGTCTCAAAACCCCATTTGGTAAAGCCATCTCATCGTAAATCTAGGAGGGAGAAACCCATATCAAGATTCAACAAAAGGGTTCACGATTCCTAAACCTTGTTCTTATTTCTAAGGATGCTAAAGTCGGTAAGTTTACCAGTAAAATGTGACGCAATGGTACTCGATAGTGTGAAGCTAAAGATCCAACCTTTAAACGACGACAACAGAACAGTTGTTTCAGATAAAGCTGATCTTTGCAAAGTTGGCAATAAGATAAGTGAGATGATCAGAAGAGAATACAAACCGATTCACCGCTGAAGTTCATGGAAGTCTGAGGTTTGGCCAACAAGATAGGCACCTCTTCGATAGCACCTGTGCTGATCATCATACACAGAAGCAAAAATTCATCAGTTTTTATTATGTTTAAAACAAGAGTACCGAAAAAGCAAGAGAAGTAGAACCTATTCCGATTAGAGCTTTAGACTGTATAGTGTTCATCAAAACGCCTTCTTTTCTAGCCAAAACATCGATCATCTCGAAACCAACCTGAAAACAAGAAAAAAAAAAAAAACTTATAGCACTTCAGAGATAACACCTCAAAACCACTTAAGCTACAGGATTGCATTTGATTACATTGTGTCTTGTTCCATGATACTTGTTTCCTGGATTGCCCAACCCTACGATAAGCCAAGGAGTGTACTCTACTTTGAATCTGTCATTCTCACTAGAAGTAGATGAACAAACCCGAAACCTCGGTTTCCGAAAGACCGGCCTCACGGCGTGAAAATGGTAAATACTACTTGGTGTATACGTTGAGCAGATCATCGAACTGTTGATTCAAAGAAATGAAATCAATTTTTATTACCATCATCTTACACTCATTTTAAGCTACCAAACAAAAATCATCAACAGATATCCCAAAGTTGAAACCTTTGGAGTGAACGAACTACTGAAAGTGAAATGACAAGAAACTAAGTGAAACACCCATTAATAGAGGAATTAACGCAGATAAAAGAAAAAGTAAGTGTAATCGAACAGAAGACTCCGCAGAAAAGTAATGAGAGGCTACAAGGACTGAACCAAAATATGTGTTTATCTTGAAGACGAAGAATTAGTGAGAAAGGAAATCGCTTTACCTCTTTCTTCTGGAGATTTCGGAAATTTCTAGAGATTTTTTTCTTTTGCGTTGCGATTGCGAACGAGATAGAAGGATGATGAACAGAGTGACCTTCTTTCTGTGAGAGAGACGAAAGATGTTAGATTAGAAAAATTTGGTCACATTTTTCATTAATGGGCTTTTCATTGTAGCCCAAATCAGATGATGGGCTTAACTAACTTATACTCGCATAAATTGTTGTGTTGTGTTATTATAAATGGGGATTGCCTACGTCATTAATAAGACGGCACGTGAGAATGTTGTTCTATATAAACCACGTGAGGCTACGTCATCCAAAATCTAATCCAGAAAATCTACCGTGGCCAAAACTCGCCAATCTTGCGGCTCTCATCCTTTTTCGCAGTTTTACATTTTATTTTTTTTAACCTTTATTTTCTGTTAATATAATTTTTTGCACCAATCATATCTCCTATATATATATATAGTATATACAGACGGATATTAAATTAAATTCTCCAGATGAGTAACTTTTGTAAAAGATACTATAAATATCAATTATTAGAGTTAGATATTAATATATAACTCTATTTTAAAAAAAAAAAAGTATATTACCAAATCCAAAAATTGAAAAGCCTTTAAATTCGTGATCTATGTTTTCTATATAAGCAATGAAAATAAACTCCTTCAGTTTCCTTGAGGTTTTGGATAAATATGAATTATTTACACAAACTTCCAAAAACTTATTACTAGCAAACAAAATTGCTTTTTTTTTTTTTTTTTTTTTTTTTTTTTGGCGTTTAAAACGACAGTAAGAGAGTTCTTTCTTCTCCTGCAATCACAATCATCTCTCTCTCTGGTATAGAGCAGCAGCACTCACCACTACTCATATCTCTCTCTCTATCTTCTCTAGTCGCGGAGTCTCCGAAGCTTCTTCTCTGGTAAATTTTCTCACTACAACTCCTTAATCGCTTATCTTTAGTCCACATCTGAAGTTTCGCATGTTTTGTTAGTCAGTCGCGATCGAGAGTGCTGTTTTCTCAATGCAATCGATTTCCCAATTTCGTGATGTTGTTAGATTAAATGCGATATTTTCTCATTTTTTTGACTAATTTTTTTTTTTTTTTTTTCTTCTCTCTCTCTCTGTTTGTCATCATCTCTCTCGCAATTACGTTTCGTTTATAAAACAAAAAGTCAAGAGAGGAAAAATGCAGACGTCTACGTATGCGGTTGTTAAAGGAAACGCTGCGTTTGCGTTTCAGAGACGGACCAGCTTCTCTTCTTCTTCTTCTTCTTCTTCTAACCTCCTCGTCAACAGATCGGCGTCTTCTACCACCGGAATTCGCTTCCTCGGTAACGGTAAGACCATTCCCACCGGACCTCTCTGCTCTTCTCCTTTGAAAGCCATGGGAGCGAAGCTCGCACGTGCTGAAAACGGGATCCAAAGCGTTATGAGTTTATCTTCGGTCAAACCTCGATCTGTCAGAGCTCAAGCTTCCTCCTCCTCTGGTTCCTCTTCTATGCTCTTTGTATCTGTGTTTATAGAATAGATACATTATGTGATTGCTTACTACTATATAATTTGAAGACTTTAATAATGTATTGTATTTGGAACAATCATCTTATTTATAGGTGGAGATGCAGAAGAAGCTGTACCTCTGAGATCTGAAGGGAAAAGCTCTGGTGGTTCTGTTTTGCCCTTTGTTGGTGTTGCTTGTCTTGGTGCTATCTTGTTTGGTTATCACCTTGGGTATTTATGACTTTAAACTACTACACTTGAATCATTTTGTGTCTATAACTAGGTGTGATCATGGATGTTGATAGATATAGTTCCATTGGACTGAATCAGGGTAGTTAATGGTGCTCTTGAATACCTTGCTAAGGATCTTGGGATCGCCGATAACACTGTTTTGCAAGGCAAGTATATATGATCAGACTTCTCGTTCTACTCTTGTGCGTATAAAATTATTAAAAGAGTAATCAACTGAAATGTGGATTGCCAGCATTTTGATTCGTGTTGTGATTAGTAGCCAAGTTAATAATTTGTATTCTCTTTTATTTGCTTCTGAGCAGGATGGATTGTTAGTGCGCTGCTTGCTGGTGCAACAGTAGGTTCATTCACTGGAGGTTCATTAGCTGACAAATTTGGACGAACAAGAACGTTTCAGTTGGATGCTATCCCTCTTGCCATTGGAGCTTTCTTATGGTATTTTCTTCAACCACCTATTACCTATTGGTTGGTGGGAAGTTAAGTGATGTTTTTTTAACGCATTTTTGGTTACTCTCTTTTGATTTCATTAGTGCAACAGCTCAGAGTGTGCAGACTATGATTGTGGGACGTCTGCTCGCAGGAATTGGAATCGGAATTTCATCAGCCATTGTACCACTTTACATTTCTGAGGTTGTTTTACCACTGTTTGCACCCTTAACTTAAGATATTAGGTATGTTTTTTATATGTTATGTTGCTGAAGCGTGTGATGATGGGTGTCAGATATCACCAACTGAAATCCGCGGAGCTCTTGGATCTGTGAACCAGTTGTTCATATGTATAGGAATACTTGCAGCCTTGATAGCTGGATTACCCCTTGCAGCAAACCCTCTTTGGTATGTGAACTCCTTTATTCATCGAGCAATATTTTCTTTACATGGTTCAGTATTGTTTTTATATAAGTTTCAATCTCTTGGTTTTCTAGGTGGAGGACGATGTTTGGTGTTGCAGTTATCCCTTCCGTTCTACTAGCCATAGGAATGACTTTTTCTCCAGAAAGCCCAAGGTGGCTCGTTCAGGTACTCTCCAGGAACATAACTCATACTTAGCTGAGATCATTTTTTTGACAAGTCGAGGAAATCAATTTCGCAGCAAGGAAAAATCTCTCAAGCTGAAAAGGCGATCAAAACTCTCTACGGTAAAGAAAGAGTGGTTGAACTAGTGCGTGACTTATCAACCTCTGGCCAAGGTGGTTCTGAGCCAGAAGCTGGATGGTTTGATCTATTCAGCAGCCGCTACTTTAAAGGTATTATTGCAAGACTGGGTGAATATACATTGTTTTGCAGATAATAAAAGCTGGCAGCAGGTTATGCCAAGATTTTCCTTTCAAAATCAAACCTCATTTCGCAATGGTTTTTATTTTACATAGCTCCTTGTCTGTTCTTGTTGTAGTTGTAAGCGTAGGTGCAGCTCTCTTCTTGTTTCAACAGCTAGCTGGGATAAATGCAGTTGTGTACTACTCTACATCGGTGTTCCGTAGCGCTGGAATCCAATCTGATGTTGCAGCCAGTGCTCTCGTTGGAGCATCAAATGTCTTTGGTTTGTGTTCTCTCCTGTGTTCCCGTTCAATTCCATCATAACCAAACAAATAACCCGGGAAAATGTGGTTGCAGGCACTGCTGTTGCCTCATCCTTAATGGACAAAATGGGAAGGAAAAGTCTTCTACTCACAAGCTTTGGTGGAATGGTATAAGTTTTATCATCATTCTTAGCCATATTTTTAAAAAATCTCAAACCGCACTACCATAAAAAGGCTAACTTAGATTTGTAATTTTTTGTATTGAAAAGGCTTTGTCGATGCTGTTGCTCTCCTTGTCCTTCACATGGAAGGCTCTTGCTGCATATTCTGGAACCCTTGCCGTTGTTGGAACTGTTCTGTAAGTCAATCTCTTCTTTCTAGTCTCAGTGTATAGGACTTGACTGACTCTTATCTTATGCTCGCTTGTTTAACCAGATATGTGCTGTCATTCTCACTTGGTGCTGGCCCTGTACCGGCTCTTCTTCTTCCAGAGATATTCGCATCCCGAATCAGAGCAAAAGCTGTTGCTCTTTCTCTCGGCATGCACTGGGTATGTATATATATCTATATAATTTATATGGTTCAAAAATAGAGTTTCTTCTCTCTGTTTCTAACGTTTGTTTTTGTTTCTCTTTCTCTATAACAGATATCAAACTTTGTGATTGGACTCTACTTCTTAAGCGTAGTGACTAGATTTGGAATCAGCAGTGTCTACTTGGGTTTTGCCGGAGTATGCTTCCTTGCCGTCCTCTACATTGCAGGAAACGTCGTTGAGACTAAAGGACGATCACTCGAGGAAATAGAGCTTGCCCTTACCTCTGGAGTTTGAATTTAAACAAAAAGAAAAAACCAGTTTGTTTCATCATTTAGCTTGTGAGTCGTTCGTTCTTTAATCTACCACTCTTCTCAATCTTGAGTAAATTGTACAATGAACTAAGTTATCAATAACGAGAGAAATCGATTCATCGAACTACATGTTGGCTTTCCTTTCCCACCTTTCCCTAGTATCAAGCCTGTTTCAATACAAAACCGCAATTACATGCATTAGCACCTGCACCGTGTTTCTCAAAAACCTTGAAAAGATTCTAAAATCAGCAAAAAAAAAGAACTCACCCCCAAAACAGCTTTTGTGGCTTCTTTGGTACTGTAACTACTGTCTTATCATGATTCTGCTCTTCTACGGTAGAAGAGGAAGTTGATTCTTTCAATTGTTTAGAGCTTATTTTGCCATCTTCGATTGCTTTACTCTGACATTTCTGGCTCGCTGCATTTCAGTACATAGACTTTTTTAGTCTTACTGTATATGAACTGCGGATTCACAGAGAGATGTGTGTGGGCTTTTATTTCCATACGTCTCTTGTGTAGCTCCTAATAATCTCAAAACAACATAACCAAATACGGCTTAAGTGATGATATCAGATCAAGAGAGTTAGCGATGTTAAGAAGGGCTTAAAGATACAGGGTTGGCCTGGCTCGTTTAAATATCTTGGATCCGTAACCCTGTATTTTTGTTATTAATATTTCGAGCTCGTCTAGGGCCGAGTTGTGCAAAAGTTCGAGCTGGCCCTGTTTTATTCTTCTTCAATCTTCTATTTGAAAACGACGACGTTTTAGTCTAGGTTTTTTTTTAGGCAATTTTTTTTTCTTCCTCCCAACTCCCAAGCACCATTGACGGACCTCTCAAAATCAATTCACTCACACGATCTTCGTAGAAATCAATTTGCTCTAATTGAGATGATGGAGGAACTAGGGATTGAAAGATGAACGAATCCAAAGAAGAGATTGGGGAACGAATAAGGAATTTTCCTGAGATCTAAGGGCTTATTAGATTCAACTTCAAGAAGTCCAAAACAGAGAAGATAATTGCATAGCAGAGACACAGTCCAAGGCTCTGGCTTCGATTCCACGACCACTACAAAGTTTATCACTCAACTCATCAATAATTAAATAACACGTTTAGGAAGAAAAAATAAAATAATAATTGCAGGGTCAGGACTGGACCGAGTTTAGGCTCGTTAGTGTTAGTTTTGTAAGGCCCAAATTCAAAATTGGTTTTTGGAGGGCCGAGCTTGTACACGGCCGGGCCGGGCTGGGTTTATAAACCCTTTTTAACATCCCTAAAGAGAGTTATATACGTAATCATGTTTACAATCTCATGATTACTACCAAAACATAACAGAAAAAAAAAAAATTAAAGTCTGAGTCGAAGAATCTGAAAATTTGACCTGTAATTTCGAAATTTGCTTCGGGGTGACGTTGGAACGATTGAAGTTAGGTTGGAGAGATTGCGTTGACGCCAATAAAGCTTCTTTTCGATTCTCCTCTGCTTCTCTTTCGATCTCTTCGCTTGTCCTCGTCGTTGCCATGGCTTCTCCGTCGTCGGCGTTCATCGCTGGAGAGAAACGGAACTTTGCGAATCATATGAAACGACGCCGGATCCTTCTTTTTCCCTTTTTCCCTTTTTCCCTTTTTCACGTTTTCTTTGATAGTTTAGGGGAAATACTGAAATAACCCCCAAAAAATATGCATGTTTAATTAAACTACCTGAATGTTTTGAATTAATACATATCGACCTAACATTTTCTTCAGTTATCAATTATACCCAAAACTAGCTTTACGTTAAAACTTTAGGAGATTTTTGTATTTCTTTCGTTATTAATTGATTTTTCTTTTTTTGGTAAGGGGACTTTCGTTATTAATATATATATATATATATATATATATATATTTTGAACAAAGACGTTATTAATTGATTAGTCTTCAATTTATTGTATCATAGATGGTGCCGAAAATAAATGGTCTATGTCTAACTATTAAATTTATTTAGGCCTTGAGTAGAAGTAAAAAAACTATCAAGCTAGGTCTTTAATTACTTTTGTGCCTTGACAAAGCAAAGTAATTAGCCCTTAAGATTTTTTTTTCTGAAGCTACTAATCAAGTATGCCAATCACGACCACTAAGGCTTAAGTAACCTCTATATTACCGATTTTTGTAATCAAAAATTCATATTTGACTTTTTTTTTTTTTTTTTTTTTTTTGACGGTCAAACTCCATATATTAAGTTATCGGAGATGACTTTCTTCGAAAGAAAGCCAATTAGGTACCGACGAGCTTACATGGGAAAAACAGAAACCTCGTGCTCTTGCACATTTCGCAAGTTTATCGGCACGGATATTATCCTCTCGGGAAATATATCTAATACTAAAATTAGCAAATCTATCTCTGAAATGAATAAAATCCTTCAATTCTGATGAAAAGGTCGGCCAATCCTCGATATTAGACGTCATCCTTAGGAGGTCTGAACAATTCGTAGCAAAAAGGACTTTATCCAAGTCCAACGCTAATAAGCACTCCATAGCCCAAATAAGGGTATCTAACTCTGCATGTAATGGGGATAAGCTTCTGCGCGATCCTTTTAGCCCCATGTATAGGATTCTATCACCGATAGACGCAATCCAGCCATGCCCACTCCTATCCACCTCTGTATGCCAAGATCCATCTATAAAGCATACAAGGGATTCTTGAGGAATTGGGATCGAAGGTATGCATGCTTCTTCTACCGCTGGTGCTAAGTCTCTGTTATTTGCTCTTCTCCAAACTTCTTCTTCTTGGATAGCTTTCTCCAGTGTATCTTGCGGAGATTCAGAGATATTTTCAAACACTTTCTTATTTCTTGCCTTCCAAATGTACCACATCATCCACGGGAACATTCTCAAGTTTTGATCAGTTGCACCAGAGTCTCTGCCACACCCATATAGAAAATCGAGGTTGCTATATAGGGAAGATGAAGGGAACACCATAGGATGGGAAGGGATTGTCGATAAAGCCCATACTTGACGTGCTGGGGGGCATTCAAATAGCATATGGTTTATAGTTTCCTCCTCCGCTCCACATCTAGGACAATCTTTATCTCTACCAATATGGCGATAATGCAGGCGTTGACATGTTGCCAAGCACCCAGTCACACATTGCCAAACGAAATGCTTAAGCTTCCGTGATGTTTTTAACTTCCATGCTTGCGCCTTAAGTGTCGTAACACTAGGTCCCTGAGAAGGGAGGTCGCAAGCAGGGCGAGAGATTGCTCTCGCGGCTTCGTATCCAGATTTAACGGTATAATTTCCAGACTTTGTCAGAGTCCAAGAATAGTCGTCCCTCGAGGCATTCAAGCTCGGTTTAATCCCCAAAATAAGGGTAATTTCTTTCGGGGGGAAGAGTTCCCGAAGACGTTCAATTTTCTACTTTTTTGTGTTGAAATCTATCAAGGTGTTAACACAAATCAAAGGATTTCTCTCACTAGTTAAACTTTGGGGTGGCCGTGCTGGCGTATCTGGGATCCATGGTTCAGTCCAGATGCACGTATTAAAACCCGAGCTTATGGTCTTACGAATTCCGTACGAAAGAACCTGCTTTGCTGCCAGCATGCTCCTCCAGCCATACGAAGGTCGATTTGATACTTGTATCTCTAATGGACTACAATATCAAAAGTATCTCCCTTTTAGAACTCGGCTAAGAAGGGAATCTGGATATCTCAGCAATCTCCATAGTTGCTTTGCCAAAAGGGCAAGATTAAATTATTCTAGTGTTCTAAAGCCTAGCCCACCTTCCGAAAGTTGAGTACATAATTGCTTCCATGATATCCAGTGTAGTCCTTTACTGTCTGCTTTATTGCTCCACCAGAAATTGGCTATCGCGCTAGTTAGTTTTGAGCATATAGCTTTTGGTATGAGAAAACACGACATTACATATGTCGGAATTGTTTGCGCCACTGATTTGATCAGGACTTCCTTTCCTCCCTTGGATAGAAATTTCGAAGTCCATAAGTTTACCTTCTTATGGAGTATATCCCTCACGAATGCAAAGACTTGAACCTTTGACCCATGAATCTTCTCACGGAGACCCAAATATATTTGACTATCTTATAGCAGCAAGAATAAAACAAGAGAGAGATGAGAGAGAGAGGAAAGTTCTGGCAAATGTGTCGTCGTTAAGTGCACCTAAAGTTAGGCATGAACTCTCTTCTTATTCCTTGGTTTGTGGGTCAGCACCGAACATTTTGCACGCTCTTCTCTACTAACTTTGTATTGCAACATTTTTAATACTCGATTCAACCAGGTATTAATGAAAAATTCCTTAACTTTGGAGTAATTAACAAAGTCTAGCTAAGACTTTTAGTTTTTAGTTTTGAGTTATTTAATTTGCTAATTGTTTTGGTTCGGTTTAAATTAGACTTTCAAAAGAAAAAAATAGACAAAATTGAACCCCAAACACAGATTAATAATTCAATATATCATGAAAGATTAGCTTACATCCACCTCTCACCAAAGTGTGCAATTTTGATCCGGTAAAATTATGATTTGGTCAGTGTCAGACTCAAATATACATATATTTTTAGGTTGATTTACTTAAATGTTATCTAAATTAGTTAATATTAGCAGAATCTACAAACAAAGATTTTATTACTAGAATATTTCGGGTATTTTCAAAATACTCAGCGTGCCCTTATTTTATGTTACCGGAAAAATCGTAATTACAAAAATATCATTGTCATGTCAGACGCCACGTCAAAAACGCTGTCGTGTAACAATAACTCAGCCATAACGCGTTACAAAGGTATATTGTGACTGAGTTATAGGAATATTCCGGCTGAATTATGGAAAAAAACATTTGAGTAAGAACGGACGGCTAAGTTAGAGCATAAGATACCTTTGTATAGTTAGAAAACCAATCAGCTACGTCTCTGTGTAGAGTTTTCGGCGAAAGAGTCTACATAAACTAGTGGAGCTAGAGGAAGTATGATTCGGCTAAGCAGTGACTCGAAAGTAGAATCTACATACGAAGTGTACGGTGGGGGATTTGAAGGCACTTGTTTTGATTATGGTAAGATCGTTGAAAAAGAAAACAAAGAAGAAGAAGAAGCTGTCGAAATAGCATCTGACGAAGAAGAAGACGATGAATTTTCAACCCGATTTGATGTTTTCGACGACTCCGATATATCAACCATTAAGGATTTATAAATCACTATAACTCAGCCGTCACATGAATTGACGAGACCTTTCGTTTTCCCGTAAATATTATAACTCAGCCGTAAAGTCATATATATCAGCCATTTACTTTCATATTGTTTCTTGTGATAACTCAGCCATAAAACACTATAACTCAGCCGCAACATGAATCGACGAGACTTTTCATTTTCCCGTAAATATTTTAAGTCAGCCGTCAAGTCATATATATCATTCATTTACTTTCAAATTGTTTCTTGTGATAACTCAGCCATAAATCACTATAACTCAGCCGTCACATGACCTTTCGTTTTCCCGTAAATATTATAACTCAGCCGTAAAGTCATATATATCATCTATTTACTTTCAGATTGTTTCTTGTGATAACTCAGCCATAACTCACTATAACTCAGCCGTCACATGACCTTTTGTTTTCCCGTAATGATTATAACTCAGCTGTAAAGCGATATTTTGGCGGGAAACCATCAGTTAACCTAATAATAGACGCGAGCTTTCGTTTTCCTATTGTTTTTCCTTTATATTCTCCTCATTCATATGTCTGACTCTCTTTCATCTCTTTCATCTCATTCTTCGTTTCTCTTTATCTACTCATAAATCACAGATCTGTCTATCTGTTACATCTTCTTATCAACATGGAAGTTGTTCCTCATATCGATGGACAATTTTTTAGAGATGTCGAAGCAATCATTTGCGCCACTGGTCTGGAGAATTTTCCGTTTCTAAACCCTGGTGTGGGTTCCTGGGTTGACAAAACCACTGTTACGTGGTTCAAGTTCCTTCACGTTCTCTCTATCGCAATTGGAGGAATAATTCAACACAACTGGCACCATATGTGGCCGACGTACCGCTTGATTCCCCTTTAAGAGACGGTGGTTTCTCCTCCTCGCGATAAGATCACTAAAACAAACCACCATATTGATATTATTCTATACTCTTATCGTTTCTTTCCTTTAATTGTAGCGTAAACACACATGGGATCCAAAGCACACTGTAACGGTCTGGACACAGTTTAATTTGGTGGCTAGAACGCTATTTCGATCCTAGATGCGTGCTCTCAAGAGGATATGGGCGAGTGGTGGCAATAAACCCGAGATGCTGACTAGCATAGTTTGGAATGATTTGGTCGATATGTTTGAAGAATTTGGCCCAGATGACGTCGGTTTCAAAAAGTGATTTTCATTGTATTTTCGTGTCGTTTTCTACATGAACTATGAACTATGAACTACGAACTATGATTTTGTGTTTTTTGTTTTTTTGATTTCGTTTATGTTGTACCTTCATATTAATATAAATCAGTCGTTATTTCGATATCTCAGCCATTACGGAATGATAACTCAACCATAAAGTTCGATAAGTCAACCACAATATTTGATAACTCAGCCATCACTTTATCTTAATTATTTACATAACTCAGCCGTGAATAACGATAACTCAGCCAACCCTCAAATTAGAATGTATAAAAATCACTCTAAGTCTATAAATATCCCTTTTTATTGGTTTTAATGATAGTAATATTCATATTTCCATTCTAAATTTAAATTTTGAGTTATAATAATTTTAATATTCAATTGTTGGAGAAATACTTTTAGAAAATATAATTCTAAATTCGAATAATAATTATTTAATTATTTGCGATAATATTTTGTGATAAAAAGCTTACTTTATGAATTTATTATGCGTGTGGATTTGAACAGGCACATAATTAGTGATTTTTCGCGCTTCCCTAACAACACTTTTTGTGACATCGAGAGGCGTTTTAATACTTATTAGGAATCTGACAGAACAAAAGACCCAGGAAAGAAAGAAGAATACATTTTCATATTATTGAGAAGACCTTAAACGATAACTCAGCCATAACTTTACTATAACTCAGCCAACCCTCAAATTAGAATGACTAAATAACCAACCAAACCGAACCGAACCGAAAACTATTTTTTCCATTATTTTCGGTTAATTACGGTTATATTCGGCTTGCTATCGGTTATATTAAGTTAATCGACCTAATTTGGATTATTTATGGTTATATATTCATCTAACCGACCCATAACCGAAAATAACCGAAAAGTAATTTCAAAAAATTTTAAATTTTCAAATGGTTATCATATTAGTATATCCAAATTACCACCTTAAACCAAACACAATATAACCAAAACCAAACTGTTATATTAAAACCCATAATGTTGGAAATATGAACCCTAAACCTCAAACCCTAACCCTAACCCTAACCCCTAAATGTCATGTTTTGAATATTTTACACATTTTGTTCAGACTGTGTAAAAATCAATTTTTATCTATAATTATTACTTTTTATTGCTTATAATGATTGTAATATTCATTTTTTCATTCTATATTTTAATTTTGAGTTATAATAATTCTAATTTACAAATATTTCATAAGTCAGCCGTTTATGTCGATAACTCAGCCATATCAGTCAATTGTTTGAGAAATACTTTTATTAAAAAAAAAATTTAAAATTCAAATTCAAATTTTGAATTCTTTTTAAATAAAAAATCGCTAAAATCTCATTTATTACGTGTGCGGTTCTTAACAATAAACATAATTATTGTTTGCGTCTCCCCAACAACATTTTTTGTATTTTCGAGAAAGTATATAATAAATTATTATATCTGTTGCATAACTCAGCCATAACTTTACCATAACTCAGCCAATCATCAAATTAGAATGACTAAATAACCGACCAAACCGAACCAAACCGAAAACTAATTTTTCCATTATTTTCGGTTAATTACGGTTATATTCGGCTTGCTATCGGTTATATTAAGTTAATCCACCTAATTTGGATAACATTTGGATTATTTATGGTTATATATTCATCTAACCGACCCATAACATAAAATAACCGAAAAGTAATTTCAAAAATTTTTAAATTTTCAAATGGTTATCATATTAGTATATCCAAATTACCACCTTAAACCAAACACAATATAACCAAAACCAAACTGTTATATTAAAACGCATAATGTTGGAAATATGAACCCTACACCTCAAACTCTAACCCTAACCCTAACCCCTAAATGTCATGTTTTGAATGTTTTACACATTTTGATCAGAATGTGTAAAAATCAATCTTTGTCTATAGTTATTACTTTTTATTGCTTATAATGATTGTAATATTCATTTTTTTATTCTATATTTTAATTTCGATTATAATAATTCTAATTTACAAATATTTCATAAGTCAGCCATTTATGTCGATAACTTAACCATATCAGTCAATTGTTTGAGAAATACTTTTATTTCTTTTATTCGCAATTCGAATTCAAATTTTTTAATTAATTTGAATAATATATTGTGAGAAAAGCTAACTTAATTAGATAATTTATTAGGAATCTGACAGAATGAAAGACCCAGGAAAGAAAGAAGAATACATACTAATATCTCATAACTCCGTAATTCATAACTCAACCGTGTGAAGTATATAACTCAGCCGTAACTTAACCGTAAATCAGCCATAACTTTGAAAATAGACAAATCAATGTTTTACATACCCAAGTACAATTCATCTCGAACTGAGCATAGTCACGAACTATCTTTAAAGAGTGTAAACGTGATGGTATAATAATAATGTGCAACGCTTTACAAATTTTATAGGAAACAAAATTTTTGAATTCTATTTTAAATCTGATTCTGGTCAAGAAACTCTTCGTAAGCAGACGATCCACTGGAAGAGTCACTATCGTAATGGTCATCATCTTCCTTAGAGCATATGATGATAGAAGCATGTTCATAATGTAATTACGGAAAACAAAGAAAGAATACATAATCACATGCATTCAAATCTCAGAGCATATGATGATAGAAGCATGTTCATAATGTCAATCCTAAAGTGAAACTATACTCGAAGCGGAGGTTTAAGAAACGAAAGCATCGGCAACCTCCAACATAAAAAGAAAAATAAGGATACAACTAACATCCACTTTCACGGTTTCAACACTCACATTGACAGCAAAGACTAACTGAGAATATGAAACGACAAGTTCAGAAAAGACTAACTAAGAATATGAAACGACACGGAGCTCACAAAAGAGAAGAACACAACTAGTTTAAATAAAATCAATCCAATCACACAGCTCATATTGCTTCTCCAAAAACCCAATTGATAAAATATAAAAGCACTTCTTGTATCACCAATTGACAATAAAAATCAAAACTTTAAGCAACAAGCATCAAAAGTGTCTCACTTTAAAACCCTTCTCAATCAAATTTGTGAATAAAAGGCATTAGGGTTGAATAGTTTACAAGTTCAGAGCAAGAATCGTATAGTGTTAGAGAGTAAACGAGAAATACCTGATCAATCATAGGCATTAATCCAATGGCTCTGGCACGCAGGAAACAACCGGGAAGGACAGGTTCCTACAGAAAGATAATAAATTTGTTAATAGATATATAAAATGTTTGGTGCATACTATAAGAAAACAAGAAAATAAATTATACTTGCATGATGACTAATACATCAATTGGGTCATTGTCTTCACACAATGTGCGAGGAACAAAACCGTAGTTGTGAGGGTACACAACTGATGAGTACAGAATACGATCAACCTGAATGAGAGATAATGCAAATATATTATTGACTTTGCGGTAAGAAAACCATTATAATATATGACAATAACGATTGATTTTTTTTTTTTTTTTTTTGAACTAATATTGATTGATCTTGATATATAACCAAACCTTGATGAGTCCTGTCTTTTTGTCAAGTTCATATTTGACCTTGCTTCCTTTTGTGATCTCCACAACCTAATCATCATCATCATCATCCAAAGACAAAATGATTCAAGAATCCATCACATAACAAGATTCTCAAAACAGTAAAAGAAACTTACCACGTTGAAAATCTGTGGAGCTCCAGGTCCTACATATAAATTATGAATTAGTCCCAAAATACAAAACACAAAAAACATGCAAAAAAGAACTGAATTAGATATGATTTTGTTTACCAATCTCAAGATCATGCCATGGATGTGCAACTACAGAACGTCTTGACAAGGATGAGAGAATCCTCTCGTTAAGACGAGGAGCAGGTCGCTGCAGCTTCTAGTCTTCGTTCCCTTCTTCACTCATCTGTTTTCAAAACGTTACGATCAAAAACTCAAAATTGGGACAGAGAGAGAAAGAGAGAGTATCAATCAAAAATACCAAATTTATTGCAGAATCAGACCCCACAAGAGAAAAACAATCTTTTTAGAGCAGATTTAAGATCGATAATACCAAAATTAAGATATATGTTTCTATTGATATAATGTATCGATAACTAAAAGATCTACGCCAAATCTGTTCAACTTTTTTTTTTCTCTTTCTAAAGTCGATTGAGATTTGAAGCAATACCCAGTAGATTAAACATCAAAAAGCATCCAACTTTGACGATTTTTAGGAGAAAAAACGTACCTTTGGATCGAAACAGCCGATATTTTTTGGTATCGCAAGGGATGAAGAAACTCTTGGGAGAGGAATATTTTGTAATATTTTGTAATATTTTGTAACTAAGCGTTTTAGGTAAGGTGTATATATTTGTGAATAAAAGGCATTAGGGTTGAATAGTTTACAAGTTCAGACCAAGAATCTTATAGTATTAGAGAGTAAACGAGAAATACCCAATTACATAAAACTTGAAAAAAATGAAAGGGAATATGAAACGACTCGAAGAAGCGAGAGAGAGAACAAAGTCTTAACCTTTACCAACGGGAAACAATAATTAGATCTCTGTGTGTGGGATTCAAACGAAGAGGCTTTTCTTTTTATTTGTCCGCTCAAGAACAATGACAACAAAATCAACGAGAGACGACGAGAGAGAGGTGTTTTTTTTTTTTTGGGCTATGAACAGTGGAAACTGTTTGTTTTCCTCTTTGACATAAACAAGAAAAAGCAATTGTGGATTCTGAAAAAAAAACTGTTTAGTGACGTGGAAAATCGAAAATGATGTGTATTTTAATTTGCTGATGTGTATTTTTTTTATTTATTCAAAATCGGAAAACTAAACCCAAGGGATAAATTGTAATTACACCTAGGACACTAAACATTTGAGTAATATTTAGAAGATTTATAGATATGAGTAATAAACCAACTTTTGGATAACATTTTGAGTAACTCTTTCGTATTTTTACGACACATCACCCCTTTTATTTTGATAACAGATCACCCTTACTTGAATTCGGTTTACATTAACATGGATATTCATCACCCTTACCTTATTTTGACAACATAATCAGTACCCTTACTTGGATTGCAATCTCTTACTCCGTCCTATGGGCAAGTTCAAAATTTCTTCAAATCGTGTTAAAGGAACTAAGATCTAAGACCTAAGTTTTGTATTTTACATACTTATATATTGACCTGAGAACAAATGTAAAAAAAACTAAAAAGTCAGCAGGTCAAGTCTTCGTTCCAAAGTCTACCCCCTATTATTATATTTAACTTGCAAGAGCTCCTTTGACGTTGTCCAATACACTCCAAATACCTTGTTTTTTCTTTCTTCTTTACAACTTGTAATAACACATTTATAACTACAGCTGGTTGCAAAATCCTTAACGATCACAACAACCTCTCTCTCTCTTTCTTTCTTTCTCTCCCTCCCTCTACAATGGGCAGTATTGATCATAAGAGCAAGAAAGAAGAAGAACAGTACCCAATGATCTCAAAACCCTTGAGATCGATTCTCTTACAAAAGGGTAGTTATTTCTTAAGCTCGCTCTTCTTTGTAGTCGGTTTCTCGGTTGGTCTCTTCCTTTGTCTCCAACTAAAAGCCTTACACATGTCTACGATGACGACACAACGACAACCCTTATGGTCTACATTACTAATATTCAACCACACCACAACGATGGACATCATAGGAGAGTTGCCACTACGAGTACTTCAACACAACATGAGTGATCAAGAACTATTCATCAAAGTCGCGTCATTATCATCATCACCACCATCATCCTTATCATCATCATCGTGGTTTGGGAGGAGACATAATAATGATGGGAAGATGGTGGTGAAGGTGGCTTTCATGTTCATGACAGGTGGAAGACTTCCATTGGCTGGCTTGTGGGAGAAGTTCTTTGAAGGACATGAAGGGTTTTATTCCATATATGTCCATACTAATCCACCTTTTCAAGATTCTTTCCCAGAAACTTCTGTCTTCTATTCAAGAAGAATCCCAAGCCAGTTGATGATTTAACAGCTTCAATTAGTTAAATTACCTCTTTCTCTTTTCTTAATTACTCTATTCATCTTTAGTTACCCCCTATTACATGATTAGTATACATCCAAATCAGGAATTATAGTCTCCATAGATATATTATCTCTTGGATTTGACAGGTTGGTTTTTCACGTGGCACGTGTATGAATCTTGATTCGACCCTTGCATAATGGTCCATGAGGCATGAAGGCATGAACCCATTTGATATTATTCTAACATAAATACATTTCTTAATCTTGTTAAGAAAATTCTAACGTAGACTATTCTCACTAGCTAAGAACAATACAGAGAGAATAGACTTAACTTGCATCTCAATATAACATTTCTAGATATTATATAAACATTAAAAGTCGTATGAATCGAAGCTTTTTTTACGTTTTATACTATACGTACGATGCATAAAGAAACCTGAATTAAAAAAAATACCAACAAAAAAGCTTAAATTTTTATATATGTTTTTAAATATTATTTAAAAAAGATATTGATGTTGTTGGTTTGTGAAAATAATTGTCAAAACAGCCAGTTTACTGGGGAACATCATCAATGATAGACGCAGAGAAAAGACTATTAGGCAACGCTCTTCTCGACGAATCTAACCAAAGATTTGTCCTCTTATCCGATTCTTGCATCCCACTCTACAATTTCACAACCATCTACGATTACTTAACCGGCACAAACCTCAGCTTCATTGGCTCGTTCGACGACCCAAGAAAATCAGGTAGAGGCCGTTACAACCGTAATATGTATCCACAAATCAACATCACACATTGGCGAAAAGGATCGCAGTGGTTCGAAACAACTCGAGAACTTGCTCTTCACATCATCGTAGACACGTTCTACTACAAAATATTCGATCAGCATTGTAAACCGCCTTGTTACATGGACGAGCACTATATCCCAACTCTAGTTCACATGTTGCATGGAGAGATGTCCTCGAACCGGACCTTGACTTGGGTCGATTGGTCAAAAGTCGGTCCACATCCTGGTCGGTTTATTTGGCCTGATATAACCGATGAGTTTCTTAACCGAATCCGGTTTACGGACGAGTGTGTCTATCATGGCCGTGGCGGAGAGAACATTACAACTTCGAAGTGTTTTTTATTTGCGAGGAAATTTACAGCCGAGACTTTAGAACCATTGTTAAGAATTTCTCCTGTAGTTCTTGGTTTTGGTCCATAATTATCTCAAAATTGTGATTTTTTTTTTTTTTTTTAATTTTCAATTAGTAAATAGAGAGTATTAAGCTAAGAATGTGCTAATATTGTATTTTAGAAGTTTACATTAGCCAGTAATTAATAATATTTTATCTTATCCATGGGGGTTTTGTCGCTTTGTGAGCCATTGGTGTCTCCTTTGAGTGTAATGCGGAAACCGCAAAGTTGCAGACTTTACTCAAATGCAAACTTCACTGTTCCTATCGGCGCGAGCTTTTCCATCTTTGATCACTAACTCATCCTTAAACCCTAATCAAAACCCCTCGAATGCGGCTAAAACCCCTCAATTTGATCAATTTAGGGAGAAGAACAGAGGACTCTCCTCTGATGCTGTGATTAAGGTTCCGACTGCTCCATGGATGAAAGGTCCTATCTTTCTTCGACCCGATGAGATTCTCGAAACTGAGAAGAGGAACAAGCCACGAAAAGTTGAAGAGAAGACGTTCAAGGCGTTGAATCGTAGAGAGAGTGGTGTCAGGGGAAGGAAAGCGATGAAGAGAATCGTGCGTTATGTCGAGAAGCTTGATGAAAGCTGCGATTTTGAAGATACCCAGATGGATGATTTGAGTGAATTCGAGTATTTAGGTCGAGTTGCGGAGAGAACCACCGAGTTGTATGAGAAGAGACGTGGCGGGAGAATGCCATGGGAAAGAGAAGAAGAGAGGTTTGTATTGCGGAGGACGAAGAAGGAGAGAGTTCAGACTACGGCTGAGCTTATCCTCGACGAAGGTTTGTTGAGTAGACTGAGAGGTGAAGCTTCGAAGATGAGAAAATGGGTGAATGTGAGAAAAGCAGGAGTTACTGAGACAGTTGTGAATGAGATTAGATTGATCTGGAGGTTGAATGAGCTTGCTATGGTGAGATTTGATGTTCCTCTTTGTAGGAATATGGAGCGAGCTCAAGAGATCATAGAGGTTTGGTTGGTTCTACTTCAATTTTCATCAGTTCAAATCCTTTGATGTTACTCTGAAATGATTTTGTCATGTTTTCAAGAATAGATGAAGACTGGAGGCTTGGTTGTGTTAAGCAAGAAGGAGTTTCTCGTTGTTTATCGAGGAGGACCGAGTTCTTCATCAGAGAAAACCGATTCAGGACGAGATGAGATTAGCTCATCATTGTACGAGAGAGAAGCTGATAGGTTGTTGGATGGTTTAGGGCCTCGATATATGGATTGGTGGATGAGAAGACCGTTTCCTGTTGATGCTGACTTGCTTCCTGAAGTGGTTAATGGATATACAACTCCATCTAGACGTTGTCCACCAAACACTAGAGCTAAGCTAAGCGATGAAGAGCTCACCTACTTGAGAAACATTGCTCAAGCTTTACCGTTTCATTTCGTCCTTGGTAATTTGCCCACGCTACTTAAGCTCTCTTCTTCGCTTTGTTTGTGCACAATGAAGTTAAGCTTCAGGGAGAATTGTTCATATGTGTCCTGAAGAAATCATATAAGAATGAGGGAATTTGGTCAAAATAGATATTCTTTTTAACAAAAGATGAACAAGTTCTTGACTAGATCAATAATTTGAGAAGAGATAAGATCAAGAAATGGATCTCTTGCTTGCCAGAATTTGCAACATTTCATGTTTAAGGTCTCTGTCTTTGTTCGTTTCATTTGCGTATACTACTTATTCTCATTCTCTTTGCATTGGTATTTACTAAGTGCTGTTCTCTTTGCATTTGCTTACGGTTTTCTCCATCGAGTTTTCAGCAGTCTATTTTCTTCTTCTTAATTTGTGAAGGAAGGAACCATGGGTTACAAGGTTTAGCTTCCGCTATTGTGAAACTATGGGAGAGAAGTATTATTGCAAAGATTGCAATCAAATGGGGAGCTCTCAATACAAACAATGAGGAAATGGCAGATAAATTGAAGGTAATTTCTTATCTTTTTTTTCTTCCTCTGGGCCAGTTTCTGAATAGATTCCAATCATTGTGGCTGATGCAAAAAAATTTGGATCTATCAATTTTTCAGCATCTCACTGGAGGAGTTTTGATACTACGAAACAGATACTTAATAATACTTTTCAGAGGCAAAGACTTCCTCACTGGAGAAGTTGCCGATTTGGTTGATGACAGAGAGAGATTACTCAGAAGCTACCAACATTTTGAAGAAACTAAACGCGAGAGCGAGATTGAAATCGTGGAGGTGGTAACAAATGGTAAGCAGTTGGAGGAAACAAGCAAAACTGGAACTTTATTAGAGTTTCAAGAACTTCAAAGAAAATTTGGTGAAATGGAGACGAGAAACCTAGAGACTGAGGCTGAGAAAGCAAGGCTAGAAAAGGAACTCAAAAGCCAAGAACACAAGCTTTCCATCGTAAGCCTTTTTAGCTTCCAAAAAAGTTGCATCATTCTAAATTTCACTTATTAATAGAAGTTCTATGGGTTGCTCCTTCTTTCTGCAGTTAAAATCAAAGATAGAGAAAGCAACAATGGAGTTGTTCAGACTGAATTCGTTATGGAAACCATCTGAGCGAGAGGATGACATCGAACTATTCACTAACGAAGAAAGAGAATGCTTGAGAAGAGTAGGGCTGAAGATGAACAGCAGCTTGGTTCTCGGTAGGAGCCGTTTGATCTATATTCTTGGCTTCTTCTTAATCCTAATCCGATGGTTATGAGATTGATTTACACAAATTTGGTATTTGTTTCATTTGTAGGTAGAAGAGGAATATTTCATGGTGTAATGGAAGGTCTGCATCAGCATTGGAAGCACAGGGAAGTTGCGAAAGTGATCACGATGCAGAAGATATTCTCGAGAGTTGTTTACACAGCGAAAGCCCTTGAAGCAGAGAGCAATGGAGTACTTATCTCAGTTGAAAAACTTAAGGAAGGACACGCGATACTCATATACCGTGGCAAGAACTACAAACGTCCTTCATCAAAACTAATGGCACAGAATCTTTTGACGAAAAGAAAAGCGTTACAAAGATCTGTTGCGATGCAGCGGCTCGGCGTAAGTGAAATGATGATAGAATTTTCCTTTCTTTTTGAAAAATTGAGAGAATGTTGTGAATCCCATTTGAATTGATCTTTTCTTTTTTGGCAGTCACTGAAGTTCTTCGCTTACCAAAGAGAGAGAGCAATAGAAGCTTTGAAGGTGAGTTTGGTAAACCTTCAAGACTCTGCTTCTGAGTTAGGTTGATGCAAAATGAATTGCAAGGATGAGCTGAACAAAAGTTTACCAATGCAGATATATTTTAGCTTGACTATCTCTGTGTATCACATATTCTTTTTTCCTTCATTGTGATTACCGTGTATATATATCATGTAATGTGACTAATGTCCTTTTTGCTGTCGAAAATAATATTCTTGTCGGTCTTCATTTTTTTCTTTTTACTATTTTTCATATTTTTTCCAAATCAGTGAACAATGTTAATGGACATGATAGAAGTGGAGGAAACTGATAAATCTAAAGTTCATTATAAAAAAATTACACTCTACATAATCTACGGCACACTATGTAAAACCTAGGGACTAACATAACATTGCATTGTACAAAAAAAAATCAAGATATAGTATTATGATATACTTTACATGAAAAAACAGACACATTATTTTCTTCATTGATAAATGGATAATTCTATAACGAAATCTAACCTATCCTGACTTTGAAAAAGAAAATAGAAGATTTTAATACTAACTACATAATCTTAGAAAATCAAAATATCTAAATAAGAGATTTAATTAGTTCCTACAAAACCAAATCCAGAAATAATAAATGCAAGAGCCTGCATGTAAAGATAGATATATAACAATGTCTTCCCAAAGACAAGGTTATAGGAGGCACAACACAAAATGTATATCCCCACCATCATCTCCTTTGAGTTTATCCTGCATCCAAAAAAAAAGAAGTGCTGACCAATTTTGAAGATGATACAAATGAAGAAGAAGGACAAATCTTTAGAATTGATTAATCACCTGTCGAGAACCCCATTGCGAGGTTTTCTTATTTGCGGAAGTAACTTAGTCTCAAGAGCATCTCCTAATTTCTCAGTGACAACCCATTCGTTCACTCTCCCTCCTTCAAGTAAACCAATGAAAGTGCCTTTGGTTCGATGCATGGCCATAACATTCTCGAACAAAACCCAAAATATCACGAGGTAGAATGATCTACATGCATACCAACATAGTTCATAAATTAATGTGCGGGCTATATATTAATTGAACAAGTGGCCAGTTAAATGTGTGGTTATAGCTAGCTAGAAACCAATAATTACTAACCTTGGAGTGGCAATGGCATTGAAGAGAGTGATCATAAAAGGAAAATACATAGTTGACCAAGTCGGAATGTTGACTTCGGGAAAGAAAACGCTCGTAGGAAGAATGAGACAATAGAAGAAGAAGGTGAAGAAATGGACTATGATCTTCCTTACGAAAAAGAAGCTGTAGATCACATACAGTTTCTTCCAAATCGTCACTCTCTGTTCAAGATTACCAAATCAAGTTCATTAATACCAAACTTTTTAAAAAAGATATTAAGATTAAAACCATAAAAGAAACGTAATTAAAATTGGCATGCATGCACTCACGTTGGATGTTTAATTTGTCTCTCTCATAATGGAAAAAAAAAAAAAAAAATTGGTGGCACGTGTGTGTACCTCACTGCCTTGGAGTGAATCAAATTAAAAGTTGGAGAATAATACTATAGTTGTATCTTTCTTTTTATTTTGGGTCAGATAGAATAAAACAGTACCTTATTGCTAATAATTTCCATAGCCATTTTTCTGAAAAGATTAGCTGGACCGCATGACCATCGATGTTGTTGGAATCTGAAAGCCTTAAATTGGCTTGGTAGCTCACTTTTCACCTACAATCGCAATCATATATTTTCATATATATATATATATATATAAACGATTTAAAGCTAAGTTATTTGATATCCACACGTTAATACATAATTCTTTATATTATTCCATTATTCCTGTGGGAATTAAATCATGTGCTGCAACAGTGCATAAAGTGGGTGCACAGCAACAACACATGTGTGAGTATGTGACGAATATTAATTAAGATTTGGACTGGTTTTATACGAGGTTAAATTTGTTTTTTTTTCTTCTTTTATATTACAGATAGTCCAAAAGAATTGAAAATACCGCAACGTCGTTGACGAAAACAAATCTCCAGCCGTGTAGACCGACACGTACGGCCAAGTCCATGTCTTCGACGGTGGTTCGGTCTTTCCAACCTCCTGCTTCTTCCATTGCGGCCATTCTCCATACACCCGCAGTACCTGTAAAAATTATATTGATGTAACAGTGTAAGAAACAAAACTATATATATTCAGAGATTTTGCAAAAATTACGAGATCAATTTAAATGTGTATATTTTCAATATTTGTGCATATTATTGTCAATTGGTTTTGGGTAGAAACAAATGTGGCTTGTTTTTTTTGCTAGCAATTGTTAGTAAAAAAAAGAGTGTAAGTTAGAAAGAATAAAAAAATTGGAGAGGATCTAAGAAATATGAAGTTTTTTTTTAATAAATGTTGACAAGGATTTACCATTGAAGCCAAAGAAGGCATGTCTAGTGGATCCCGATTCTTGCTCTGCCGTGAAATGGTAATTGAGAGACATCTCCTGCATCCTAGTCATCAAGCACTTCTTTGCGTTCACTGCACCAATGAATAGCTTCTTTAATCATATATATGACTATATATGGTCAGTAAACGCATATATGATCCTCAAATATGACAATGAATGGAAATTTTTTTGTTTGTATAAACTGCAAGTAATCATATACCAAATTTCCATCGGGCTTGAACAAGAGCAAGCTCGGGATTGTGGATGAGAAATGGGATACTGCGGTGGAGGTAGTCGGGCTCTGGCTGGAAATCAGCATCGAAGATGGCAATGTAAGCGCATTGTTTGACGTAGCTATGCCTCATGCCTTGTTTAAGAGCTCCAGCTTTATAGCCATTTCTATTGTCTCTCCTCTCACATTTTATGTTAATGCCTTTTCTTGCCCATTTCCCACACTCTATGTTCACCATTTCCTGCAATTAGTAACACAGTAAACGATAGATATCATTGTGGTTATAAGAAAAAACACAACATTTTAATTGTTTTAATAAATCTAGCTTATTTGGAATTTTTGATTTTTTTCTTAAAAGTTAAAATAATAAAAACTCTCACTAGTAATTAATTAATTAATAGCATGTGTTTAGAACAATGAATATAAATGTACCATGATAGTGGGATCAGTGGAATCGTCTAAAACTTGAATGATTAGTCGATCCAATGGCCATATGAGTCCGCAAGCAGCACCAATGGATAACTGAAACACCTGTGGGAGTTAAAGGTTACTTAAAAGCTGCATCACTATCTAAGATTATAAATAACTGAATACAAATTCATAAAACTATAAGTAAATACGTACCTCTCGTTCGTTGTACATTGGGATTTGGACAAGAACCATGGGATAGTTTTGATCTCCGAGCTCCATGTCCTCTTGCATTGCCTCCCATTTGTAGATCTTCTCGGGTTTGCGTTTAAACAACTTAACGTAAAATACTACAATGTTCATATATAAACTCTCTACGAAAACTAACAGTGAGATGACCAAACACATAGCCACCAAACACTTGAATATAGGAACTAGAAGTAGACTACTCATTTTTCTCCACCACATCATAGTCTCCATGCTTATTTATATATATACTGATCTTCTCTTCACACCATTATATGCTTCAAGCTTTTTTTCTCTAAAAGTTGCAGCTGCAACCTCAATTATTCTCTGGCCGGGAAAAGAAAATTTAACTATTCTCCTCGGAATGAAGAAGTGGGAGTGAGATAGAATTTTGAGATTGGGGTATTTCTTGTTCTGTCGATAAGTGACTGACTATACATAGATTCTCTTTTTTTGTTTAATCAAGTAATTTGTCTTTAGTTTTTTTTTAGAGGTTTTGTTTCTATTTCGATTCGTCGTCGTTTACGGAATTATGTGGACCAGATCTAGAACATTATGATAGCTAGTGGGAACAACAAGATGAGAAAAGGACCAAACAATGTTTATAACTTTAATCAGTCTAACTATTTTTTTATTCATAACTTGCATGTGATACTTTTACACATGTTACAACTGGCTACATATACATACGCCTAATTGAATCGGTATCGGATACCGCCTTGACAATCTACATTACATTAGTATTCGATCACGCATCTATCTATAGTCATCTTTTAACTTTCATTCTGTTAAATATATACTAGCTGCAAATACATCATATAATATGTTAAATTTTATCATACATTTATACAAGTACAACTTTAAAACGTACAATGCAATGCTAGGTGCGCTAAAAAATAAACCGCGCGAAGCATGTTTTATTTGAAGGTAGATACACAAATTAACGCGTTTGAACTGAAAACAAATAGTAGTAAGTATAAGAGAATATCTAGAAGATATGTAAATCTATCATAATCATATCAATGATTTGTAAATATGCTATATAATCTCACTAGTTAGGAAAGTAGGTTAAATGTTATTCCTATATATATGCTTGTACATTGTAACCATATTTTTATGAGAATCAATATATAATTCTTCCATTCGTAGACTCTCATCAATCTCTAACATGGTATCAAGTTTAGATCTAACGATCAAACTGTTTTATTTTTATTTTATGTTATTAAGCAAAGTGTTTCTACATTCAAGTTCATCATGAACTTCTCTTTGTTCAGATCTATGATCTCTAAATCTAAGTCAAATGCTTCTTCTTTTTATCTTTCATTCAAGCTTCTTATGAGCCTCAGCCAAGTGCTTCTGCAATTCAAGTTCATCATGAACCTCTGAATCTAAGCTATCAAGTTTTTTTTTTTTTTTAAGCTATCAAGTTTTTTTTTTTTTTTTGTGTTCAGATCTATCATCATTGATCTCTCACTCTAAACTAAGTGCTTCATCTTTTTATTCTAAAAAAAAAATGTTTTTCTCATTCAAGCTTCTTATGAGCCTTTGAATCAAACCATAGTACTTCTTTAAATTATTTTTTTATTTTTTTAAAAAACCATCTTATTTTCCAGTTTTCAAGCCATCGATACTTCATCAAAATTTTATTTGTTATTTTTTCAATTCACTAAAAAAAAATCAAACAAAATCACGTCAGCTTACAACCATCACCCGATCTATACAGGATCTAACTTCGTCACCACCAAGATGTCGAAAGCAAGATTGGATGGTGTTGTTCAAGCACGAGCTCTACCATTCTACTAAGATCAATCTCAAGCCATTAGTTCCACATTTCACTACCTTGAGATTGAGGGGGCGTATAAGAAGATATCTAGAAGATATGTAAATCTATCATAATCATATCAATGATTTGTAAATATTCTATATGATCTCACTAGTTAGGAAAGTAGGTTAAATGTTATTCCTATATATATGCTTGTACATTGTAACCATATTCTTATGAGAGTCAATATACAATTCTTCCATCCTAGACTCTCATCAATCTCTAACAGTAACCACTATAGAAATGCGTTTGAAGTGAGAAAGAATCAAAGTCTTAACTATACATATTACTATATTAGTGCAGTGGCAACCATAATCTCGACAAAATAAATAAACGTGAGTTAAAAGACAAGTACCAGTGTAAAATAATTAAGCAATGCTGTAATTTTGAGAACAAAAACAATTAATGTTCTGTCTGTGAAATTAAGAATGGACAACCCGGTTGTCACAACTGTAATCTGATCCCCTAGTTGTTTCGTATGAAAGAGTCAAATCATTTGAACGCAAACATGTTTTTTACTTATGTCTCACTGGTGAGAACGTAACCGGAGTAAACCAGTACGATTGGGTCAGTAAGGACGAGATGGATTTATTGCTCTGAATAAAACAATTCCCTAATTATTGGAATTATTTAATCCTATTTTCCTTAGTCTAATAGGAACCACCACAACTTATCTTATCTTATCATTATTTCTTTCTCCTTTGTAAATATTATCACAAACTCAAGTGACCCGATTATTAGATTTGATCGCATCTATCTTTCAATGGTGTGTTGCGTTGAAATGATTGAATCTTCTCGTTGGCAAGGAAGGGTACACAAACTTTTATATATAACCTTTGGGAAAAGTCAGATCTGAGAAATGTCCTTTGCACTATGTTCCACTTGACTTAACCATGACTCGCGCCGTGTGGTTTGTCCCTTTCACAAGCAAGTGGCAAATGTCAACTATTTAACCATGACTCGCGCCGTGTGGTTTACGCGCTTTTGTAGAGAAAATGTAAAACCTCGACAAGGCTTAGTGGCTTACCAAACCAAAACGGGCTTAGAGCCAGCCGGGGTGTTGTTGTTGATTGTTTCCATCAAGCGTATTAAGGCCCATTTATAACATTAGCTTTTTTGGGTATATTTTGTAAAATGTCTAGAAGGGTTTTTTCTTTTCTTTATTCCAAATCATTTTAACGACCCTTAAAAAAGACCTGAGTACACACGAAAACTATCGTAGTGGAGGAGTATATATTTATACTACAAGAATTTAAATGGCAAACTAGGATATACCCTAAAGATGATCATCTGACAAAAAGAAAGGAAAGACAAACTTTAGGACGAAGCAAATGCGTGTCTCCTCCTCATGGGCATTGCATGATGCATGGCTAACCTATTTTATCATTTTGCCCACCACAAACCTAAACACCCCAAATCATTTTTATTGACTCTTTCTCTCTACACAGCCGTTGCGAACTTTCCTATAATTTCATGTCTAGTTACAACACTTGATTTTTTGGAACTAACTTGGTTCCCCGTGGATCGAAATTCCAGCCAACACCCTGATTCAGCTATGGCTGAAGCCAGTCCCAATCGTCCCCCTCCTTTTCCCTTCTACCCTCCTGACTCCAATCATTTTCCTTCTTTGTCTGACTTTCCTCCCCTTTCCCCAAATTCTATTTCCCCCTCTTCTCAATCCCCCCTCCAATACTCTCCTCAAACTGCTTGCATTGAGCCTGAGAGAGTGGTCCTAGCGCTCCCTGTCCAACATAAATCAACTCCTGTGGTGGTGAACCCCCAGGCTCAAGCCCTCCTTAACATTTACAATCAAACTTTGAAACTCAACTCTAGATCTAGTAACAGTGCTACAATACCTTTCAAGGTTGCAGCTCAAACTGATGGCCTATTACCACGACCTCTGCCAAAGGTTACTCGACGAGTAATTGGTCAAGAAAAATCACTAACAGCCTCTCCAATCTCCATGAAGCCTCACCAAGCTTTCGAACCTTCTTCAGTGAGCACCTCCGGAACTGGATCTGGATCTCCCCAAGCTGATTCAGTTACTATCCAAACTAACTGTTCCCCTACTTCCCTCCCACCCTTGCTCCCAAGTCCACACTCGATTATCCCCACCCTCCCTTCGCAAACATAACCCTCGCCAGAACCCTCTCCTGACTCCTCTCCTGAACCCTCTCCTAAAGCTCAACTACAGAACCCTCCCCTTTCTTCTGCCCCAACTCATCTAAAACCTCCACTACAACCTTTTTCTGCTCCAACTCATCTTCATCCTCCTTCTACTGCCCTCCCAGAGCCTGTAACGATGGCCCAGAAGCTTAAACAGGTCTCCGACAGATCGCTTCAGCGACTTGCTCCTCCTACTTACTCCTCTGAAGGAAAACCTAGAATTGTCATCCCAGACTCAGTGTTCGAAGAAGGAGCACAAATTCATAAAGACTTTATCATAGGTAGGTTTAAAGGAAGACTTCCAACTTACAAGCATATCTAGAGCGTCCTCAGTCACATGTGGGGACGCGGACAACGGCTTGAGGTGCATTTGAATCACGCCAATAACTCCATACTAGTAAGGCTACCAAATGAGTATATTCGAACCAAGGTCCTCGAGAAGAAGCTATGGTATATAGGAGAATGTATGTTCCTTGTTGCTCAGTGGGACTCTACTGGTGGTGCAAAAACTGACTTGGATGCTATCCCCATTTGGGCACATCTTAAAGGCATGCCCTTCAACCTAATGCACCAAAAAGGGATAAGTCTAGTGGCAGGCCTGGTTGGTGAACCAAAAGAAATGGATGAATTCACACGCAACTTGGTCAGTATCTCTGAAGCACATGTTAAGGTGGAAAGGAATCTAAATCAACCATTACCTTCTTCGGTTGAAATTGAACGATCAAATGGTGAAGTCATCACCATTGCAGTCGAATACCCTTGGATCCCTCCCACATGCTCTCATTGTAAGGGGATCGGACATGTTGTTCGTTACTGCCCTAGTGTTGCCCCAACCTGGACTCCTGCACAAAATCCAAAACCAGCGTCAAATAGAAGAAGTAATGATCCTTCTGTAAAGGGTAAAGAACATGCGGTTACTTCTCCCACTACTACTGCTCCTGCGGCGGTTGATATGGCGGGTTGTTCTAGTGACCCTGCAAAGACTCCCTCAGCCCTGACAAACCACAACAACAATGTCACTCCATCAAAAACTGCCTCAATCCAGCCTTCTAAAAACTCTTCTCCTGCACCAATGGATATTTCCACCACACCCTTGCCTCTGTCAAAGGCAACTGTCTCCAACCCTTTTGAAGTCCTTGCTGAACCAGTCTACCATATAAACCCACCCCCTCCACCTTCCTCCACAACTTCATCTAATCCGCATCCCACCCCCTCCCCTAACCCTTCCATTGTTTCCTCACCCCCGCTGGAACCTGCAAAAATTACCCCTTCTCTATCTGTGGTGTCTCCTCACCGCTCCTAAATCCACCCCTAACCCTAAACCATGTATATACAACCATTTTTTTGGAACATCCGAGGTCTAAATGATCTGGATAAACATCGACCTTTTTCTAACTGGCTTGCAACCCATAAGCCTCTTTTTGGTGCTATCTTAGAAACCCATATCAAGGAACCAAATTTGAACAGAGTTATGAACCTTACATGTCCTGTTTGGCAATTTGTCTCTAACCATGCTTCTGATCCGGATGGTAGAGTAATCATCGTGTGGAAATCTCCTGTCAATATTACGGTTCTTCATCAATCGAGGCATATGATAACCACTGAAGTCACAATTCAGGGAGGGCATAGATTTATCTTCACAGCTCTATATGCTCCTAACTTAGGAGACGAACGAACTGACCTCTGGTGTGAGTTGATTAACCTTCAACAAAGACTCCAGTTGGATTCACAACCTTGGCTTCTTGGAGGGGATTTCAACCAAATCATCCATCCAGCTGAGCACTCAAACCCGAATGTTGATCACTGGTCCTCGCGTATGATAGAACTTCGCGATTGCCTCCTGCAAATGGAGCTGTTTGATCTCCGTCATCAAGGTCCCTTCTTCACCTGGTCCAATAAAAATCCCTCAAACCCTATAGCAAAAAAACTAGATCGACTGCTAGTTAACAACCACTGGCTAGCTTTATACCCCAATAATGTGGCTTCCTTCCTGGCTTCTGAAGTTTCTGATCATTCGCCTTGTCTTCTCAACCTGGAAACCTCCCTCCTGTGTGCTGGCACCAAACCTTTCAAATTCTTTAACTTCCTAACCTCTCATCCCCAATTCCTCCAAACGATTGAGACTGCATGGATCTTGGCTGGAACTTTACATCCCTTGGAAACAAGTTTAGCTTTTTTGAGTGCTAAACAGAAAACAATAAAGCGAGATATTAAAACACTTTCCAGAGATAATTTTTCGGATATTCAGACTCGAGTGCGAGAGGCTAACCTTTTATTAAACAATGTGCAGGTACAAGCGATGGCCACACCTTCTCCTGCCCTATTCCAACAAGAACGTGCTCTTCACACTCGATGGGAATTCCTCAGAAAGATTGAAGAAGCCTATTTCAAATAAACATCTCTTATCAACTGGTTAAAAGAAGGGGACTTGAACACATCTTACTTTCATCGAGTGACTTTAACCATAAACGCCTTCAATGCCATAAGATCCTTCTCCTCGACTTCAGGCACTATGGTGGATGACCCTCTAGAAATGAGTCGAATAGCAGTAGCACAGTTCCAATCCATACTTGGTCCCCACTCTCTACCACCAATCGCTGTGTCTCTTAACTGGCTTCAAAGTATTATCCAATACCGTTGTTCCCCTGAGCTGAAACAAACAATGATAAAGCTTCCCACGTCAGAAGAGATTAAGAGAGTGATGTTTAAAATTAATGGGAATAAGCCTCCAGGCCCTGATGGGTTCACCTCAAATTTCTACAAGACTGTTTGGGAAATTCTTGGCTCGGATGTTACTGGTAGCATTATGCAGTTCTTTCATTCAGCTTTCCTCCCGGCGGCTGTAAATGCAACTATCCTAGCCCTGATTCCCAAGTCCCCTGGTGCTTCTCTTATCTCGGACTTCAGACCCATATCCTGCTTGAATACCCTTTATAAAGTCATCTCAAAGCTCCTTGTCTCAAGGTTGAAGCCTGTTCTCCCTGACCTGATTCAAAAGAACCAAACTGCATTCATTAAAGGAAGGTTGTTAGTTAAGAATACACTGTTAGCTGCAGACTTGGTCAATGGATATCAAAAAGAAAAAGGACCTAAGCGTATCACTATCAAAGTAGACATTGCAAAAGTGTTTGATACGGTTAGATGGGAATTTATATTCGGTTGTCTGCGAGGAATAGAAGTCCCTGAACTTGACCTAAGGTGGCTAAAAGCGTGTGTCTGTACTCCGTCTTTTTCTGTGGGCTTCAATGGGTCTGTACACGGCTACTTTAAAGGATGTAGAGGTTTGCGACAGGGAGATCCTCTCTCACCCTACCTCTTTGTCCTTGTCATGAATTGTTTATCAGTCATGTTAGATAAAGCAGCTGAGGAGGGTAAATTCAAATATCACTACAAATGTCAGAGGTTAAAACTCACGCACCTGTGCTTTGCTGATGACCTTTTAATTTTTACTGATGGATCCCTTTCTTCTGTACTAAGTGTCCTCCAAGTACTAAAATCATTCGAAGAGGCCTCAGGACTTGCGATCAGTCTCCCCAAAACAAGTTTCTTTGCATCCGGACTGCATCAGCCTGAAATTGATCAAATCAAGGCAACATCAGGCATTACTCATGGCCAACTCCCTATACGCTATTTAGGTATTCCTCTATGCACCAAAAAACTTATGCTGCTTGACTGTGCTCCTCTCATCCAGCGTGTGAAAACAAAACTCAATAGCTGGTCGACCAGAACTCTCTCTTTTGCAGGCCGGTTGCAAATGCTAAATACTGTCATAGCTGGTATCACAAATTTCTGGTGCTCTGCATTGGTGCTGCCAAAGAAATGTATCGACACTTTGAACTCTCTTTGTGGAATGTTCTTATGGAAGGGTTGCCTTGAGGGACACCATTCAGCGCGAGTTGCTTGGAGCACGGTTGTCACTGCAAAATCAGAAGGAGGGTTAGGCATACGAGATCTAAAAAAGTGGAACAAGGCTTGTCTAGTTAAACTTATCTGGCTGCTTTTCTTTAGATCTGGGTCGATTTGGGTAGCTTGGTTCAAAGAAGCTGTCCTTGCTGGTAACTTGAGCAATTTCTGGGTCAGGAAACCAAATAGCCAGCACTTTTGGATAGCGAAAAAACTTTTAAAGATAAGAGAAGAAGCTTACCCTTGGATAATGGTGAAGCTAGGAAATGGACGAAAGTGTCGCTTCTGGTTAGATCGTTGGTGTAAGCTATGGCGAATGAGCGAATTCTTGAGTGGGGATCTGTCTATAGGTATTCCCAAAAGTGCAGTCCAGGCGGATCTATGGAGAAGAGGGAACTGGAGATTACCACCTGCAAGGTCGGAGGCCCAAGTTAGTTATCAAGCTGAATTATCGGCTCTACAACTAACGGAGGAAGAAGACTCTCATACCTGGTGGATTAATGATCGAGTGAAGGACGGTCACTCAACCGGTAGGATCTGTTCAGCGCTAGGTGAAGAGTTGCCTTCGGTGCCGTGGCATAAGATTGTTTGGACCTCCGGAGGAATCCCCAAACACAATTTTTTAACTTGGTTGGTTGTATTAAACAGGTGCCCAACTCGTGACCGACTTTTGCAATGGGGATTGCAGGTTGACTCCCGCTGTTTACTCTGCGCGATTGGATCTGAAAGCCGTGATCATCTTTTCTTCAACTGCCCATACAGCTGGTCGCTATGGAGCAAGATCTCTCGCCGCTGCAACCATAACTCTGCACCTTCCTGGACTGGAACAATAAACTGTCTCATCAACTACAAAGGCTCCCGTGAAGCAAGGAAACTCCTACTAATCGCCTGGCAGGCACTGATATACTTCCTTTGGACTGAACGGAATCACAGGTTGCATCGGAACTGTTTTAAGCCAGCTGATCATCTCCTCCATCAGGTTGATCAGCTTGTGCGAAACAGAGCCCTTAGCTTCCGTGATTCCAACCCAACTCTCACCTCCACTCTGCTTGGCCTCTGGTTCGCTGGATCGCACAACTGAAAGGAATGTTACAAAACCCTAATCTCTCGACCTTTTGCGATCTCACCGAAGAGTCATCTCTCACCATTCAATGGAAGAAAACAAAGGTGGTTTGAAACGGTTTAATTGCCACCCGTTTTCTTTTGGTTCAATCGTAACTATCATGGTTCACTTCTGGTTCCTTCTCAATGGGTATTTTGTAATCGATTATATCTAACTGGACTTTCAGTATTGGATTCTCTAGCCCTGTAAACATTTTATGTCTCTGTTTTTCAATTTGAATGTCTTTTAACAAAAAAAAAAAACCAGGCCAACAAAAAACAATATAATATATTTTACCACATGTGGTAAGTTTGTCCGGTTCTATTCAAAAGATTCACTAGATCCAATGATTTTTTTTAAATAACGTAACTCGAACATTTGTTCTGTTTTGCTTTTTTTATTCACAAAAATCACAATCTCTATAATTTAAATTTAAAATAAATAATATAATCCTAGAGAGTAACGATTTAAGTCTACAAAAATCTTATAATCACACACTAACAACAAAAAAAACGGCTATGGAATTAAATATAAGACAATCTCAAAACTATAAAGATCTCGTAAACACTTTTCTATGTTTTATAAAAGGAAAAATAAAAGGTAGAAAAGGTAAAAAGAACAAAAAAGGTTTTTTATTTATTTTTATTATTATTGTTCAGGAATAGTAACTAGGACTGGTCTCCATGGTTTTCTCAAAATCCTCAACCGAAATGATTGAACCGAACCGGACGAACCCAATCTTCGACCCGTTAACTCTCTCCCGTCACCGTTATAAGCAACGGAGCGAACTGTCACCGGCGACAGATTCTCGCTCCTCTCTTCTCCACCGCCTCGGCAAATCTCTTCTCTACCATTGAACGGCGGCGACGGCGATGTCACCAAGAGCTCTTTCAGTTTGCCCCTAGCAGCTCGGTGGTTCCCCCTCTTATTTTTCCCGGAGTTTCCATCAGATTCCGGCGAATCCTCAAGGATCTGACGGAGATTGCGTCTGCGACTGTCGGAGCTCTTTTCGAACAGCATCCGCAGGGTTTTGCGTCGCCGGAGATTAAATACAGGGCTCTTCGTCGGACTCATCGCGGGGTTCCCGGCGGCAGAGGATGCCTCTAAGCTGCGATGTGCGGCGAAAAGCTTGAATTTTTGTAGGCGGGAGAGTGACATGCTGAGATCCAACGGTGGATCGAGTCGAGACGATCACGAGTTCGCCGTCCGATCGCGAATCTTCTTCCTCTTACCTTTTTTTTTTTTTTTTTTTGGTACGGTCACATTTATAGAAGATGCGAGAAGTTAGCAACTTAGTAACGGCGAAGTAATCATATTTTTAAGTAGTGGATTTATTTATGTGTAATCTTTGTCAATACTAGATTTACATGATATAAACCTTATAAAAAATTCACCAAATTGCAATTAAGGGGAAGTTATTACTTTAGTCGCGACATATCCAAAAAAAAGTATTTGGAAGCACCTGACACGTGTATTTATGTCTGTGTAATCACACTATAATTGTAGAGTCTGTCTAAATTAATCACGCTTACTGAGGCCCCCTAACAATTTGGCATTTTGCCTAACCCCGCGTGCGAGGCCCACTCAGTCTACTTCTATACACGGAAAAGCCCAAAATGTGTGGACAATAATTGAGCGATTTTGTCATATTAATGTACATTAATATTTAATACTATTTTTATTTTGTTGTCTGGGTCTGGCACACTTGGTGAAATCGAGTAATTTTTTCCACTCAGTCTTATCGACCACCTGAATAATTTCTTTAATTCGTAATAGAATTCAAACCGCAACACTGCTTCACCATACTTGAGAATAACACTGCATTTCGTACAAATATAGATTATTATTCATAGACAGATACCACGAAGGGGAAAAGAGATGGAACAAAATTGCCCTGACTCTCTAGCTATTGTTTTTAAAAAATATATTTTGTCTTCTTCCCAAGTAAAACAAAATAGTAAAAGAGAGAATAACATTAAAAATATATATATTTTCAGCGAGCCAAATAACCAAAAAAACATGATTTTATTACTCTTGTATTAAGAATCTATGCAATAAAAGCATTAAATGGAAAGAAAAAAAAACCTGGTTATATTTAGTGATTTTGTGGCTGTGTCTCATCTTGGTTCTTGGCTTTACTCCTAAGCATCTCAGTGAAGTTGCCTCTCATGATACGTCTGAATCTCGTGTCTTCAGTAGCAGCAGCCACCTTTGGTGACTCGGGTCCTTGAAGTGTTGGTGATGACGGTGCAATCGCAGTGGTTTCCGTTGTTTCTTTTTTCCCCAACAAGCCACCTTCTCCAAACAAGCTTGTCACAGATGATGCAATCCCCAAATGAGCACCCATAGCTTTACTGATTGCTTCAAATGTCCCACCTGATCTCTCCTTCATTATGATCTCTAACGCTTCTTTGTGAGCTGGATCTAGCGCGTCTGGATCTTTCAGTAGGTTTTGTATCGCCGGAAGGAGGTATTCTCGGACACTTGTTTGAGACAGATCTTCAGAAACATGTTTCAAAACATAAACGAGTTAACCTTTGAACACTCAAACATGTATGAAAAAGAAGAAGAAAGTTTTGGTTTTGGTACTCTTACCGGTTGCATCGAGTGCACGAATGGCTTCACAGAACGCGTTAGCTCTTTCTCGGCGACGATTTACGTCTGTTGAAGAGCTTGGACTTGCTGAGAGTTGTAAAATCTTGGACAAAAGATAATCTCGAAGCCGTTCTGTTGTGTGAGGAATAGCAACTAAGAGTGCACGAATGACTGCGATTATAGCCTCATGAGACCCATCTTCGAGAAAAGCATCCATCTGGACTAGGATTTTATCAACAATCTGCATCATACACAAATTTAATTAGCACATAAAAGTAATTGGAGAATTTTATTATGCCTTCAAGTAATTCGAATTTTTTATTATGCATTATTACCATGTCGACTTTGAAATGCTGTGCTACAGATCCAAATGCATCTATGCTTGCGTACTTCACATTCAGGTTCTGGTCTGAGCCAAGAGTGATCAAGGCTGGTAACACATTGGCAGAAGCTACTTTGGCGTCGATATATGGAACCTGTGCAAGTATATAACAAATCTTCGGTAAATAAAAAAACTTGGGGAAAAAGGTGAAAGTTTGTGTGCGCGTGCTTGTTGTTGAGAAGCTTACAATAGTCTTCAACAACTTAGCAGCGTTGATTTTGAGTTCTGCAGTGGAATCCACGACCATTTCCCACAAAATCCCGAATATCATGTTATGGTGTTCCGGAAATGTGCTGTAAGAGGTGGTCTACAATAGTAAGAATAAGAAGTTCCAGGAAAACATAATAAACAGTGGAAGCTTTAGAGCACGCACCAAAGGAAGCGAACTGCATCCAAAACTTCGTTATTGTGCTTCGATGACTGGTTTTCTTTTGTTTTACTCTCGACTAAGAGTTGTCGTAAGAAGATAGTTAATTCGTCGTGTTTACTTGGTGCACCAAGAACTCCTGCCAAAAGAAGCGGTAGAATACAAAGAGTGGCAAGTCTATTGGCTACAGCAGTTCTTGGTTTCAGGCCTGAAGAAAGGAAACAAGAATCAATGTCAAATCGTCTTTTAAGGAAATTTTCTGTCGCTTTCTATCCAGCAATTAAGTAACCTTTTATCCTTGGATGGATTGCAGAAGGTAAGAATTGAAGATCCGCCTCATCATCTCCAACAGCCACCAAAAATACAGGTAACTCAATGTGAGCTAGGTAGGAACTTCCAAAAAGTTCAGACACAGCCAAGAGAAACTGGAAACCAGCACGGAGGGTTTTTAACGATTAATGTAATTACTCCTAAGATCAATAGAAAATAAGAGAACAGTTTCCAACACAATTTATACCTTTGTTATCCGATTTCTCAAATGGTCTTCCTTCTGGGGCAACATGCATGCCAGTTGCAACAAGTTAGCAAAGCAATCAACGTGCATCCATTCAAACATAGGCCACTCAGAACGTCCCCTGGTCAGATATTCCAGTCAGATAAGTAGTTCGATTATATAAAAGAAGATGTCAGAAACTAGAAGAAATTGTTGTCGTCCAGAGTAGTTGAGGGGTTTGAGAAGCTTACTCGGCATAGGTCTCAAGCAAAGAAACAGAGAAGGCAGATTCCTCTGATTTTGAGATAGAGGAAAAAGGACATGTTGCCATTGACTTCTGGTGTATAGCTGGAAGCAACTCCATGAGCATTCTTAGCAAGACATCAATGTTCCATCGCTCACGTTCACCTAAGACTCGTAGATGAGACTCCAATGACCCTTCAACTCCAGAAAGGGGCGGGCAGTGCTGCAATGAAAAGGACTTAAAATGAGGTATTCCAACAACCATTCGCAGTTAATATCTTAAAATGGATAATGTATTGAGTCTATACCTGAGCAGAGCTCAATGTGTGAGAGAGAAGAACTCTCAAGATATGATCCAGTCTGTTACCCCATTTTATCACTGCAGGAAGTAGTTCTTTCAATGTGGTTTCAACCACCAGGCCAGATGGATCGCATATCAGCTGAAACATCATCTCCTCGACCTAATAAACAAGTAGAAAGCTAGTGTTGTAGCATGGTTTTATGGATATTAACAAAACGTCTATGCTATTGTCTCATGACAACCTAAAGACACCACCATATCCTAGAATTCTGTAATCAGCCTGTTTTGGAGCTACAAATTTAGTGACGCTGACCTTGAAATATTTGTCTGTGTTTGGAAAGAGTGGAAGCAGCAATGCCAGATTATGAGCGGCAGCCTCTCGAACAACGGTAGCAGAATCTTCTATGAGTTGTTGTACAATAGACAAAATCAGAGAGTCGCGTATCTCAGGGCGGACATATTCTGCAAGCTCCCCACATGATTGAGCAACTAGCAGCCTGCGTTCTTCATATGTATGATTTATCTGAAATAGACAACCAGCATGTAATCACTCATATCAAGAAAATAACAAAAAATGTCCAAAGCGTGCGCAAGAGTAGCATTCACCTGTTCCCAGCACTGTGGAAGCAATTCTGTCTCTGTTCTCATTTCCCCAACATTCCTCGATAGGCTAACACATGCCTGAGATAAACAGTAAAACGCCTCAAACTCAAAACCTTACAAGTCTTATTAAACACAATGAAAGCTTAAAAGGTAATACAATAACCTACATCCATTATAATCCTTCTCTGCTGTTCATCTGGACGTTTGATCAGGTTGAACAATGTATGAGTCAAGGAGTCTCTTGTACTGCTAACTGGATGCCGCTCAATTGCACACATCATCAGGGGAAGGAGTTCCTATCAGTTAAAGAAACCAAATAATTAATATTTCATCCACTGTCCTGACTGGTAATATTGAGAAAAGAACTCAAACCTCTCGATGGTTTATCAGAACATATGGAACAATCTTCGGCAAAGCATCAGCGAGTATCTGAATAGTTCCTAAACCCTGCAAATGGAAAGAGGAATATTCAAACAACCATCTAACATTTTGTTGACACAACATTAGCAACGTATAGCGAAAGGAAACAAAAAGCTACATTGCCCGCTACCAATTTTTCTGATGACCAAACAGGAGCTCTTTCAAAGTACTGTATTAGATCATTTAGCAAAGGTAAAAAAAAAAAGGCATTCACGATATAAGAGCAAGTATTCCAAAGCATGATCAAGACTTGCCATTTCCTCAGAATCAGCTTCACCATTTGCTTTGTCTGATTTTGAGTTAGAACCACGACCAATCCCAGGATCCACTTTCAAGATGCTTCCAAGGTCTCCGGGTGCAAAACTTCCGTTTGATGGACTTAACAAATAGTTTGAGACGTCTTTCTGGTTCTGCAAAGTACTATTGCTGGCCTCTGCAGTGACCTCTCTTTGATCAGCTATTATATTCTTAACTTCTTCCACCACCAGATCGTCTTCTGTTTGTATGTGCCCTTTCTCAGCCGATATAGAACTTTCATAAATCAAACCACCATCCTTTTCTACTATTGGTTTCTCAACTTCCTCTGGTAGAGAGCTTAACTGTTCCTCGCCATTATCCTTGGATTGTAATTTTACAGGATCGCCTTCATTCGCTGATATGTACTGACCAGCACGAGACCCTTCAATATGCATTTTAAGAGAAGTGATCTCAGCCCTACAGTCATTGAGGATCATCCTCTGATGCTCTGAGGATTGCTTCAAACTTTGCACCTGAAAACTATCAGTGTCATTTCAGGTATTTACATTTCAGATATGTATGAGCCTCTCTCTTTAAGATATCCAGTCTATAAAAAATGACTACCTGCTTTTCTCTATCCCTCAGATCCTTCTGAAGTGATTCTGTAGACTTGTTAAAAGCACTGATTTGCTCTTCGAAATCTTCTTTGCTCTTAAGTAGTCCATCCTTTTCTTTGTTTAGCCTCTCGATTTCCTTTTTTAGTGAATCATTCTCCTGAAGCATGGCTATTTTCTCCTGCATCCAAGAAAATGGCGAACCATGAGTTATTCAAATTCAAAATATATATGGAACATTCTGGTGGATTTTATTCTCGCAGATGCTCAAAGTGCAACTTAAATGGTTGGTATAATTCTCAAATACAAAAAGTTGCACTTAAAGCAAGCTCCCATTCTACATAATCATCCCGCAATCAAAATAACATCAAGTTTCAGATAATAACTAGGGGAAAGATGCAGAGGGAAAAGGAGAGGGAAGTTGATTTTGTATAAGACAATAACGTCAAAGAACTAAGTTTTAAGGTATTGACAGCATCAGTTCAATTTGATGAACATGCAAATTAAGCTTTCAGGATATAACCTCAGCTGCTTCTGAAGTTGATGAGAGGTACTGATAGTAATAATAGCGCAAGGCATCAGGCACATGTGCTGGACTGTCCTGCCAAACGTCCAAGTTCTGGTCTGTCACCTGAGATAAACAGAACAGACATCATATTTACAAAATTGTTCCAAACACAATACCAGCACAGACAAATAGGTCAGACACTTCTGTTTCTCCTTTTGGAGTTAGAGATAATTCAGACCTGAAACTTAGTTTTGGTCCGTGAACTAAATTTAAATTGAAATATTTACCCAAAACCTAACAAATATATCAACTCAAGCCCAAACACAAGACAGTATCAGCAGCCTCTAAAGGAAATTATACAATTTCAAATGTTGAAAAACACAACCTTCAGAAAAGATAAAAGCCTTAGACAGCTTCACCATAGAGAGTTACAAAATAGTTACCAAAATGGAAACTAAAATTAAAATAAGCTACCAGAAAGCTCCAGTTACTTTTTAGTTATTCTTCATTACAAGTTACAACTTTCCTAGATGAAGAGGCAATGAGGCCACAAAATAGGCACAAAGCCAAAAAAAGCTAATCGAGATTCCAAAATGGCGTTTGCGGCAATCAGACCCAAAAAAAAAAACAGAAGAACTAGGTGGGTTGTAGTACGCAAAAAAAAAAAAAAAAAACATATTAAGATACCTCCTCATAAAATGTTATAGCGGTAAGCCTGTAACCTGCAAGAAGAAGATATTCTTTCACTGCACAGTTTAAGTCTTGACGTTCATTGTTCTTCAAAGGCCCTATATCTGTGAAGGAAAAATCTTTCTTTTTCCGTTGAATCTCTGGTCTGTTGTCTTCAAACTCATCTGAGTCCAACTCTGAGAAATAACGAACAGTATCAGGACATAGTTTGGTGATTAGGTTGCTATCATGCTGGAATGTGCATTATAAATGATTGCTTGCATAAAGTAAACCCCCTATGCAGATAAATCTCCATGGAGAAATATGAAAGAATAGAGGAGATGGCCTATAGACAGGAACTGAAAGCTAGACTAGCAAATACTTATTGCAGAGAGAACACTATGATTTTAGTCAAAGTAGACTCCCTAACCGGTCGGTCATCACTGAAATTTCTGAAACCCTACCGACTTCATGGCACGAAACATGAACAGAGTGTCTATGCATACACGTTTGTCGAAGTAGAAGACTATGAGACGAGAAAGAGCAGAATACATAATTAAGTTATGGATTACCTTTTGACTTGTCAATAGGATCAGATTTCTTCTGTCCTTCAGTTTTCAATCTTGTAATATCCTCTTGAGCTAGACGAAATTCATATTCGCTGATAGCTAGTTTCTCAGCTAATGCTTCTTTCTCCTCCAACAAACTTTGTGGATCCGCAACTGTATTTCAGGGTAAAAATTACTAGCTATGCTACCAACCATATTGTCCAAGAAAGCCTGAAGCTAAACCAAAAACCTCAGAATGCGACACAAGATACGACATGGTCATAAAACAAGCGGACTAATCACCCTTCAAGTATGATTGTTTTCAAACTTAAACTATGAGAAGAACATCAAATTGCATGCAGAACAGATACATTCTCAGGATTTCTCAATCATTTTCTTGACACCTGTGCTTTTCACAACTTTGAAAACATGTTCATGATCAAACCTTTACAATTTCAACTGCTTTGTGAATTAAGTAAGACCAAATAAGAAAGCCAATTATCATATCCCAAAAAGATCTCTAAAACGTAACGCAGCTCAACCACACTGAGAGGGACGATATAGCAGACAATTTCAGTAACAGAAAAAAATTAACAATGAGAGGCGAATACAAACGCAATGCGAAGAACTGGCGAACCTCGAATTGAATTATACCGAGAAATCTGATCAGGAGGGAAACGGGAAGGATCAGAGAAGAACTCCTTAAGACGAATTGCTTGGGCATCGCGGCCATCATCGAGAAGTTCGTGAAGAAGCTCAAACGCCGTCAAGAGGTAGTTCTCCTCCATCAGGAAGTTCACAAAAAAGTTGCACAACGACGATCGCTCCGCGTCCATGTTTTGTTTTCTTCTTCTGCTTTCACGGGAACCCTAAAACCCAATCAGAGGAAACACCTCCTTCGTTCCAATGTCTCTGTGCATTCCGATAGAGAATAAACTCTCTCGATTCAATCTGACGCGCGATCGGATTCGATTCACCAGATCGTGTCGGTGTTCTCGCCGATGAGTCTCTCCGGAAGAGAGTGACGGTACGAATCACGTGCGACAATGTAATGGTACACCGTGGATTAGTTGAACCCAGATTGTTTAAACGGTGAACTATATGGACACGTGGACGGCTCACATCAGAAGATCAACGTCGTCGTGTGTGCATGCCTAGGCGAGAAAAGTCAACGTTCCCGTTGCTCTTTTTAGCGAAAATAAGAAATTTTAAACTAAGAAAGTGTTTACCCTTTTTGCTAATTGCTTGTAAAAATATGTAAGATAGCATAATCATTCCGCAGCTTTTGAATAGCAATGAATTCTCATCAACCACCACGAGGACAAAACTGAAAGTATTGATATTACTAACTTCTTTATAAGATGTTTTTGGAAAGATTAAAAAAATACCCGTAAAAATTCGTTGTTACAACAAAGTGAGTAAAAAATAAAGTGAAACAAGGGTCACCATGACTGAAAGAGATAAAAAGCAGAAGCATGTATAATATGTATGGGAACCAAAACAAACCTGTAAAACCAAATACCCGAAAGTGCAGCAACATGAGTATGGATTCTTTGACCAAAAAAAAAAGTATGGACTCTTAGTTCTCTCAAGAATTGTGGGTGTGTAACTGACCCAAAGCTTCGGTTAGCATCTTGGTTTGACACTGCGACGGCACTTTAGGAGCTGGAGGCTGAGATTTGTAAATCTGAGCACGAGTTATATCGTTGTCATCGACGTCAGTGTTATAGATGAAAGCATCTCTGCAAGTAGTACTAGGCGCAGCTTCACTTGATGTTTGTACAGATGACTCAACGGGTTTGGCTGGAGGGTAAAAATGTGAGGACAACTCTGGTGCTAGAGGGCTACCGGTGCGGACCACTGGGGAATCAACTAGGTGGGAGTTTAGAACCGTGCCAGAATTCACAGGCGGTGCTTGAACATACCTCGAACTGTACTGATCGACTGGAATGTAGTATATTGGGTATGGCTGCGGCGGAAGCTGATAATGGGTGTGGTTTGGGTGATGGTATGCTGTGGCAGGCAATGGCATAGGTGTGTTTCCGGCAATGTAAGGATGTCCAGTGAATATGACCTGTATATGTTGTTGTTGAGCTTGATTCATAAATGGTGGATACCCGGAAAATGGGATTGGAACTGGTTTGTTTAGCCCTGTCTCGTACAAGTTTGAAGACAACTTGTTCTCCAGAACATGTGAGTGCGTCGGTAGCTCGTGAGAAGAGATTGGGGTGACTGCAGTGTTGTCGCTGTTCATACAGTAAGAACGAAAGGAAAATGGTTATCGGCTACAAAATCGCATTTGAACCAAATGTGACAAGATTGGCATGTGGCATCTATAGCAATACATACAACCCTTACGAACACAGCTCAACTTCAAATACTAGAATAACTACATCTTATGAAGATAACAACCGTCGCTGAATACCACACTAGGAATAACATAAGCCCGGCGGGCGCATAGATGATCAAATTGGGAATTACAATAACACAAGGTCCTTACACAATCGCAAACAAAAAAAAGACAAGCTATTGATTGCCTTAGCCAATGAACTCATTCACCGATCATAGAGACAGCTTATATCACCCAAATTTAACCTAGTTATGCAACACTACCAAAATCATCTATGCCATTTGGCTAAACAATTCCAAAAACACATGCTCATTTCGTTCCCAGACAACAAATGAACAAATTGTGTGAGAGTTTTAGAACGCTTACACCTAAAACTATTCAAGCAGCTAGAGCATAGAATACCTTGTCACCGATTCTACTGGCGCAAATTTGTCCTGCGAATTGACTGTGTTGTCCTCGTCGGTGCTTTTGATCGGAGGCAAATTGCTGGAAGAAACGGAGGATGATGTTGAGCCAAAGGACGAATTAGTCTTGAGCATCATCGACTCCTGTCCACAAATCCCGCCGTTACCATCTCCGCTTCCGCTACTCTCACTATTATTGCGCCCCGTCTGCATCATCTCCGCGCTCTTCAACGCGTCTACGAACCACGAATCAGTCTTTGGGTGTTGAAGCACCGGTTGAGTCGAGTCGTGAACAACATGCTTAGGCTCTTCGATTCCAAGCCAATCGATATCAGTCTCCGCTTTACACTGAGACGAATCTCCCTGAGTCGCACCAGCATCATTCGATTGTGATTTCGATGATGGGAATATAAACAATCGGATTCGCGATTGAGGAATCGAAAACTCGGAGAAGAGGTATCCATGTTCCTCCATCATGATTTGAATATCCTCATCCGTCTCGACGGAGATAAGCGAATCTAGTTCCTGACCAGGAAGCTGATATTTAACCTTGAAAGGATATGAGATTCCCAGCGTAACCCTAAGGTGGCTAACAAGCGCATCGAAACTCGTTTCCGCGGAGGGAGGAACGGCAACGATTCGAGTATCTCCGCCGACGTAGCGCGGCGTTTTCGTCTGCGGAAGTGAATCTATATTACCGCCATGCCTACACATCACCCGTAACTTTCCGTTTCTTCCCTTATTCTTCCATCTCGGCGTAGCAACATTCCCGCCTTCCGTTACGGCGGCGGAAATGGAGGAGACGGTGGTCATGGTGGTACGATTTTGGGGGTTTTTTTAACTTCTGCGGCTTCTTTTTTCTGCTTTTGCTATTTTGTTTGGGGACAAACTCCGTTTATAAGCGGCGAGGTTTTTTTTTTTATCGAATCAAAGCCAAAAGGTGTTGTGTTGTAGCTTCGCTGTGACGGTAACGCTATCATTAAACTGAATGTATCAAGCATAGAATTGTGTTCCCGAGCGCGTGACTTTTAAAACCGGTTTATAACCGGGTCGGGTGTAAAATAATCCAAGACTGGTGAAATTTACCCGACCCGGGTTATATTTCTGATTTATTCGATTTTTTTCTTTCTTAAATACTTATTCGATTTTTTTTTATAAGTTTGTTCGATTTCGAAAAAATGTTTAGTTGGTTCAACAATCATACAGAATTGATTCTTCACTATTAGGTTTTGAAACAATATTTGGGTTTTGCTAGTACAGATTAGAAGTGGGCATTTGAGTTTATTTCTGGTTTGGGTTCGTTTTATGTTGGATTCAATTTACAGTAGTTCGGTTTATCTTTTAGTTTGGTTCCAAAAGAAAAACAAAAAATCAATAAGAGGATACAAAAACCAAACTCAACGTCATTTGATAACTGATATCATAAACAAGCAATAGGAAGATGTAAAACAGACACATAATCTATAGATGAAATCCCCTATATATGTTAACAGAAAAGTACACTTTTAAAAAGAGCTATGTGCACTTTTTAGCAAAATACCCTTAATTTTCTACTTAATTATATTAACATGCCATTATATTTTAAACAAAAACAATTAACTAAATAATAATTAGATATATCATCATTCCTCACACAAATTTAAATATCAAATATTAAAACTAATTAAATAATTACATACTATTTTAAAGCAAAATTTCACTAAAATTTACTTACAAATATACAAGTCAAAGTTATATTGATTTCTTAAAATCAGTATAAGTAAAATATTCTAAAAACACTATAAAAACATATAAATTAATATAAAGTTAATAAAAATAAAGAACATATAACTTATTAACATAATCATATAAAAACAAAATGTTATTTTTTATGTTAGTATTATTACCATTCCCTTTATAATAAAACGGTTTATAATAAAACGGAAGTACACAACATTGTTTTGTAGACTATATAATATTAATAAATTGGTTACAAATAGGTTATAGATTAAGTTTTATATTATTTATTTAGTTTGGATTTATTGTTTCCAAAAATCTTAAAGAGAATATTCTAAAAAATCATTTGATATCACCTAACTTACCATATTATTTATTTTTATTAAATTATTCATCAAACAAAATCATTTGATATCTAACTTAACATATTAATTTGTTAATTATTATTATATTTCACCTCTCATTTTTATATATGAGTCTATTTTGTGAAACAAATAAATTATCATATTATTTCTTATAATTAAAAAATAGTTTTATTTCCGGATATACCATAAGTTGAATTTTTAAAAACAAATATAAATGATTCAATCTATAAAATATTCAATTTTTTTTAATATTATTCTTTAAAAATAATATCTATTGAATTAAAATTTTACTGAGTAACAGGTCAAAATTTGAATATTTCAATTCAATTTCATACTTTTTTGTTGAATTTTATAATTATAATATAATAAACTTTAAATAATTTATTTTGAAATATTTTTAAAATATTGAAACTTGATATTAAAGTTAGAAACTATAAACACTCTAAATTGGTTTGTTATAACAATGTCAATAATATGTCACTATAATATGAAAGAATTTAAAAAACCAAATATATTAAAACAAAAAGTATAACAATATATTAAATTACTCATAATATAATAAATAGCTTTTTAAAAACCTAATTCACAAAATTATGTCTTATAATGACATTCAAGTCATGAGATATAATATACATTGTTGAAATAACTTCACGTACATAAACTAATACAAAATATTAAAATTTTATTTTAAAATAGGAAATATACAAAATTTTGTATAAAATAAAATTTAACCAGTGTTATAGCATGAGTACTTATCTAGAATCATTAACAATATAAAACTTACAAAATAAGTGTATTTTTCAAGTTATCATATTTATCATATAATTTTATTGCATAATATTTTATCCAAAAAAACTTTTAAAAATAATCACATAAATTCTATTTTATAAAAAAATTACAATGTAAATAAAATGAATTTCAACATGTGCTCTAGCACGGGTCTTAATATAGTAATAATTTAAATAATAAGCTTTCTATAGTTATTGTAATTGATTACAGAAAGAAGTATATTACCCCTGAATTATCTCCAACTCATTAAAAGAAACTTAATTCCCAATAAATATAGATTTATATATATTCATAAATAAATATAAAAATAGCAATAAATTAGGGGATATCATGATGTGTGATTATTTATATATATCTAAGTATGTAAACTAATTAATCTCAATATTTAGATGGGGCTATTGGTTCTATGATTTTAAAGGATTTGGAAATCTAAACAAAAATCATGTGTTATTCAATCATTGATTTTAAAATATTTATCAAAATTATGTGTTATTGGTTCTATGATTTACAAATTCTTGTTAAAATACCATGTTATTCATTTAATGATTTGTTTTTGGATTTTAAAATCCACATTATGTTTTAAATGGATTTGAAAGTGTAAAATAGAAGGATTCAAATCCAAGGATAAAACATGTTATTTCAAAATCCATGTGTTTTGATTTTTAGAATTTACAAATCCATATGGATTTAGAAATCACCTCTCCAATAACACCCCTAGTGTCATTATTCATTAAAAATGGAAATATTGATAACTGAATAGGAATATATGTTCTAATTGTATATTCATCTATGTGCTATTATAAATAAACTTAGTACCCAAAAAAAATTATAATATATTTAAAATGAGTGACTATTAGATTATGCAAAATTGTTATAGTTACTTGATAAACCATAAATATAAATTTGATTTTTAAAACACAAAAATATATATATTGCCATAAAATTGTAACATTTTATAAATATTTTCTTTACCACATTCACATATTTCATGGGTGAAATGTATTCTTACACGAATACGTTGATTTTGGAATTTCATTAATTTATTCATAATGATTTTTTTTGGTAATAATCGGTCATTTATAAAAAATATTAACAAACCGACTAACTCAAAAGATTTATATAGCCTAATCAAAAAAAATAAATCAATAAATAAGATTATCTTCAGAAAACTTAGTTTAGAATCTGATTGTTACTAACATATAATAAAATTACATAATTAGACTACCGAGTAATTTAGTATATATTGTTATGGTTACGTAAGAAACATGCAAAATTGTTATGATTACAAAATAAAACATAAAAATATATGAATTTGATTTTTAAACCACACAAAAGACATGTTGCAATAAATAGTAATATTTTATCAATATTTTCTCTACCATAAAACCTCCTACACATTCAAAGATTTCACGGGTGAAACATATTTTTTACACGAAAAATACAGCTTTGAATAAATAAATAAAAAATTTTAGTTACATATTATGTTTGACACAAACAGATATTGGTTCTAGGAAAATAATTTTACTTATAATAGTTTTCTTTAAATCGATTTATCCCGCACATAGTGCGGGTTGTTACTTAGTTGGTGTGTATTCATCCATGCACATTTAGAATGATCATGAATTTTGTGTATGACAAGATAAATAAATATGCTATTTTAACATTTTAAAATATATAAACATAATATCTCAGAAAAAATAGTAAAATTTTCATGACTAATAACTAAAAGATTCATAAGTGAATAAAAAATAAAAATAAAAAAATATCACGAAATTTCAATTCTCCTATGCAAACTTTTCAGACTTTACTTTTTCACTTTCACGTTTTTATACCATTATTTTACAAAATAAAGTAACATATTTAAATTTAAAATTTATGTAACGCTTATATATTACAAATTAATATTGAAGTTAACTATAAAATTCTCTAGTTACCTAAAAAGAAGCTCAAAATTGTTTTATGTTCCATAAACGTAATCAGTAATTTTATAAGTTCCAGTAACCTTTCTTTGTGATGCAATTTTCGAGTGCAACAAAACTTATATGATAGTAGGGTTTTCATTAAATCGAACAATCGCAAATCTGTAATAGAATGCTAAAAATCAAAAGAAAAATAAGTAACAAAATTGAGAGGATATATCAATCAATAGTGTTAATTAAGTTTTTTTTTGGTAAAATGGTAAACGTTAATTAAGGTTTGATATTCAGTCACTCAATGTTACAAAAACCAAATTTTGCTTTGCAACAACTTTATTTTCGACTTCGAGCAACATAACATATAGACCGTCGGTTACGACTTTACTCCTTACTAGGATACCTTATTATGTTTTTCATTTAACAACAATATAACATTTCTCTATTGGGTTACCAATTTTGGAGTCTCTATTTAATTAATATTTAGTTGAAAAAAAAAACAATATGACATTTCTGGTCATAAAATTATTAAATTTTTGTCTACGTTAAAACCAATTTTTTTTTTTGTTTATGTCTCTCTTTTTTGGTCTTTTTTTCTTCAGCAAAAATGAATTATATTAATGAATGATAATAATCGTTATACAACTGATTTGAAAGCCAATTAGGAGGTGGAAAACACCCTAAGTAAAAAACACCAAAATTACAACCAAATTTTGCTAAATTATGAGCAGAGTTGTTACAGTCTCTTAGAGTAAAAACAAAATTTGCAGCCCTAAATTTTGATGACCAATTCTTTATATCCTGAACAATGTTGTCAATTGATACATCGAAGTGTTTGCCATTCAACATTTTGGTTAATGTCTCATTGTCGCCTTCAAAAATAACATTTGTTAAACTTCTGATGCAACTTTGTTGTGTTGATGCTAATAAGGCCTTTGCTTATGCTTCTAGGGGTGACGTAGCATATCCTAGCATTGCGGCTCTCCATCCTTGAGATACACCGTTATGATCTCGCAGTACCCAACCACATTTTGTTTGATTAGTGTTATGATCAAAAGCTGCATCATAGTTGCATTTTGTGAAAGGTGGCGGAGGCTTTGTCCATTTTTTCCTTATTTGCAGATTGCCATGGTTGGTTCGATGACAATTGATGTTGTGACAGTAGTTCCATTCTCGTGTATTTGATTTGGCACGGAGAAGAATAGTGTTTGGTTTATCCTGTTTTCCTTCAAAAACAAAAGAGTTTCGACTTTTCCATATATGCCATAATAACCAGAATGGAAGAAGGTGCATGTCCGTTGAAGTTCTGTTAGTATCATGATAATCAAAGACAGCCTCAATGAAAGTTCCAACATTCGAGTATGTAGTGTAAATCAGAGAGACAGGGATATTAGATATTCGCCAAATCGATTCAGCAAATGGACAAAGGAAAAGAATGTGTTCTATAGTTTCATCTGCCTAAAAACATTGCGGACAAATTGGGTCGAGGTTCATTCCACGAGAGCCGAGTCGGTGAGGGAAGGTAGAGACTTTGAGAGTGTACGCCAAAAGAAGTGTTTTATTTTAGGAAGAATTTTAAGTTTCCGAATCTTTCTTTTTAGTTCAGGTGAACCATGAGGAATATGTTGGAGATTGTTTGGTTGATCAGGGTTATGCATTGATAACCAGTAGCTTGAGGGAACTGTGTAATCACCATTTCTGTTATAATGCCAAATAATTTTGTCTTGTAGATTTGATTGAGGAAGGTATGTGTTTGTTATATGATCTCGATCATTCTCCGATATATGTTCCATTATCTTATCCATATCCCAATGACGATGATCTCTATGAAGAGATATAAGAGCATTTACAACGGGTGAATTCTTTCCGTTACTTATAAAAAAAAATATTTTATTCTATAACTAATAGAAAAATGACATGTGTAGAATCAAATTTAGAAGCGTTGCTTCTCCGAGAATTTTGAGAACGATTCTCTCTATTTTTCTCTCCCTTTTATATTATTTAATTAATTTTTAATAAAAAAATTTTTGAGAAACAACCGGTTGAGCAACGCCCGTTGTACATGACCTAAGGTCTCTCTTTTTTGGTCTATTTCTAACTTTGAGAACATATTGTTTCAATAGAAACGACAGTAGACAGATAAACAAAGAAAACAGTATCCACCATCATTTTATTTATTTATTTCGAAAACTCTCATAAAATTTTGACTACTAACAATCATAAATTGCATCATATATAATCCACAATTCCAATTTCCACATATAAATAAATGAGAAATTCTAAGATATGAGACATTCTAAGAAATAATATTCTTTCTTAAGAAAAGTATCTCAGAAAAGTAACACCACAAAAATTTGGAGTACACCTAGAAAGGTTCCTATTTTAGAATTACGTAACACGATTAATTAATTAAGCGCGACAATGATGTTTTATCGACTAATTCTAGCTCGTAAATATCAAAAGATAATTACTACGTGCAGTGTTTTTTTTTTGTTTCATATTTCAGATGTTTATATAAATTATAATTAGTGTTTTTTTTTGCGTGCTAATTATTGAGAAACGTTTTTTTCTTTTTGGTAACAAGAAAAATGTTGCTGTTTAAGTATTTCATTTTCTACGGCGAGTTTTCATATATTCTTTACGGAAACAATGGCTTTTTCTACGGGAGTTATATATATATACATCGCATTAAAGTTTGATGAATCATCCAAATAATTTAAAACAAACGAATACCATATAAGAGTTAAAACGTAAACAGATGTCCATGGTTGCTTAGTATAATTAATCACAGGTGTGAAACTAATCAATAAGAGGACAGAACACTCCAACTCTAGTCAACTCTTCTTGTGTATATATATATAGAGATATATATTCCTTCTTCTAACCGCACAACAAAGTACACAAAGAGAGAGAGAGAGAGAGAGAGAGAGAGAGAGAGAGAGAAAGAATCGAAGAGATCTGTTGCGGAGAGAGAAAGAGAGAGAGAGAGAGAAAATGTCCATGGCTTTGCTTTTCACATCGCCGGCGATGAAGCATAAGCCGGCGGCGATTACTTCTTCTCGCCGTGAATCTTCTCGTCGTCTTCGAGTTTCATGTGTCACCACGAACCCTCCTAGGTACCATATTCTCTTTAGATCTTCGATTTTTTTTTCCTTTTTTTTTTTGTTTTTGTTTTTGTGTTTGTTTATAGACGTATATGAACATGAATTAGATATGCTCTTAAGCATATATAACATAATCATTCTGAGGTTTTAGCTGTCTTCTATTTAACATGTTATTGATTTTCACGGGATCTAAATCATACCGTCGTTTTCTGAACACAAATAAATAATTAAATAAAATCATTCCACTAGTTTCTTTAAAGTTTTTTTTACTCACGAGTCACTGAGTTCATCGATGTATTTCATTTTATTTTGTTGTATATATTTCAAGATTTTGTTATTCACGATCGGAGTTCTTAATGTTTATTATATACAATACATATATGAGCGGCCATTCATTATTGCTATGTCCAATGGGACTATAATACTGTTTTTAAAGTCATTGGATTCCATGTATCTTCTTCGTTAATCCCATTATTCGTATTCGTATCATGATGTCAACTTTTTTTTGGTCCACCTGATAACTTTTTTTCATATTGCAGAATCACTATGCTTTTTATATATACATATACAAACTTTATGTGTGTGGGTGTGCATGTGTATGTGGGTGTGCATGTGTATGTGTGTATGCATAATTTGGTGATTTGCTTCACACGATATCATGACATTAATAAGGTGACCTTAAGACAAACAATATATAGAGATAATTTTGATTGTATTATAAATTAATTACGGTTCAAAATTTTATTAGGCAAAGTACATTGTATACTTTAATATTCTGGCTTGTTTTTCTTCACAATTTTACCCCACCATGCAAAATTATTGAACAAACGTTGTTGTTTTTTTGTTTGTTTCTGGTAAAAATTGTACAGGCGTTTAGTTGATATATTTAAATCAATATCCCTCTATATATATCAACAACGTCCAAAAATTCCAATCTGGATATGGTGACACAACGCCTTCAACTAAACACGATAGGACTAATTGACCAATCAATATCATCAACATTTTTCTATATTCAATAAAATAACTTAAAAATTGCAACTACAGTCTAAAACCTTATTTTTATTTTACATTTTGTGATTACGTGTGTAAAAAAATACATGAATATCTCTAATGGAGTTTATGTCAAATTTCCATGTTATTACCAGAAAAAAAATCTTTAGCTTTCTTGTTAAATGACAACGTAACAACCACACAATTCCTTTTCCAAAAATAGTTGTTTTGACATACCTATCGAGTTTATTGTCATATTTATCAAGTTTTACTATAAGTGTACTATTTACGCTTTTATAGTTTTGTACTCTAAAAGAGATATCGCAAATCTCTTTCAAAGTACACAGGACCCATTTCTGTTTGATATTAATTTTTTAATTTATTTGTTTCTGTTTGTAGGCAAAAAAACGAAACATGCAATCAGTTTCGACCTATCAAAGAAGTGAATAACCAAATAACACACACAATACCGCAAGAGAAGCTGGAGATCTTCAAATCAATGGAGAGTTGGGCAGAACACAAACTACTACCTTATCTCAAACCCGTCGAAGATTCATGGCAACCACAAGACTTTTTACCGGCAGCGGAGAACGACGAAGAATTCTACGACCGAATGAAAGATATCAGAGAGCGAACAAAAGAGATACCAGACGATTACTTTGTAGTTCTTGTCGGAGATATGATCACAGAGGAAGCACTACCAACATATCAAACGACGTTGAACACACTTGACGGCGTTAAGGATGAAACCGGTGGGAGTTTATCGCCGTGGGCGGTTTGGATTAGAGCTTGGACGGCTGAGGAAAACCGTCACGGTGATTTACTCAACAAGTATCTTTATCTAACTGGTCGTGTTGATATGCGACATGTTGAGAAGACTATACAATATCTAATTGGCTCTGGTATGGTAAGTATTCGATTTTTTTTCTTATATCCTTTTCTTGCATGGTCCTTCATTTTTTAAGTCATATTAATTAATATGAATTTTAGAGTGTTCCTTATAAGTTTATTACATGTTTTTAAAACTTTTAATAGAAGTTAAAAACAACAAAAGTTTAGTATTAATTTATTGACATTGATTTGTAGTTTTAGATTTTTCTGTATAAAAATGATTTTTTTCATAAATTTTTCATTTATTTTTGTGGCGATATTAGTTTTTTTTTCTATTGATATTTCTCTATTTTAAATGAGGAATTTAAAACTTTAATAGTTTGTCAATATTGATTTGTGATATAAATAAATTATGAGTTTAATTATTTATAATTTTTGTTTTGTTTTTTTTGGTCAATGGCTTATAGGATTCGAAGTTTGAGAACAATCCATACAATGGATTCATCTACACTTCATTCCAAGAGCGAGCTACGTTCATCTCTCACGGCAACACGGCGAGGCTAGCCACAACCTACGGCGATATCACCTTAGCGAAGATCTGCGGGACGATAGCCGCCGACGAGAAGCGACACGAGACAGCGTACACGAAGATCGTGGAGAAGCTGTTCGAGATAGACCCCGACGGATCGGTTCAGGCGCTGGCGAGTATGATGAAGAAACGGATCACGATGCCGGCTCATCTAATGCACGACGGAAGAGACAACGATCTGTTCGATCATTACGCAGCCGTGGCGCAGCGGATTGGAGTTTACACGGCGGCGGATTACGCTGGGATACTCGAGTTTCTGTTGAGGCGGTGGAAGGTGGAGAGTTTGGGGTTGGGGTTATCGGGGGAAGGGAGGAGAGCACAGGATTATCTGTGCACCTTGCCGCAGAGGATCAAGAGGTTAGAGGAAAGAGCTAATGATAGGTTCAAGCTTGTGTCAAAACCTTCCGTTTCGTTTAGCTGGGTTTTTGGTAGAGATGTGAAACTATAGAGAGAGATATTATTAAAAATAGTTAACAATGAAAAAATAACCAAACAAAATAGTATAAATAAATAAACTATATATGTTTGTCATCCAAATTGTGACTTGTGGATGTGAGTAACCAAACTATGTACGTTCAGTTGTAATATTTATATATGAACATCTCACAATTTTAATTTTGTTCACTAAAACGTCTGTGACTTCATTCATATACGTCGTTTGTGTATTTTATTTGTGTTTTTGTGTTGTAATTATGATAGTTTTAAGATATTCCCCGTCTGAGTAAGTATTGTTAATTTGTTATGGTGAACGGCTTACGATATATGAATGCACATTCAATCATATCTTCCTCGTGAAGTTTTTATTAACTTTTAGAATGATTGGTGAGAGAGTCTCCTTCAAGATGACCCATCTACATCGATCCTCGAACCCACATCGTTTGCAAAAAATGGAGGAGACGAATCAAACCCTTGTGCTTCCAAAAACATTATATCGATCTCGATCACTATATGCAGCGATCCATCCCGAACCGATCAAAACATTAGCATCTCGGAAACTCATGGTCATAAGAAACGTTTATTGTTACAACGATATCAGTGACAATGTTTTTCTGTTTCTTTCGACCGTCATGACTCATACTAAAGATCTTTGTCGCGTAATATGATTTTTGCTTCGACAGCATGATGATATCACACAACAAGTATATCGTAAATACGACAAGCAATGTCGCGTTTCAACGACTAAGGCTGCATCGGCGGCCCATGGGCCTATTAGAATTTATTGTTTAAACAAAATAAGGACAGAAATAGATAAAAACAGGTGTAGAAAATGGCAGTGATGTAAAAAAAAGAGCTATTGCAATAAATGTACACTTGCTGAAATAATATCACGTTCCAGTTTTTTTTTTTTTTTTTTTTTTCATTCTTCTGAAATTGATCGTTTTGTTTCTTCACCTTTGCTTTCTTTTGTTTCTCCCTCCTTAAATAACCTAAGCATACCACTCTGTTATCATCGAAAATTTCTTATTTCGTTCTGATTCTCCAATCTCTTTTTTTTGTTTGTTTGGTTTGGCTAATGGGAACTAAAACAATGGCTATGGCTATGGCTATGAATCGGATCGCTTTTTCATCACCCTCATCATTTTATCATCGTTCTTCTCATCATCCTCATGGCTCTAGATCCTCCAGAGTTTTCATGGCTTCTTCCACTATCCGTTCCATTTCTACGTGAGTTTCTGGCCTTATTTCAATTTTGCCTCCTCTGTTTTTTTTTTTTTACCCTGATCAATATTTTTTAAAAAATTATGGGGGGGGGGGGGTTCAGTATGCGCAGCGATAATCATGATCTACATTGGATTTTTTAAATAACCTCTTTGATTCTGCAAAACTTGTAATCAAAATGTAGATTTATTTCGTTTTGTGATTGCCTATGGTAAACATATATATACGCTTGTGTGCTCTGTTCCCACGTATCTATGAACAAGAAGAAACACTCGTTATTGTAGTTCTTAATATCTTTGCTTTCTGCTGAATATGTTAGAAATGTCTAACAAAGAAATCTTTTGTCATTCTCTTACAAAAACAAGATTAATCACTAGTGTGATAACATTTGCAATTCTTTGAAATAGTACACACTTCTCAATATGCATGCATGGATTGTTCCCTATTTTTTTTGAAAAGAAAGTATTATTTAATTTGGTTGTTGGCCTATCAGGACAATGTTCTCATCAATCCCTTCTTAAATTATTGCTAGTGTATAAGAATAAAAGTCACATTCCGCAGGCTTTTTAATATTGTCTTTGCATTTGGTAGTTGGAGTTTTCTTCTATGTTTTGCATATGCATACATCTATGTCTGTGTTGTTTTTTTTTTTTTTTTGGCACTGTAGTTGGTCAAGTTAGGTCTGAAATTTTTTTCTTTGTGTTGCTTGTTATGTTGGTGATACTGTTTTGGTCAGAAGAATTTTCATTTTTAGAGCATCCTTCGTCTTGTACTGCAATTGCCTCCTCTCATCGTTGTTAATGATGAACATGGAACCACGCATTAGCTTGTCTTTTTCTTATTCTTTCAAGAAACTGATTTTTCTCGTGTTGGGATCTTTCCTTTTTGGAGGTTTCTTTAAGACTACAACTTGTTAAAGAAACCTGAAAAACACGAAACCATATCATCTAATTCTGGTGATTGTGTTAGTAACAACAGTTTCAGTCTCTGAAGTTTCGTATTCTATTACTCATTTTGGAATCTTCTTTAATGGCAATTGTAGAGAGGATACGAATGGAAGAAAACCATATATCCCCCCTAGAGAGGTGCATCGTCAAGTGAAATATTCAATGCCACCACAGAAGCTGGAGATCTTTAAGTCCTTAGAAGGATGGGCTGAAGAGAACTTGTTGGCTTACCTAAAACCTGTTGAGAAATCATGGCAGCCTACTGATTTCCTCCCCGAAGCTGACTCAGAAGGCTTCTATGACCAAGTGAAAGAGCTAAGAGAAAGGTGTAAAGAGCTTTCTGATGACTACTTTGTAGTGCTTGTTGGTGATATGATCACAGAGGAAGCACTTCCGACTTATCAGACCATGATTAATACATTGGATGGGGTTAGAGATGAGACGGGAGCAAGTCCTTCCCCTTGGGCAGTATGGACTAGGGCATGGACTGCTGAAGAGAATAGACATGGTGATCTTCTTAACAAGTACCTTTATCTGTCTGGACGAGTAGACATGAGGCAGATTGAAAAGACAATTCAATACCTCATTGGTTCTGGAATGGTAAGCTCCTATAACATAAGATGGCTAGCTTTTTCGATGGTTGTATTGATTGTGTTTTGTTTTGTTTTAATTGAAGGATCCAAAAACTGAAAACAATCCTTACCTGGGTTTCATCTACACGTCTTTTCAAGAAAGAGCTACATTCATCTCCCATGGAAACGCTGCTAGACTAGCAAAGAATCTTGGAGACTTGAAACTTGGGAAGATTTGTGGCACCATTGCTGCTGATGAGAGGCGTCATGAAACAGCATACACCAAGATTGTAGAAAAGCTCTTCGAAATTGATCCTGACACCACAATCGTGGGTTTTGCTGACATGATGAAGAAAAAGATATCCATGCCTGCTCATTTGATGTATGATGGTCGTGATGATAATCTATTTGATCACTTCTCTTCCGTGGCACAGAGGCTTGGTGTCTACACTGCTAGGGACTATGCTGATATACTGGAATTTCTTGTGCAAAGGTGGAATGTGCAGAAGTTGTCAGACCTTTCTAGTGAAGGACACAAGGCCCAGGTAACAACATTAGAACCATAAAACTATTACTGAGTTATGTGCACTCTTATCTGACTTTTGGGTCTTTATTTAATTGCTTTGAACAGGACTACCTCTGTGGATTACCTGCTAGGATCCGCAAACTTGAAGAGAGGGCACAAGGGAGAACCAAAGAAGCTGCAAAAAACATACCAATCAGTTGGATATTTGGTCGAGAGATCAGGGCTTAAATATAAAAGAAGTAATGTTATCCAATTTCTTCCATTTTATAATCCCAAGCAACCAAGAAAGCTATAAAGACCTTCACCAACACCATGATGAAGAGGCCAGAAGAATGTTATGTTGGAATGTTTGTAGATAAAGTATGTGTTAGGAGGCTGTGCTTTGTTTTGGATAAGTTAAATGCATCCAAAGAATTTGCTTTATGTTGACAATTTTATTTATTTGTTTCTTCTTCTCTATTTTGTTACACTAAATCCATCTTGTTAGTATTGTATCCAAATTCTCTAATGCTTTCTCTCAAACCAAATAAGATTTTAAAATTAGAACTTGTGTCTTTGTTTGGTTCTTTCTACTTTCAACTGTGTTTCCTTTGTGGTTAACAGATTAAGGATGTTACTATGTGAACACCACACTTCCTTAATGAATGGTCGATTTTTCATAGGAAAAGGCTTATATATTTATGTAATAGATCATTGACGAATTACATCAAACACTCAAACAAAAAAAAAAACAAATGAACAAATCACAACAGAACTCACCGAAACAGATCAAAAACCAACATTTGATATTGATCTAACTCAAACATTTCATATCACAAAAAAGACACACTAGTCTTCAAACTTGGAACGGCCATGGCCAATCTTTAGGATTCTCCTCACTCTGAACCTTACCAGTTCTCTTCATCGCAATGCCATCACTACCACCATCGACATAAGCATAGTACTTCAAGAAGAAAGCACAAACAAGAACGATCCAGTCAAGACAAAAGATGACAATACAAAGCCCACCACCGAGTTTCAAGATCACAGCAGCATCTTCCTCACGAACATACGACTTGAGACTCCCTAGGAACTTGGACGTGTTGGTGAAGATGAGAACAGAGACAGAGCCTTGGAATATAGCTGTGAGTACAGTTGCTACCATGTGAGCAGCGTACCACCTGTTTCTCCCGCAAGAAGCGGCGGCGCAGCCTGAGACAGCGGCGGCGATTGTTACGGCGTGGAGGAGGATGAGTAGGAATCCGCAGATCGAAGGGATTAGACGGAGAGAGAGTGTGAGAAAGATGCAGCTTGAAGCGGCGCCGAGAAGGATGTAGTTTGAGAAAAGGAAGATCTTGTGAGTATGGTAATGAGATTCTTCTACCGGTGATGAAGAAGAAGAAGAAATCAAACCCATGATTGGTTTTTTTTTGGAAAGTTTGGATTTTGAGAGATGGGTTTCGTTTTCTCCGATGTTCTAAAGAAGATGAAGAGTGTGAATTGTGGATTTGAGATGAGCACAACGAGTTTGCTTATGTAGAGGAAGAAGAAGTGAAGACAAGACGGTGAAAAGTTTCTAAATGTGACCGTTGTTTGGATCTGGAAGACTGAAACGGCTGTTTCTGCGTAACGGCTAGTTTGATTTTTAATAAAGAAGGTGGGCCCAATGATGAGTTAAAAAGATAATAATAATAATAGATTATTAGATGGGCCTAATGGGCCGTGTATTGGTTTATGTTTATCCGAGATAAGGATGAGATTATATCTCTGTATCCAAACAAGGTCGGTCTTCTACCGTCTTCGTCCTCCTGCTTTTGCTTTTGTTGGGACATTTTTTCGTCGTCTCTCGAACGCGTCACTTGTTTTTTTTTGGGGTTTGTTGTTCGTTTAACAGTATTCGTGATCTTCCGAGGTTAACGAGGGAATAATGTCCGATTCTGGTAATTTACAGCTTCCACCATCATCGACAGGTGAAAGAAACCCTCTTCTTTCGCTTATTCATACTTAGTTTCTTCTCTGGTTTACCGCGACGCCTGTGTTTTTTTTAAAGTAGCGGGTTTCGAATTTGTTTATTGTGTGTGTGTGAGAGAGATAGAGAGAAAGAGAGAGAGAGAGTTCCTAGGGTTTTGAGGATACTGATCAGAGATGAGAATTTGGGGGATTTTGTGGTCGTGTTTAGCTCGGAATAATTTTGGAGATTTTTTTTGGTTAAGGGTATAAAGGAGCTGAGAGCAAACATATGTTCACGTTGTGAATAATGGGAATCACATAGGTCAATCAAACAAGTTACACATAGGTAGTGTAATCCAGGTTATGAGTTTAAAGACTAGTCACATAGACAAGGATGTCTTTCTCATCTTTGTTTTGGTGTTTCACTGTGTTGGGGTCGTAATGTGTGGTATGAGACTTTTGCTCAGTGTGGGTATCTGGGGATTTACTAAGACATTGTTTGTAACATGTGTAATGGTTAAAATCAGTCTATGCCTTTAGTTTTGTGGCAATAGCTACATCTAAACACTTTTTTTCTTTTTAGTGCTATGGTATACTCATCTTGATAACCTGTCTTTTCTTAATTATAGGGGCAAGAGTTGTGGATGGGCTTACACCTGCAGCTACTGATGTTGGCTGGTACATTCTTGGTGGAAACCAGGAGAGCCTGGGTCCATATACCTTCCCTGAGCTATGTGGTAAGTCTTTCATGCTAATAGATTCCTTGTTGTATTAAGGTTTATAAGACATCTAGGCCGTTCACAAACAGCTGGGTTAGAAACAAATTGGATCTATAGGTATTATCTTATTATTGTATTAGATGTCTAGCTATGTTGACATTGAATGTAGTATGTACTGTAAAATCAAATATGAGATGTTTTTCTCAAATTTCGATTCAACAAGTAATTGATAAGCTTTTTCAAGATTGTTGTCCAACTTGTGTCTCTTTCTGTAACGGGCTATTAAGCGCTGTACTTTACTTGATTGTTTTGACTGGACAGACCATTTCAGGAACGGTTACCTATTAGCAACTACCCTCGTCTGGGCTGACGGACGAAGTGAATGGCAGCCACTTTCTGCCATCCCCGAGTTAATGTCAAGGATTTCTGGAGCTGAGGTTGGCTATGCAGCTCTAGGTAGTATCCTTTTCACTACTACTAGATAATTGGATTCTTGATATTTTCTTCTAGTGTAGATTTGTTTACTAGATCAATGGCACTTACTATTTCCTATCTAACCAGGTGCATCTGGGTTGATAAATGGATCTAATGCTGGAACCAAGCAAAAGAAGCAAGACAATTCTGGTCAGTTATTTAGACAGAAAATGATTTTTTTCGATGCTATAATTTGCTAGGTGAGGATGACGCTTACCACAGTATGTTGTTTCTGCAGCCTTTGCTAGTACCGAGGATGAATTTGAGAAATGGCAGAGAGAGATTAAAGAAGCAGAAGCGGAGGCTGAAAGGTTGAAAAATGGTTCTGTCTCTGGTACTGAGCTTGTTGAAGATGATCATGAAAGCGCTTCTTCACCACCAGAGGGCGAAGATGAGTTCACAGATGATGATGGAACGAGATATAAATGGGACAAAGCTCGTAGAGTATGGGTTCCTCAGGTAAGGCTTTGTTTTCTCAACCGAATCAATCATTCTTTCCTTGTTTCTACTAATTTAGTGGAAGTTCAGGTGAATTCAGATTACCCACCTGGATTTCTAAGTCACGAGTGGAATCATTTCATGTGTCGTCTTGCTTGGTGGCTCATGGCTTTACCTTATTATGATTGTCTGAATATCGGGAAACCTAACAAGCCTGCTCAATTATTATCTACCCTTGTCTTGGTTTTTCATAAGAAGCACCTTTTTGAGTAAATAATTTTTTTTTTATTACTCAAGTGCTGATGCTGTTGATTGTAGGATGATCCACCTCTTGGTAGCGTTGACCCATACGGACTCGAAGAGATGACATTTGCTAAGGAAGACGAAGTATTTCCAACAATAAACATTCTTGATACTAAGAAGGATGACTCTGAGGATGACGTGGCGGCTGGTAAGACAGAAGAAGATGGCTCTGACGAAACAGCTGAAATAAACAGTAACGGAAAGAGAAAGCTACCAGAGCCAGAAACTGAAAAGAAGGTTTTTGTTCTTGTCTTTTGTCTTCGGTTTAGTAATTATCATTTCTCTTTCTTGAGGTTATGCATGTTACTTCACGTTTTCTCTCTCTTGAGGTCATGCATGTTACTTCACGTTTTTTTTCGCGAAATCATGTTTGTTCTCACTTGGATATACCTTGAGTGCTGGCTTTTTTGATTGGGGAGTAATGAATTTTCTTTAGCTGCTGAATTGGGTAAACTACCTTTTCACCGTTATGCACATCGTAAAGGGGAAAGAAAGACCAAATTGTTCTTAGACATCATACTTATATTAGGACTGGCAGACTACTTTTACCATCATTTTTGTATTTACTAATAATGGTTGTTTTTTTTTTTTTTTGGTCAACACTAATAATGGTTGTTTATGTTGTATGTATCAAAGAAAATAGTGTTGCATTTCCTCATGAAAAATTTCGCAAACGTTTCTAAGTGTCAAATTCATTTTCAGGAACCAAACAAGCCTCCAGATTCGTGGTTTGAATTAAAAGTGAACCCACATATTTATGTTACTGGGTTGCCCGATGATGTCACCCTCGAGGAAGTAAGTTGTGGTCATACTTTTTCTACCATTCTGAATACCTGAAGCTTTGATATAGACTGATAGTAGGGATTTTAATTACAGGTAGCTGAAGTTTTTTCTAAATGCGGCATTATTAAGGAGGTAAATCTCACTATCTTGTGATTCATTCCTTGTTTTTTGAAATTTGTAAGTTTCCTCTAACATTGTGGTTCTGATAAACATTGCAGGATGACACTGGTAAGCCTCGGATAAAGCTTTACAGTGACAAGGGGACAGGAAAATTAAAAGGCGATGCTCTTATCACCTACATGAAGGTACTGAAAATACTTGAAATTTTCCGTCATGGGATGTATAAGGTTATGATTCTTAAATGATGTCTCTGTTTTCTCTTCATGTGTATTTGTTTTTTGTTTTTGTTAGGAGCCATCAGTGGATTTGGCAATTAAAATCTTAGATGGGGCTCCGTTACGTCCTGCTGACAAGCTCCTCATGTCAGTTTCTCGAGCCAAGTTTGAGCAGAAAGGTGAATACTGTTGCACATTTGTTGTATAACATCTTACTCCTTTACGGGTTATGTAAAACATCCCATCTTTGGCGTTGGTTTGGACAATATGTTGCATATGGTTCTTATTAGCTTTTTACCGTTTTCTTTTTCTTTTTTTTCACTCAGGGGAGAGATTTATAACTAAGCAAACCGACAACAAGAAGAAAAAGAAGCTTAAAAAGGTGGAGCAAAAGTTGCTTGGATGGGGTAAGTTTTCGCTTTTGTGTACTAGAAACTTAACTTAATCTCTAGAAGAAGACACATAATAGAGAAAGATGCTAGAGATTCATTTCCGTACGACCATTGGAAAGTTTATCATTTCTTTTGGTAGGGAAAGATGTATATATGTTCTCTATACTTTACCAGATTCGTTGTGAAATTTTCTAAACTTAACCAGTACAAGACTCTAGAAACCTTTAACCTAATCAATTTTGCAAGGAAACCTTTCAATGACTATCAAAATAAAAGTTTAGAAACCGGATATAGCCATATAGGAGTTACAGAGAAATCATTCTTTTCTTCATCTTTCTGATAACTTGTGATATCTGAACGTAGGTGGTACAGATGATGCTAAGGTCTCAATACCAGCAACGGTTGTTCTGCGCTTCATGTTCAGTCCAGCTGAGTTGAGGGTAAGGTCTTGTCCAATAGTTAGTATGAGAAATGTAACCGTTTTTTAAGAGTAGTTGATATAGCTTGCACATTTACTCTGTTTGCAGGCTGATGAGGGTCTGGTTGGTGAGTTGGAGGAAGACGTGAAAGAGGAGAGTTTGAAGCATGGACCGTTTGACTCAGTGAAGGTAAAATGATGTGTCAGTTGATCTCTTAAGCTTGTGGTTGTGCTGCATATGTAGCTTTGTTGAACGTTGAGATTATTATTGGAGTACCAATCTAAATCTCTTCTTTTACAGGTCTGTGAGCATCATCCACAGGGTGTTGTTCTAATAAGATTCAAGGATCGGGTAGATGCACAGAAATGTATAGAAGCAATGCAGGGTCGATGGTACAAACTCTCCTGAATCATTTCCGCCTAATTGCCATTAAAGAGTTCTGTCTTGGGTCTGATTTGTTGCTTACATGTATTTTCTGTTTCTGTATGAATGCAGGTATGCAAAGAGACAGATACATGCGAGCCTCGATGATGGATCAGTGAACCACGCTACAGTAAGGGATTTTGATTTGGAAGCCGAGCGGTTAGATCAGTTTGCAGCTGATCTCGAAGCTGAGTAAAAACAAAAAAGCACAATGATCTGAAAAAGCCTGGAAGATTTAGATGATTAGTAAATCAGTAGGCACAGGACGCATCCGAATCAGACAAAGGCAAAAAAACCAGACAATCGTTTTTAATCTACTAGTAGTAATATTTTACCTGTAGTAGTAGAATCAACGAATTAGACTGCACTTGCTCTCGTTGACTAAAATCTTTACTACTTGGGATTCAAAATACGATAGAAAATTTCGTAATATGCAATACGATAGAACATTTTAAAAATCAGGATTTAAAATCATGGTTTTTTTTTTGGATCGTGTTACTTTTGGATTAAGTAATTTATCACGAAACTTACCTTGTCCAGTATACTTGGGCTTAAATCTTATAAATTATACAGCAGATCAGAATGTTGTATGAGTCTGAGTGTCTGAGTCAGATCTCTCTAATAAAAGAATCTTTTGTGTGTTTTCATGAAGAAAGTTCGAAATTTTTGGGTTTTTAAGATTTCCCGCAATGAGGCAAAAGAAGCCGCCGAGTTGAAATGTTTTGAAAAAGTGGAAATAAATTTCAACTAAATTTGATGATTATTGAATGAAGTTAAAAAAATACTGTTTAGGACAAGTTGACAAAAACAACAAAGTGTTGGAAAAAAAATGATCTAAATCTAAGCTTGCGGGACCCGCTTATCATTTAGCCAATAGGAACACGACGTATGTCACGAAACATGTGTTCCTTTGCCGCACCAAATCCCTCACTTAATCAAAAAAAAAATTATAATCGAACCAAAGATCCAAATTTCGAAACTTTTTTTATTTTTCTTCTTTGCATTTTGCAAATTCTCCAAAATTTTAACTGTTTTCTCACGTTTTCCTGAGGCGTAGTTCGCTGTTGTGTCTGATCTTCAAGAAGAAAAAGGAGTTTCTTGTATTAAAGATTCTGCTTTTCCCCAATTTGGGTGTTTTCTCGAATTAGGGTTTCAGCGAGGACTCTGTTCAAATCGAGCTGTTTGTTCGTGTTTGGTGAATTCTTCGGTAATTGATCTACCCTTTTGCTCTGTATTCTAACTTACGAAGCTCGCCAAGTAGTCTACGGTCTTTTCTCAGTGGCAATTGAGAGACTTTGTTGTCGGTTTTGAGCTGAATTTGGATTCTGTTGTCGGAATTTGGAAACTTTTTTTGACTTTTATCTTTGGGTTTGAAGGATTGGTTCGTATGTTACTGAATTGGAAAGGGGTTTAGTTCTCTGATCAGTATTTGAAGCTCAATTTCTTATGGTGAAAATTCTAACAAAGTTGGTTCCTTTTTTTCTTTTTGTTGTTGTAATTTTTAGGGTTTTTTTGGTTTGGGTATAGAGGACGAGGAATGTTTTACTCGCAGTTTATATTAGCTAAGAAAGGACCACTTGGGACAATATGGATTGCGGCCCATTTGGAGAGGAAGCTTCGAAAGAATCAGGTGGCTGATACTGATATTGGAGTCTCCGTTGGTGAGTATTTTTAGCTCCCTTTGCTTTTCATGTTCAGTCTCTGATTCAGTCCTCCCCAGTAATTTAGACCAGATTAGGGTTTAGCTGCAGCTAAATTTTATTCCTTTTCTGGTTTTCTCAGTTTATACTTTTGTTTCTCTAGTGGTCATGAGAGTTGTTTTATTCTCATGGTCTACTGTGTCCATATTGAAGTACTGAATCACTAGTTCTACTTTGTTGTAACAAATTGTTTTTGTTAATCTAAAATATTTCCTAATATAAGTAATTTCTGTTCTGAGCAGATTCTATTCTCTTTCCGGAAGCTCCAATTGCATTGCGATTGTCTAGTCATCTTCTGCTTGGTGTTGTGCGTATATATTCAAGAAAGGTGAATTACCTCTTCGATGATTGCAGTGAGGCATTGCTTAAGGTAAAGCAAGCTTTTCGCTCTGCTGCAGTTGACTTACCCCCAGAAGAATCCACAGCGCCATATCACTCGATTACGTTGCCTGAGACATTTGATCTTGATGACTTTGAGCTTCCAGACAATGAGATCTTTCAGGGGTTGGTTTCTTGATGTTTTAACGTTCACACTCGTATTCTACTATTAAGCCATTATGCATAATTATTCGAACGCAGTTTTATTTAGTTGTTACTCGTTTCCCTGTCCAGCAGTAATTACGTTGATCATCATGTTAGTACAAGAGAGCAGATCACCCTTCAGGATACCATGGATGGTGTTGTATACTCAACGTCACAATTTGGATTAGATGGTCAGTGGTTGTTTCATGCTACATATGTCTTTTGTTTGTAGAGATAGTTGTGCCTTAATGAGCAAACTCATTTTTATTCCTTTCCAGAGCGATTTGGTGATGGCGACACTTCTCAAGCTGCTTTAGATCTTGACGAGGTACTTTCGGTTTATAAAACAGAAAATTTCTTCTTTGTTCAAGTCATTTTGGAACAAGAAATAGGAGAACCATATAGAAAGATGGATATGAAGAGGTTATCTGTAGATTTCTAGATTTTGGGTTCTTTCTCTCTACTAGGACGGTCTGGGTAGATGCAGCAGCTGGAAGCTCTGATTGGCATCCAGCTGTGGAGTCATGAACCGTGAAAAGCTTGTAATCTGAAGTGTCAGGTTGCAGTCATGTTGTAGGGTCTGGATGATTTTGATGTTTTCTTTTTCTAGTTAAGCTTTGCATATTTAAAATCAGAGCGTCTCTTATTATCTAATTTTGGGTGTGATCTTTTATATAACTCTATTGTTGTGCAGGCAGTATTCCAGGATAAGGATGTTATTGGATCCGACGATGAGGGAGTTCCAGGGTCAGTTTTTCTTTTTAATTGTCTATGCTCTATTCTTCGTTGCATAATTGCATTTTTGCTTCCCTATGGTTTCTCTCAAAATAATTAGTATCTCTGTAGAATGAGCCATATGATCTTTAGCTGTTCATTACCTATTTCTATTTTTCCATACACGACAGATTGTTATCATAAATTTTAAATGTTCACATGAGGGAAGAACTCGAGTTGACTGAATGATAAATTTCCTTCCGTTTTGGCATTTGAATGTGTGTTCTCTAGCTATGTAACCATGCTTTTTAAGTTCCATGACATCCAGATCTTGATTTTGTGTGTGTTCTGTAAGTAGATAGTGAATTAGAACTGCAATTCTGTGAGTCTTATCCTTCTTAGATAGGTCTTTTGGTGTGTAATTTGGATGTGCGCGTTACCAATCAAAAGTTTTACTTATGGAATATATTCTATATTTGTTGATAGTAATGATCACAATGTCTATCTGGATGCGGTAACACCCGGGACAAAAGATGCGATGGAAGGAGTTTCTGAAGCCATGCCCAGGGGTTTCAATGAAGAGCAGGTACGTACCATCAGAGACATAATTCTCGAGGGGCATACATATAGTTGCTGAAGAATTGTCACCTAACTCACAGTGCTTACCTTAATTATTTTTTTTCCTGTGGCTGAATGTACTTCAAAATTGCAAACTCGAAATTTCCAGTCTTTATTTCCACAGACTAATTGGTTTAGTTTTCTGGTAAGAGCTATTATTATCATTGTTTCATATGAATATATCTTTCTGATAGGTTGAAGATCTCGCTATGAATAATGAGTTCATCGAAGATGCTCAAGCTCCTCAAACTCCTGGATTAGTTGAGGTACCAAACTCGTCTAGTGTCAGAGAGCAGCTGGCATGCGATGATCACATGGAGGTAGAGGATCTGAATGCAGAAGATGGTAGGAAGGCCTCTGGGGAGCTGGATGCTAATGAGATGCATAAACGTGGGGAAGACCTGTCTGCTGAAGATAATGCCCCCGAATCAGCAGGTACCCCTGTGGAGGTAGAGAAGTCACAGATAGATGAAAATGTCAACACACAAAATGAGCCAGACGGGGAAAGGGCAGAGCATGTACATGTTACATCTCCATGCTGTTCTCACATCACCACCGAGATGGAGGCTCCTGATCAAGTAATGACTGAGGCAGCAACCAATGATAATGATGTTGTAACTGATAAGTCCAATGCTGTTCATCTACTTGAGTCCCCTGCAGAAGAGAACCGAGGTTTGTTGGCCACTATATTGCAAACCTAATGCGACGTCTTAGTGCCTGCCTTATTCTTATAATTTTTATTGTTTCTGCCAGATCATTTTGCCATTGTGGTAAATCAGGAAACAGATTCTAGTTTACAAGGAGATGGGCCACCAGATGAGCAGCTGAATAATGCGAATGCAACTGATGAACAGTTAGGAAGTTTGACGGGATTTACTGATTCTGATTTGCCTGCACCTGAGAAGGTATTAGCTGCACCTAACAGACAGGGGGATGGAAATGATTTCATGGTTGAATCTACGCCAGATAAAGAAGATCCTGGCACATGTAATGATGATGCGGGAAATAATAACATTACTGGGAAGAAACGCACTTTTACTGAGAGCACACTAACTGCAGAAAGTTTGAACTCTGTTGAGTCAGTTGGACTGATTCAGTCAAAGAGAACTGCAGATTCTGTCCCTGATGACGATGATTTGTTGTCTTCTATCCTAGGTATCAGTTTATTTTGGTTCCTTTGCCTGTTCTTTTTATCCATTCTATTGCTCTTTGAGCTAGCTTTATGGATCAATTATCATTTACTTTTTTTTTTTTTTCAGTTGGAAAATCATCCTTTCTGAAAATGAGGCCTACTCCTGTGCTTGAAGCAGTATCTACAAAACGGTTACGATCTGCTCCCCGCTCTACTACCACAAAGAGGAAGGTTCTAATGGATGACCCTATGGTCTTGCATGGCGAGTATGTTTATCTATATCTGATTTTCTTATACCTTGTTTTATTTCATTGCTACAAGTGCACCTTTCATAGAAGTTCTTGGTTTACCTAGGACTAGGATCGAAATAGTTTGACCTTTATCTCAGTTTATATTTGTTTTCTTCTGATGTTGCCTACTTTTCTATTTAGCATCATACGTCAACAACTGACAAACACTGAAGATATACGCCGTGTGCGAAAGAAGGCACCTTGCACCATTTCGGAAATCGTAATGCTTCAAAGGCAGGCTTTGGAGGATGGACTCTTGAAGGAGCCAATATTCACTGGTAAGGTCGTGACGCTAAAATGTTGTCAATAGTTCTTGTTAACTGCAGTTACACAGATACTATTTTTTCAATGACTTTCAGGTATGTCAGTGGAATTAGTATCTCTGCACAATGAGCCGTATGATCTAAGAGGAATCATGATAATTGAGAATGATGACCGTCATACTTCTGTTGGAGTGGTGGAAGATAATGAATGTTCTGTTACGGCCGTGGAAGAAAATAAAAGGGAAGAAAGCTCTGCTCCTCAAGCTCACCCAAATGATTCCGAGGAGCAACCTGGTGAGGCTCATACTCACCCACAGGAGGAGCAAATCATAAACCAACAGGAAGAGATGAAAGATGATAATGAGCTTGCTGAAAAAATATCTGACTTGGAAGTTTTGAAGGACGGCAATGGAGCTGCTGATGAATTAAATCTTGTAGTGAATGATGACGTCAGTCAAATGCCATCTGAGGAAAAACTCGACCGTGTAGAGGATTTAGAGGTGGAAGGATCCCATGAAAACCATGATGGAGAAGGCGGGCAAGATGTTTGTGCGGATCTTAATGCAAAAAGTTGCACTGACGTTATTGAAATTGCTGAAGGAGATATAGATAACAACCCCATTTTCAGTGAGACGGACTTGAAAGTTGAAGATGAAGTTCCACATGAAGATAAGAAAGCGGATGCATCAGTTGAAGTGTGTGAGATTGGGATAGATGATCAGACTCCTTGCGATAACACAGTTGGCTCTACGGAAACTGGATGCGTAGAAGCTGGTGATTTGAGTAATATGGCTTTGGAAAATTGCAATGAACCTATTGTGGAAGCGACTAATGACGGGGTGAATCCAGAGATAGAGTCTTATAACAGTTTTGAACCACATAATGAGATATCTAATGAGGAGGCTTATATGCAAAGTGCACTAGATGGAGAACCTACTTCTCGTGATGGTCTCATGGGAGACAATGATGTAAGTTTCTTAGTGGCTTCATATCATCATTCAAGTAAGACATGCCTTTGACTCTCTTGTTATCTTATGGTGTAGGAAATGGATACGATGGAAGTTCCACATGACACAGGTTCTAAGCCTTTTTGAATTTCAATTATAATTTATGCAAATGGTCTGTATCCTTTCCGTCTAATCAATGGATATTAAAACTCTGGTCATCATACCCTGGTTTATAGACTAAACAAGCTTAAACTCTTGAGCATGATTTTAATACACGATACTGCTATTCCCATGATTTTTCAATGGTTCTGCCTATTAATTTCTTGCATTCTGTCTCTTCAGGTTTTTTGAACGTGGATGATGATGAAGTAGATGAAGATCATGAGGGCGATGACGAACAATATGGTGACCAAACTTGTCTTTTAGAGAACAGTGGATGGTCTTCTCGTACTAGGTCTGTACAGTTAACTTCTGCAGATTTTAGCTTCTATCATGTGAAACACATGATGGGCTTGAATTTATGAATGATTCTGATTCTCTTTACTTATAGGGCTGTGGCAAAGTATCTCCAGACGTTATTTGACAAAGAAGCTGAGAATGGGAAGAATGTTCTTGTGGCAGACAAACTTTTGGCTGGAAAAACCCGTAAAGAAGCATCGAGAATGTTTTTCGAAACCCTGGTATGTTTTCCATAACACAACCCTAAACAAAACAAAAAAGAAGCTCTGATCTTGAATCTGTCTTAATTGTTTTGCCAAATTTTTGCAGGTTCTTAAAACAAGAGATTACATCCAAGTTGAACAAGCTAAGCCCTACGAAAGCATCATCATCAAACCGCGACCAAAACTCACCAAATCCGTCTTCTAGATGGAAAAGGTTCAGTCTTATAGTTGCAGATAGGTAGTATGGTCCAATCCGAAAATATCATCCGAAATGATTCTACTTCTCTAAAGTTAATACACTTTCCTTTTAAAGGCAATGTAGTAGTAATAGTATCAATGGTGTTGTAGGCCATCCAAGTAGCTGGAGGTTGGTGTTTGTCATTATTTTACCTTTATATATATATAAGGAGTTGTTGTATGTGTATATATTGGTGTAACCATGAGCACCAGTTTAAATTTGAGAGATGCTAATTTTATGTTCTATGGATAACCGAAGTTCTCCGGTTTGTGATATTAAAACTTGAGAATGCTGAGGAAACATTTTATTCAATAATTACTACTTTCCATATAAGGTAAAAAATCTATGTTTGTTGTTTCCTTATTTGTTTTGCAGTAACTAGTGTATAATTATGATCCCATTATTTGATGAAAAAAATACCCCAAAATCGAAATACACAGCTAGTCGCACTGTATCTCATTTATTTTGTTAATAATGTAAATGTATTTATTATCACTAATAATAATATAATTCAGCGTCCGACACCATTTTTATTTTAATTTTGTTAAACATCCGACTTTGTTTAAATTCTCGATAATTAGTGAACCCTTAAAAAATAATTCGGCATCCACCAATATCATTTTATCCTCCATGAAATCCAGTTTTCTTATGCATTTTTAATTTCTCAATTTTTAATTTTTTTATAAATCACATATTCCATAAACGAAATAAATGAACTCAGCTCAGTAAATAAAATTTAGAAACCTTAAATAGGCCAGGATATAGTCTCTGACTCTCTGTAGCCTTTTATTCCGCAAAAGATACATCTTTTTTGGTTTTCCTTTTAGCATCAAATAAAATTCATCTTTTTCCTACAAAAACAATTTCTTGACAACAAACTTACTACAATCAAAATTTGAAAATTCAGACGTATACATAAACCATCAAAATGAATACACAAGAGGACAATGGCACATCATAATAGAATATTCTCATGCTTTAATATTGGACACATCCAACCATTAAAGAGATCTAGAAAAGCTCACTCAGACTGAAGAACAGTAAGGTAATAAGGATATCCTTGACATATCCCTGATGATGCACTTCCATGCTCAGAAAGCTCCCAGTTAAGTTTATATGAAGAGAGATCGTAGATACCTGGAGAGAAAACTGATATCTGCAGCGGGATCTCGGTTGTGGATAATGGCTGGATTTGGACCTTTGTGGAACTTAAACCTGACCATAAGAAAGGAGGTGAGCTTTCCATGGAAGATGGCGGTTTGCCCAGACGGCTTCCCATGACATCTGAAGTTAGTTTCATTTCCTCTGCTACGGGTTGCACGTAGCGCCACCCGGATTGGTTTCCAGAGGAAGAAGTTGGTACTGCTGCGTCTGGTAGACAATCAATGGTGTTGATGGTCACAGATGATAATCCATCAGATGTGTTTCTGATTACCATTTTTAGTTTTATTTCACACAAGGAGGTGGAAAAGTCGTGGTCTATGGTTCGGGGACCGCCTAGTGACCACGACAGCGGGCTCGAGCTTCTGATACTGTAATTGAACAACAAGGGGATTATAAGTGGCAAATAGGCTTGAAAACTCAAGAAAGACAATTTTGCAGATACTCTTACCTATTGTGACATGAATGGTGAGACATAATCTTTGGTAAATCAGAAACTGCTGACGGATTGCTGCTTTTTTCCAGGCGAGAGATTAGAATGAAGTCAACAGTATTTGCACTTGCCTGTTTCATCATACAAATTTAAGTTACCAGTGAAGTGATACTGTGTTTAAGAGAGTAATAGATACTTTCAAAAAAATCTCTAGCGCATAAGATTCCCTGAAAGAGGATTTTCGCTTACCTGAGCTGAGGGTCCCTGACATGACCTTTCACTTTCATGAAAGCTTGCTATAGGTGAGTTAACGATATCGAAAAGCTTTTCATCATCGTCCTGAGTAAACAATTTTACGTCAGTTTGGCTGGGAGGAAGGGACATGTTTTTCTCGTCTTCAGTCCCGGATTTTCTGCAATCCTGCAAATATCAACACCATTCTATTTTCAGACTTGAAAAAGAGAAAGATCAACTAGCTACTAGAAATGCATTAAATGAAATTTATTGGTTCCAACGACCTTTATCATAAAGAAACATGATAAAGCTTGCCCAGCGAGTAGAGACTTGGAAGGTAAGATTGTATCAACAGGCTGAAGCAATGAGATGCCCCACCGGCACCCAACTGTTGACAACTGGTGAATTTGGAAACAATCTGAATTCGCACGGTTCACGATATCCATACGCACAAGAAATTCTTGCAATCTTGATGGAGAGGGGGTGATTTCAAACGAGGTCTGTAGAGACGGTAAAACCTAGAAGAAAATGTACGATATAGAAATGATTAGACTTGTTAGCCAATACAGATCTGCCCATACCATAGAAATGCGGCCTACAAAATTCACCTGCAAATTATAATGCATCCTTAGGGTGCGGTATTTCATGATGCTTGATACATTTTCCATCTCATAGTATATTGTAAAATACAAATATATCGTTCCTGGGGTGGCAGCTCGAAGCCAAAGAGGCCACCTTAAAGATCCGTCTCCTTGCAGTGATACATCCTGAATGAGATCAGCATTCAAAACAATGTTAGTTAGAATAACCTCAAATGCACATTCGCCTTTGTGGCTTGAGGAGAAGGTTTGCCACAGACCTTTGGAAATGCAAATACACTTCTTGTTCTATTTGTTTCAGGCTGAAGAATATTTTGTTCATCGCCCTTCTTTAAGCAATCTGGAAATTTGGTTGTCAGCTCTTCTTTATAGTTTCCAGGACTTACAAATCTTGGATGGCTAATTTTCATTTTAAGATTCTGCAAGGACAGACAGACTTTGTTAGCACAAGAATAAGCCAGTGGATATTTAGCGCATCACATTATCTAATCATCAAGCAAGAATAATAAATATGATAAACCAGACAACAAACCAAATTCATAGACAACAGCCACACAATTGCATAACAAAACGGTTGATCAGTAAAAGAAAACTACCTTTATTGGGGATTCTGACTTATTTCTCAACTCTAAAACAAGATAACGTAGATCTCCAGCATACAATTTCTCAGGCAGATGATCAATTGAACCCTCAAGCCTGGGTAGACTCTGCACATTCAAAATTTCTAAACTTAAGAGGTCGCAACAAATCATAAAAAATTTAAACTTTAGAGGAAAAATTTGCACCTTGATGACTAAAAACTTCAAGGCATCAGTGGGTGTAAGTTTGTTTTTCCTTCTTCCTTTGGCAGTTTTTGCCTTTACAGGCACAGATTGGAAGTAATGCACACCTACGATGGAGCCAGACAACTCCCACCTTACACCGACAATTTTGAGGATACCTTCTTCACCAGGGGTAACAGTAAGTCTCACCTACAAGAAAAAATCAAAACCATAAGTAAGGCGTAACAAGCTACATAAATCCTCAGAACTTCGCCAAGGAGATACAGTGAGCAAAAGGAAGATATAATAATCAAAATTTACAAAAGATCAAGGAAATTCAACATTGTGTCTTCAATTAAGGTTAGTAGCAATGAGGCCATAGTCTCAAATTTTCAACAACTTGGCAATAATAGAGTACGACTTGTTGATTAGTTTCTTAGCACATTTGACCAAGCAATTATTTCATAATTTTCTTCTGAAATGAAAACACATGCAATTCAAAATTTTGATAAAGTAGAGTAAAGACCAGCTACAAGTGAAACACCAAGACTTTAAAGAACATTGTTCTCTATATACACAAGAGGAAAATTTTAAATATTAAAATATATTCCAAGTATCTAATTTAGCAGACTGACCAATTTTTTCTCGCCTCCACCTAATGTGAAATCCACTTCAGACAAAGTGAAAGAAGAAACACCAGAGGTTGTAACCCTGTGGTATTGTTGACATAGATGGCACAGCTTATCATTCAAATATAAGTAAAAAAAAATTGACAGAAACCAGACTTCGGAGATTAGCTGCTTACTGATTATGTCCTGTGGAACTCTCAGGGCCCAAGATTGAGCTACTTGGCTCATTATCTACTTTACAAAGTCCAAATGTGGAGATAAGTTTCGCATATACAAAATGAAGGATGTATAAAATTAAAGTGAACATCAAATAACAGAAACAGCATACCTAATTTTAGGTCATCAGAATTTGCGGAAAGTTCACAGATGAGAGACACGCTTGTTATGGAAGTAGAAATTAGCAATGGATTCCTAAACTCCAGATCCACTTTCACTGACTCTGAAAACAATGGAAAACAATGAGAAACAAGCAAGTAAGAATCCACAAATACAAAAAAGTTCAGACATGCTACACCAGATATCATGTCCAAAAGATATTTTCCCTTCCTTTCAAGTGATAACATTTACAGATACTATGATGTCACAAATAAAGAAACATGATACTCCCTCTCTCTCACTCTTCCATATCTCCATGCAAAACCACCAAAGCTAGTCGTTTCAACGATATTCATTTCAAATAGTCAAATCAAGACCGTAGATTAAATTGAAATATCCTGCTGCTGGCACCATAAGGCAAAACAGATTTTGGACATAGCTGTGCTTATTTTAGATCGACGAGATTGCCTTATTTTTCCCTTCAGATTTCAATATAAGTTAAATGCAGGATAATTGTAAAGAATGTTGTGTGTGATTGAGGTAAACAGCAAATGCAGCTAACAACAACCTTCATACCTCCAGCGACACAAACATTTGATTCTTTGTATTTTTTTGGCAGAAGCTTTGACTGTAGCTCCAGCCAGTTTGACTTGCCAGAATTTAATGATGGAATGATATCATCTTCCAGTGATTGCCAGTTGCTCTCTTCTACAAGAGCCTGACCATAAGACATGTGAATTATAGTGGTACTCAGAAGATGCACACTCACCATTAATGAAAAGAAAACAACTGAATGATGCATAAAGATTATTTATTTGCAAGTAATCCAAGAATCTTAACCAATCTGATGCGAAGTATGTTGTTCACAATGGAGTATACATCCTAGGAAGACTACGGTGTGTAGCAATATGTACACATAATTCCAAAGAGTGAATACGAAACTTACAGAAGCTTGAGATGCATAAGTGCGATGGTCTTCAAATATAACTTGAAGAGACGACATGTTAATAACTGGAAGTTGAAGTCCCACCACCTCATGCTTCATTCCAGTTTTCTTTAAAATGACAGAAAAGTGAAAATAAAAACAGTGTTCTATAAACTAAGAAACTATTGTAAGCGCTATCTTTCTTTCTTAGAAGCTTCATAGAGCATATTAGACCATAAGTACAGGCTAGGCACCTTAACAATGTTGAAAAAGTCCCTGAGAAAAATCTCTTGGGTTGCCTTGGATTGGTAGCCACAGTCCAGCACTTTGAGCATGTTTCTAACTGCAACATCATGCATCCCAACAATTGCATACCATCTGAACAAATAATTTCATAGCAAGTTTCAGACCATAATTTCTAAACCATACATCTCACAAGACCTACATTTACCACATTTAAAACTTACTGTCCAATATGAAAATATACATGGTCTTTAATATGGCTCCATGTAGTTGATTTATAAACAGAGATTGCACTTCTGTATGTACGAATTGCATGGTTAACCTGGAAAAGGCACACAATGTGTGTTCTTTAGAATGCAAATCATGTACGAAGCTTGGGCTCTTTCAGCAAAGTGACATGTACCTGATCACAACTTTTATAGTGGTCTCCTGAGAGAACTAGATGAAATCCATACTTGTGTAGCATCGCTGGCTTAGTTAACACGAAGCAGTAAGAAGCTTGCTCCAACATGACTGCAGCGTGCAAGGGTTCCTGCAAAAGATGTAAAAGTTAGCAATTGTACAATATGTATATGGCCTGAAGGCATAAAAAGAAGCACCTCTCCACATATGCGGAAGTAAACAGAAGCAGCTTCTTTGTGCTGATCTCTAGCCTTTAGCATCTCTGCCCACCAGAGCCCACATCTCGTAGCATTTTGGAAGCCAGACTTCCCAAGTTTCTGCAAGAAATTTTTAAAGCATGTTTAAGACAACCGCGTCACTTACTTATATTGGACCATTAGTATTTCAGTTTTATGTTTTGCTTATAATAAACACCAATTTAAGTAATTGATAGTCATTCACTAAAAGAACTGTTACAGATCAAAGTGTGAGTTATAAAGACATACCATATAAGTGCTAAATGCATTTTCCATGCAGTACTCAGCTTCCTTTTTTGACTGGTCTGAGATGAAATATGCAAGTCCCATCATTTCCTTCCAAACATCCATGAAAAGATGAGTAGTCCGCGCAAATTTTAGCAAAACTAAACAATGGCCAATCAATGATGAACTATTGAAGCAACCACAGGACATAAAGTGAAAAACAATGGCGAACCTAAACTGCATGTAAGTTTCTAAAGACATGACGATGAACTATTGAAGCAACCACAGGACATAAAGTGAAAAACAATGGCGAACCTAAACTGCATGTAAGTTTCTAAAGATATGACGAATTGATTAAAAATAATGCCACAGGAACACCTTTACATAAACATTATTACATAAATGTGAAGCTACCTGAACACCAGCATAGTGCTTCCAAGCTTTATCAAGCTTGTAATCTGTTGATATTAACCGATAGCTTGACAACGCAAGTTCATAATCATGCAACATGAAGGCGTAGTCACCCAAAATTCTAATTTGAGATTCAGTGGAGCTAAAGGTATACCTTCAAAGGTGGAAGCAAAATCGTTAGAGCTTAGAATTATGTTAATGTAATCATAAAAGGAGAAAGGACTTCAAGAACGCATACATTGAACCTTTGGTCGCATCCGGACCTTCGTCTTTTCCTTTTCTCCACCATAAGTTTTTTATCTGGTTTCTTAGACCTTTTCTTGTTGCAGAAATCTGGTGACACAACAAAATGCAAACTAAACGACAAAGAAAGAGAACAACAGAAGCCTAAGTAAAGCAAACAAATAACTTGTTAGAATATCTAAAGCTAACCTGTTGATTAAGTTCTCGAACTTTCTGCTCCATGTAAGGAATAATATGCCTGGAAGCAAACTCTTGCATCAGATCTTTGATCTGCTCCAAATATGCCAGGAAAAGTAAAACCATAGGTTAAAACATTCCAAAACTGTTGAAAGATGTGAAACTAATCAGCAAGAAAATGAACTAGCAGTCGGGAGTTTTAAAAAAATACCTCCACAATATCGTCACCAGTGAGAGCACATCCAAGTTTGTCGGCCGAAACACTTGATTTCTTTCAGAAGAATTGGTAATCAACATAATGACTTACAAAATTGACATAGATTGATGAATGACCTTGAAAAATACGCTGTATAAAAGTTCTGATGAGTGACTTACAAATGAAGCCCAAGGATTAGACTGATGTTCCACGTTCCCCTCTTTAGATGAATTAGTGCAAAGTAAGTTGCATTCATTATTCCCAAATTGACTTCTCATCTCAGACAGAACTTTAGACGTTCTACAGAAGAATTAGAATCCAGTCAACTAAAACATTACATTTGACACCTACAAAATTATGACGAAAATCTAATCATACACGAGGGGATAAGGAACAGATACCTCTCTGTTGTTGCATCTTGATTGTCATGCACCAACAAGTAATGCTTCAAAATATTTGGGTTCATTACACCATCATTAGGTAATCTATTGGTGTTGAAAAGATGTACAAATTTATGTATAGGTTCTTCGTCTTTTGATGAAACAACCAAGAGACCTAAAAGCACATTTCAAATTGTTTGGTAGTCAACAGAAAACTCTATGAGACATAATAGATCGTCAAACCTAGTTTAAAGAGAGAAGACAACAACAATGATTTTCTAAAACCCATTTAATGTCTTACAAGCCACAGGATGATCAAAAGCTTCGTGGTCTGAAAAGGACAATGTACGTATAAGTTCTTTATTGTAATACTGAAACCATGTGGGTGCGATTTCAGACTCTGGATCTGCAGGGAGCAAAGCATTAAAAAAGCAACGAGTTAGAGATTCGACTTCTGGATTACTAAGAAAGAAGAAGTAGCGCATGAAGGTAAGAATAAAGAAAGACATCGTATGATCATAAAAGCACACTTGATGAGTAGAGACTTACTAGAGAGTATATCAGTAATTTGAGGAGGGTCAGATTTTAAATCCTGAAAATCCTTCTCCCCAGCTAGACTAATAACTTGTTCTAGCCGTTGCTTTGCAACCTAACCATAAGTAAACATAAATCAAAATTTGAGCTCAACAACACGAGAGATACAGACTGGAGAAAGGTACTACAAAAACGAGCATACGCCTAACCCAAACCCATCTTCTTTCACGTTGCCTTCTTGCTAAAGATAGGTAATGATTTCAATATATTCTCGGTTATCAAGGCAAATTTTTACATACCTCAACGTTTGGTTGTCTGATATCGGAGGCATAAAACAATCTCAATGTGAATTTCTTTAACCTATAAAGCTGATCGCTTGATGTCCGAACAGGCACTGCACCACAACAAAAAAAAAAAAAAAAAAAAAAAGTCGAGGGAGTTGTAACACACAGAACACAGAATCACAAATTTGGCAATCAAATCAGGAAATTTCACCATCGATGTTACTAAAGTTGCAGAATGGCTTAAGCGTCTCCACAAAGGATAGACCATTCTTGAGGAACGTCTCTTCAACAAGGGGCGTACATAGAACCATAACCACTGGACTAACTTCGTCCAAGAGCATTTTCCCAAGCGAAGAGTTCACCGGCTCCACCATTCTTTCGTTCCCCCTAACACTCCCAAAAATTCCTCAATATCTATAGATCCCCTCCTTTTAAGACAATCAGAGCTACGACGCCGTCGTCAGGGCTTGATATGGATAGGATTTGACGATCTCCACGGTTAAACGGAGGAGTGTGTAGAACGAAGAAAGCGACGAGTAGGATTAATTCACCGGAGAATTGGAGGGGAATGATCGTTATCGGGATCGAGATCGACGCAGAGAGCTGTAGGTAGATTGAAGCGACATGGACGACAAACCCCAATTTCATCTATTCATTTTATGTAATTGGCCCTTTAATTTAGGTCATAATTGCAATCGTGCCCATATATATTTTTAGACTTGTAGAAAAAAATTTGGCACTGTGAGAAGCTTCTTTGAATTTGATGATGGACATTATTACACAAGGAGAAAGGTATATAGAGTGTTTTAATCTTTGGTGAATGATTATTATCCATAAAAATTGTTAAATGATCGAAATGCAAACCTAGAGGAGTCAGAATCACCATATAACTTTGAGAACTTTAAAAGAGTACTTGAAGCAATCATGGTACCATCACAACCACATCTTGAGAAATAAATAGTTGATGGAAGAAGCAAATGTTACATTATTGCATTGGCAGTAACCAAATCTATAAAATAGAGATTAAACTAGGAAAATAACAAACATAAACTCCAATGAATTCACCCGAGAAAGCGACTTCATCTCGTTTGGTTTCTGAGTCACGTGTAAATAGTTGTCGACATCGCATACGATCATAAAACAACAACTTCTTCTTCTTTAAAATTGCTAGTGGCACGAGAGGGTAACATGTAAATCTTGGGATACCATGCAAAGCAAGAGTTAAATCCAGTTCTATAGAATACATTTTGTCCCATGTCTTGTTGTTTGAATTGAACGACCATATCACTTGGTGTGGCCGTTTCATCTCGGATACGCACAAGCGGTTGTCGAGGTTGCACATGACCATCCCGTAACGATAGGAGGACTTGAAAAAGGGAGCTTTAGAGATGACTTGAAAAGCTTCAGTGTGAAGATCGAAAGATACAACTTTGGTTTCTAGGCAGTCGGCTAACCAATGAAGCGACCCATCAACAAACACAGGATTAACGGGAGCAAGAACGCGATAAGAAGCGTTGGTGGTAAAGTCAAAAACTTGGCATGTGGTAGCGTTTTCTAGGCCTAAATCAAAAGAGTTGTATAGCCAAACGAGCTTGTATATATGTGCTCGTGAATATGTCTTTACCGAATCCAAGCCTAGAGAATCCGTGCTCACTGTTGAAGAGAATTTGATGATCATAGGGTCCTTGAAAGTTACAAGGAGGAAGAGCCCGATACCATCTAGTGGCGGGTTGACCACAAAAGCTTTGTAGGGATTGTAGAGACAAAGGAGGCCGTCACAGCTATTATGGGAAACCAAGTAGAAGTTCTTGTCCGTCGTCTCCTCCCAAGGAAAAGGGATCTTGACCGATGAGGATGAACCCAACACCAGGGTTCTTATTGTGTCAATGTCCAGGTGGGTAGTTACGGACACCATGAGAACATCTGGATCTCCTGATCGTTGACGATGCGTGAAGTGTCTTCCTTGGAAGCATTGGGACTCAATTGTTGATCTCCATAGCTTCGATACAGCCTTGAATCTCAGCAGAGACTTCACCGCAACACTCTCCAGGATTCCCTCTACTACTTCGTGTGGCAGCTGCAGCAGCGATTCCTTCCTCAAGCAATGTTCTCTCGACATTCTTTTGTCTTGCGGTCTCCGATGAAGAGATAATTTATACACCAGTAAAAGTACTCAAACGTACATATATAATTTACGAATTAGGTTTTACCCCGTGGTACACCATGGGTCTATTATTTTATTGATATATATATTGTTAAAGATTGTAGATAGAGTTTTGTAAAAACTCTTGATTCGCAAATTGAGAATATACATTTTACGATTTGTTAATTATGATTTAGGAATGAATGATCTAGCATATTCTTATTATGATTCTGAGTTGATATTATTGAATTAATAGTGTACATTTAAAGCTAATAAGATCTTACCAAATATGTAATCGTTTATTAAACGCAAATTAGATATTTCCTAAGATGTATTCATCTTGAATTAGTTGCTATATTATAGAGATGTGATTAAGAGGATGTGATTACATAATTTGGGTTATCAATTCTTTTTGTCAAACTCAGTCCGAAAAATTCGGCATGCAAATTAGATCTTTCCTAAGATACAATGAGCATTAATTGGATGTAAATAAGTATGGTATGGATTAAAAACTAGCCCAAAATATTCGGCAATCTTAAAGAGGATCCGGATAATTGAATCGGTTATAATTTTAGTTAAAAACCCGACCGAAGTTGGCAAAAAGTGATGGCACCCTATTGTACTCCAAAAATGTATTTCAAGCTCTATATGTGGATATACTTGTTTGGTTACAAATATCCTAAGACAATTTTTAATATATATATCCGTTTATAAAAATTCAAATCACATTATATGCTGAAAAAAATCTAAAATTTTATTAACTTTATGTATGTCCAAGCCCGCTCCGCTAAGCCCAGCGGCTTAGCGGACTGGCCCGTGGGCCTAAATAATATATTAAAAAATAAAGAAAATTAATAAAAAAATATATTAAAATAAAGTAAAAGTAATAAATAATAATTTAAAAAATAAATAAATAAAATTAATATTTATATTAATTTTTTACTGATGTTTTAATTTTTTTACATTAAATTATTTGTGTTACCACATATTTTTAAAAGATATATATTTAAAATTATATAAAAATAGTTATGTATCTATATTAGATATTTATTATTATTTCAATATTTGAAGACCACGGGCCGACCGGCCAACCCGCGGATATAACCCGCTAAAGCCTGCAATCTGTTTGGACCAGGCCCGCAAAACCCGCTTTTTAATGGGTTTAATATTTAATGTTTATACTCGCTCCACTGAAGTACTATTTGGGCTAGGTCCGCGGACATGGAGCCCGCTTGACACCTCTCTCTTTTCTTTCTCTAAAAATATAAAATTATGATTAAAAAGACTTTTTTTGAATTTCCCATCAAGGAATAGGAAATCTAGCTTCTTCTTCCTCTCCGAACCCTATCTCTTCTTTCTTCTGATTAGGGCTTTGATTTTTCTTTGGGCTCTGAACCCAAATATGAGTTAGACCGCGACGGTCAGGATCTTGTCTTCCTGATGAGATTGTTTGATTTTTAACTATATATAAAAAAAAGTACAAGCCGACAGAAAATGGGACCCACCAGAATACATCATCTGACTTTATCATAAAATATTTCCCTTCCAAACGCCTAAACTTTTTAGCAAAAGGACTTCAAGAACGCTGAACGCATACATTAGATTGGACATACAGATATGACATACCATAGGCTTAAACATCCCAAAACGGTTGAAAGGCTGAATCCAACCAGCAAGAGAATGTGACACGAGAACTAGCAGCCAGAAGCAAGCCTTTTACAGCTCTACCTCCACGATATTGTCCTCAGTAAGAACAAATCCAAGTTTGTGGCCCGAAACACTTTATAATATTTCTTCACAGATAAAAAAAGTGGCAATCAATCAATATATGAAAGTTCTGATGAGTGACTTACAAATGAACCCCATCAGGGATTAGCCTGATGTTTCCACCCCTTTTTAGATGATTTAGCTAATTAATGCAACATAAAGTAAGTTTGCATCCATATTTTTATTTCCAAATTGACCCTTAATCACAGACAAAACTATATAGTGATCGAAAGTTTCGTAGTATGAAAACGACAATGCACGTATAAGTTCTTTATTGTAATACGTACTGAAACCATGTGTGTGGGTGCAACCATGAACCATGTGTGTGGGTGCAACCATGAACCATGTGTGTGAGTGCAAATAATAGTGAAACCATGTGTGTGGGTGCAACTGTGCAAGTAATAGTGAAACCATGTGGGTGGGTGCAAGTAATACGTCCGTCAACATTAGAAAAGCAACGAGTTAGAAATTCGTAATAAACTTTGCTACTCATATGTGTATAAAAAAACTATTAAGTTTAATGAAGAAAAAAAACTATTAAGTTTTGAAATTTTGAGTATAACATCTGTTTTTTTTTTTTTTTTTTTTTTTTTTTTTTTTTTAATTTGGAACAAAACCAGTATAAAACACAATGTAAAACTTGTGTAAAAGCTCGAGGTACATAGAAATGAAAAATACTACTGTACTAAACTCAATAAAAACACTAATAACTTTTGAAAATTTTTTATACAGTTTTTATGTGGCAAACAATTGCTTATGTTATGTTGGATATATGACTATATGAGTAATTATGATTCATGTAAACTATGTGTGATGATGGCATAAGTAGGTATACAAGACACAACTTGTTGCTGCCAAAAAATAAAAAGACCATTCATTTGCTCTTAATCCTATTTTTTAATATAATTAGTATTATTCAAAAGACCAGATTTCCAAAATAGGAATTGTATCCGATTATTTTGTCAATAATTAAAACAAAGACTACATACACAAGTAGCATAAACAAAAGCCTTGCGATATTTTAGCAAATACGTACGTGTAAACAAAGACTACTAAACGATAATAAATAAAATAAAAAACACAATGACTAAGTAAAAAAATTAAATATTAAAAAACGTTTAAATAGTTTTGTCCTACACAACAAGATCTTTCTCCACTCGCAGCCAACCAAAGGTGCCCTTTTTTTTTAACCCCCAAAGTTCCACACTCTTTCTCTCTTCATTCTCCCTGTCTTCCGCCTCCCAGCACTCTTACTCTCCCCCAGCAATGGCGGCGGCGGCGACGGCTACGGCTACGGCTGCTTCATTGTACCCATCTCGTGTTCACTTCCAGAACCAGAGCAAAGTTTATGGCTTTCCGGCAAAAACCCCGAACTCAGTCAGAGTAACTCAGATCATCGATGGGAGAAAGATGAGGAATGCCACTGTTCTATCCTCTGCTTCCACCGATAAAGCCATCACCACTGCTCAGTCTTTAGCTCCCAGAGCTTGTGATAGGTTCGTTTCAGTCATAAGAAGTGACAAAAAGCTTTTTTTTTTGTTGATTTCGTGAATTGGGTTTAGAAAAAAGTTAATCTTTTTCTCTTCCTCCCTCTCCAATTTCTACAATTGATTAAAGTGTTGTTGTTTATTAGTGTTCTGTTTCTCTTTTGGCATGGTCTGTAAAGCAATGTTGGTTATAAAAGTTTCAAGCTTTGCTTTATCAGTATTAGTGTAGATCTTCCCTTTAGTAAATTAGGTGTGGATCAGATAGTTTTTGTTCTTGATCATGACTTTGAATTGTATGAATTTTTTTGTTCAGAGTAAGGAGGCATACCATCTCGGTGTTTGTGGGTGATGAGAGCGGTATAATAAACCGGATAGCTGGTGTGTTTGCTAGAAGGGGATATAATATTGAGTCCCTTGCCGTGGCCTTGAATGAAGACAAGGCTCTCTTTACTATAGTTGTTCTTGGGACAGACAAAGTCCTGCAACAAGTTGTAGAACAGCTTAACAAAATCGTCAATGTCATCAAGGTTTTCATGTTGTTCTCTTTTAACTTTATTATTTGCTGCTTTTGGTTAACTGTTTCTTTGATCTTAGGCACGCAATAGGAGATGTCTATAGTATTTTATGACTCTAATCTTGCACTCATTATGGTTTGCTCAGGTGGAAGATATCTCCAAGGAGCCGCATGTAGAACGTGAACTAATGCTCATTAAACTTAATGCTGATCCAAGCACCCGTTCAGAGGTAAAGAATAGTTTTGCAAGAAGTAACTACACTCGAACTTAATTCTAAAAATTGGGTGGATGGTCAGAGGTTGTTTTATTGGGTACTATATTAATGCAGTCACATTGAAAAACGTTAAGGATATATGGATGAAATGAAGCTTTTATTCTTTATGATTAATTGAGTCATGGTAAAGAGTCTTCAGTCTCTGATGATTAGTCACATCACATTAAAATCACAAGGATATAGATGAGAAGAGGTTTCCTTCCATGTTTTGAATGGAGTCACAATAAGGAGATTTCTTCTTCTTACGATTAGGCGATTTCGCCAAATCTCAAGGATGTAGATCAGGCTATGTTATAAAAAGGTTTCTAGTGAAATTTTCATGTACTACAGATCATGTGGTTGATGGATATCTTTAGAGCAAAAATCGTGGATACCTCGGAGCACTCTCTAACGATTGAGGTAAGACCTTTTCTTCATTTTATAGGTACTTTGATCATATGCTCGTTATGGTTCTAATAAGTCCAATTTTTCATTTCTTAGGTAACTGGAGACCCAGGAAAAATGGTTGCACTTGAGAGAAACTTAGAGAAGTTTGGAATAAAAGAAATCGCGAGAACAGGGAAGGTAATCTTTAATGTCAAAAACTCAAAAGCCACCATTTTTTGCTCCATTCCTTCTTAATTGTCAACAACATCTGACACTAAATGTCATACATATGTCTTGAAAAAGTTTGTTTGAACGGTTGGACTCACATGTATCATACTTGTAGCCACTTGTAGCCTTTATTTATTTATTTTGTCTATTATGTCACACATGGAAGACTCAGAAGGTCCTTCGGTAAGTTTCAGGATACTCTAACAGCAGAGCCAATGTCTCATGGAACTCCCAGTTTAGCTTTTAGATGACTTGTTCACAGCTTAAATCTCATGAATCCAATTGATCTCAATGTGAAAGATCAACTTTCCCATTTAGTTAATTCTTTGTTTTAGTGACTATAATGATTAAATTCAAGAACTTTTTCATTCCTAACTGCTGTTGTATACTACTGTTTACCTCTAGATTGCTCTGAGACGGGAAAAGATGGGAGAAACCGCTCCGTTTTGGAGATTTTCAGCGGCATCATGCTCACTTCATTTGAAGGAACCGCCTCATGAGACTGTTACAGAGAAAACAAAGCTAGCAATGACTGGAAATGGCAATGCATCATCGGGGGTATAGGATAAATTAGCTAATTTATTTCTCCCTGTACATATCTAAGCGCCACTCGATTGATCAAGATCAGCTAATGCTTTATTTTAGGGTGACGTTTATCCAGTGGAACCCTATGATGATTTCAAACCGGTCCTTGACGCTCATTGGGGAATGGTATACGAAGAAGATGTAATATACATTTCTTGGTTACTGCATTCCTTCTATGTAACTTTCTTGTTGATCCAAAACATTCTGAGAAACTGGATGTCAAAATGAAAAGATAAAACTGTTTTGACTTATTGCAGTCGAGTGGAAACCGGTCCCACACGTTATCTATACTTGTAGCGAACGCACCCGGAGTTCTTAATCTAATAACCGGAGCTATCTCTAGGAGGGGTTATAACATCCAGGTTATTATACACATATGCTTGCTTTTAATTATGTGAATACATACTTGCTCTCCTATTTTCTGCCAAGAGTATTAGAAAGTTGTCATTTTTATTGCTCTAGAGTCTAGCTGTTGGTCCTGCTGAGAAAGAAGGCTTATCTCGGATTACGACAGTTATCCCCGGAACTGATGATCATATAGACAAATTGGTTAGGCAGCTTGAGAAGTTGATTGATCTTCACGAGGTGAGCAAATGGTTCAAAACCATAGTAGTTAGGTGTTCATTTTATAGGTCTAGTAAAGTTTCCCTTTGATTGAGTATTCTAGGTCCAAAATATTACCCACATGCCATTTGCGGAGCGAGAACTGATGCTCATCAAAGTAGCAGCTCATACTTCTACAAGGAGAGATATTCTAGATATTGCTCATGTTTTCCGTGCTAAGGCCATTGATGTCTCTGATCATACTATCACTCTTGAGGTGCTAATATCATATCTCCCTAAAAAATTACAAGAAAAAGCTGAAACCTTTCTGAATTTTCTGATCTAGTAGCTTATGTAATCATCGATTTGCAGGTTGCGGGAGATCTCAGAAAAATGGCTGCACTACAAACTCAGTTGGAGGTGTATGGAATCTGTGAGGTAACTAAACAAAGCTTCTTCTCTCATCTCTTCACAGACACAATCGCTTCTGCGTTTGAAACTTGATTTGGCGATGCTTATGGTTTGTGTTTTTTTTTTATGAATGGAAGGTGGCCCGGACAGGAAGAGTGGCATTGGTAAGAGAATCTGGAGTGGATTCGACTTATCTTCGTGGATACTCTCTTCCTTTGTAGTTCCAAAGGTGACTAATCTTTTTTTAACAATCAAAGATGCATTATGCATTGTTTGTCGTTTTGCATCTCCATCGAGTTATATATCAATGGATGGATCTTCTTGTGCAGAGGACTTGCATCAAGCTCCAATGGTTCCTCAGGAGTCATGGCGTTTGGAGTTGTTTTAGGAGGACGTATTTAGAGAACTAAATAAATAATAATCACGTTTGTTTCGGTAATTAGCTTGAATGCTTTTCTCAAATGTAAACCACCACTGTTTGTAGCTTTTCAAAGACTTGTATAAATTTGGTGGCAAGGAAGGGGTTTAATCGAATCGTGGAGACATGAGTTTAAGAGTTTTGCATACCATCGACATCGATCTTTAATTGAACCAATTAATTTATAACCGTACCGTACCGGACCGGACCGGTTTGATTTTGATTAGAATCCTTCTCTAGCGAACCAAAAAAAACAGGGGCAAAATTGTAATATTCAGAAAAACGTTTAAGTTTCTCGTCGTCTTTCTTCGCAACAATGGCAGAAACTAAAAAAAAAATAGATCTTAATTCGTTCAGAGGGGATTCTACTTGTGAATCTGAGGCAAAGCTTTCCCAGATCCGAGATCAGATCTGTGTTGTTGTCTCTCTCTTCTTCTTCTTCTTCTTCTTCTTCTTCAGTAGAGTGGAAGCTATGATGTATTGACTACTCGAGAGAACAGACACGAAGAGGCACGCTCGAGAAACCATGAGAATGTCATCGGCTTCCACCGGAGAATACCGTCCCGCCGCCGGAAGTAGCGGAGGTGGACAACGAGATGCTGAGTCTCTATTTCGTACGAAGCCAATGTCAGAGATTCGAAATGTGGAGTCGGCGACTAGGAAGAACATCGAGGATAAGAAAGAGGAGCTTCGGCAACTTGTGGGGACTAGGTACCGTGATCTAATCGACTCAGCTGACTCGATTGTGCATATGAAGTCGCTCTGTGAGTCGATCTCGGCCAATATTTCTTCGATCCACGGTAACATTCGATCGCTTTCATCCTCTTCTGTTGCGGAAACTCCTAAGCTCGCTAGCCCCAACCCGTTCCGAGTCAATGTCTATGGGATCGCTTGTCGTGTTAAGTATCTGGTTGATACGCCTGAGAATATTTGGGGATGCCTTGACGAGTCGATGTTTCTAGAGGCTGCTGGGAGGTACATGCGTGCTCAGCATGTGCAGCAGAGACTGGTTAAGTTGGAGGGATGTGGCGGTGGTGATGCACCTGAGGTTGATCAGAGTAAGCTGTTGGCGAATTTTCCACTGTTAGAACACCAATGGCAGATAGTAGAGAGTTTTAAGGCTCAGATTTCGCAGAGAAGCCATGAGCGGCTTCTGGATCCAGGTTTAGGGCTGGGAGCTTATGTCGACGCTTTAACTGCCGTTTCGGTGGTTGATGAGCTTGATCCGGAGCAAGTGCTTGAGTTGTTTCTAGACTCGAGGAAGACTTGGATTCTGCAAAAGTTGAATGCTTGTACTGGTGAGGATGCTGGTGAGGTTGTTTCAGTGTTTTGTGATGTGTTAAGTGTGATTCAGGTTACAGTAGGACAAGTTGGGGAACTCTTCTTGCAGGCCTTGACTGATATGCCTCTATTTTATAAAACAATCTTGAGTACCCCTCCAGCTTCTCAGCTGTTTGGTGGAATTCCGAATCCAGAGGAGGAGGTTGGGTTGTGGAAATCCTTCAGAGATAAGCTGGAATCCGTCATGGTCATCCTTGATAAAAATGACGTTTCTAAGGCTTGTCTGACTTGGTTGAGGGAATGCGGTGGACAGATTGTTGGTAAGGTTAGTGGGAAGCATTTGATTGAAGCTATAGTTACTGGCGCAGAGCTTGGATCAGCCGAAAAGTTGATAAGGGAGACCATGGATAACAAAGATGTCTTGAGGGGTAGTTTGGATTGGCTTAAAAGTGTTTTCGGGTCTGAGGTAGAGCTGCCATGGAATAGAATCCGAGAGCTTGTTCTGGCGGATGATTTGAACCTATGGGATGAAATCTTTGAGAAGGCCTTTGTGGAAAGAATGAAATCTATTATCGACTCCAGATTTGAGGATTTGGCTAAAGCCGTCAATGTAGCAGATTCGGTTCATGCTTATAGCGAGATTACTGGTGAGAAGATCAACTTCCAAGCATACTTAAACAGACCTTCTACAGGTGGTGGTGTCTGGTTCATTGAGCCTAATGCAAAGAAAGTTGGTCTTATTTCCGGAAATAAGTCATCCCCTGAAGAAAGCGACTTCCAAGGTTGTCTAACTGCGTACTTTGGTCCTGAAGTTAGCCAAATGAGAGATGCAGTTGATAGGCGCTGCCAGAGTGTTTTGGAAGACCTCCTAAGCTTCTTCGAGTCAGAAAAGGCAGGTCCAAGGTTAAAGGATCTTGCCCCATACGTGCAGAATAAGTGTTATGATAGTGTTTCAGCACTTCTTGCAGATGTAGATAAAGAACTTGAATTTCTCTGTGCTGCCGCAAAGAAAGAAAACAAGGACAGTGAAGCAATTCCACCTCCTATAATAATTGAGAAATCACTATTTATGGGACGCCTTTTGTTTGCATTTTTGAACCACTCAAAACATGTTCCGTTGATTCTTGGTTCTCCAAGATTGTGGTGTAGAGAAACTATGACTGCAGTTTCTGATAAGTTGTCATCCTTGTTGAAGCAACCAAGATTTGGCTCGAATACTACAGTCACTGCTGACAGCCCTGGAAAGCAATTGCATACCGATCTTAGAAGGCAGACTTCATTAGCTGTTGCTGCATTACTTGGAGCGGAAGAGAAGACAAGTCCAAAATTTGAAGAGCTTAATAAAACAATGCGAGATCTGTGCATCAAGGCTCATACATTGTGGATACAGTGGTTATCTGATGAGCTTTCAGCTATTCTCTTGCGTGATCTTAGGAGTGACGATGGATTGTCTGCTACAACTCCTTTAAGGGTAACTACAAATGATCTTTATCCTTTGTCTGCATTTCCTTTGTCTTTTAATTCATTCTGCTTAGCTGTCTCTTCTGGATCGATTTAGAAAGAGCTGACAAAATCGACAGAGGTAGTTAATTTGCTTATGTCCTATGTTCAAATTCTTTGTTTTTGGTGGAAATAATTCTGAACTATTCTGATTCTTTGAAGTTGTAATGCAATAGTTTATACTTCCTCCTGCATTTCAAAAGTTTATACTTCCTAGCATTTCAATAGTCATATGCAAGGTTAATTTTGTAGTGTATTTGCTCATCTTTTAAGAATGATATAGGGATGGGAGGAGACAATAGTGAAGCAAGAGCAGGACGAGAGTCAGTCTGAGTTGAAGATATCACTTCCATCCTTGCCTTCGCTCTATATGATTTCATTTCTTTGTCGGGCATCAGAAGAAATTCATCGAATAGGAGGTCACGTACTGGATAAGTCAATTTTGCAAAAATTTGCTTCAAGCCTGTTGGAGAAGGTGCGTCGTCTCTGATTACTTCTTCTTTTTTTTTTCCATTTACGACAGAGATATTACTGGCAAGAAAAGGTTTTCTCTTCAAAATGTTCATAGCTGTTTGATAGATTTTGTTTCATATTCACACTTTTTCACTTTCATCGGTAAACATAACCAAGCTAGTGATTGCCTATAAGAATAATTTTTTAAACCTTCCATTGTACAATGCAGATCACCATTATTTATGAGGATTTCTTATCTGCCAGGGAGGCCAACAAACCCCAAATTTCAGAGAAAGGAGTTTTACAAATTTTGCTGGATTTGAGATTTGCATCTGACGTTCTTTCTGGGAGTGATACAAGTACCAATATGGAGACACCAAAGAGCACAATTACTAGATCAGCTTACAGGCGAAAGCAGGACCAACAGAAAACAAAGTCAGTCAATAGAGGTCGAATTGATGGAGTGACCTCCCAACTAACCCAAAAGTTGGATCCCATAGACTGGCTCACGTAAGAAATCTCATCCCTAATCTTTACCTATGTCATATATTATCTTTACTATTTTGGCTGTTCTAAGAAGCTCCTGGCCTGGGAATATCGTCTTGTTGTTTACTGTCTCAGTCACTCTCTGATTCTAGTCTTTTGAATATCTAAAAAGGTACGAGCCTTATCTTTGGGAGAACGAAAAACAGTCGTACCTGCGCCATGCTGTACTCTTTGGTTTCTTTGTGCAACTAAACCGAATGTACACAGATACTGCGCAGAAACTACCAACTAATTCAGAATCAAATATCATGCCATGTTCCACAGTTCCTCGCTTCAAATACCTTCCCATAAGGTTAGATTTTCGTCTTCTACATCTAATAACATTGTTTGTAGGTATTGTAAAATTTGGGAAAACTAGTTTCTGATATCAGAAGTCTTCGTATCGTGTCAATGCAGCGCTCCAGCTCTGTCTTCTAGAAGTACAAATAAGGTCTCTGTTCCTGTTACATCAAATGATGCTTCGTCAAGAAACTCATGGAAGGCATTTACAAACATCGAGCAATCTCAAACAAGTGATTTGGAAGAAGATTCCAATTTCGGCGGGGCTTTCAAGTCTTTCATGCAGGTAAGGTTTTGGTGTTTGGTTAACTAATGGCTACAATGTTGTAATCTGGTTTAGTATCTTAGACCATGTACAAATTGTTTTTCAGGGAAGCACATTCAAGCTGGGATCAATATTAACCGATGGACAAGTGGGAATATTCAAGGACAGATCAGCAGCCGCTATGTCAACATTTGGCGATATACTGCCGGCTCAAGCTGCCGGTTTACTCTCTTCTTTCACAAACACCAGATCCGAGTGATGATGATTATTCACCAGTTTTGAGACTAAACCGTCGTTTTCAACCCGAATTTCTGCGGTCGGTTTATGATTCATACAGAAGATACGAAGGAAGCTGATTTGAGACATGAACCTTAAGACTAGAGATATCTTCTTTGCTATACAAGTTTTACAAAAAACGAAGAGAACATGTTTTGTAATAGGTTTTGATTTATTGTTTCTTATATGCTTCTTTTATAAGGAACATGTAATTAAGTAAACAAAAAAAAGATTTGGTTCAGCAAAATCCTCAGAACAAGCCTTGCACATTGATTGAGTGACCAGAGAAATTAGTTAAAGTTTTGCTACATATATAACCCATCTGATTTCCATCAAGTTAAAGTTCTGCTACATATAATAACCAACCATCTGATTTCCATCAACAAAATCCGCAGAGGCATTCAGATCGCTAATACATCAAGTTAATCAAAGCAGAATTAGGGATCACGGTTAGCCTTATCAATGAGAGGTTTCAGCTTCTTCTTGTCAGCAAGAATCTTGAGGAAATTGAAGAGGAAAGGGACATAGTTGTGTTTCCTTCTCATGTTCTCTTTCTTCCAGTTCTTAGACTTCTCCTCCTCCATTACAATCTTCTGCGAAACAGTCTCTATCCCGATATTGACTTCCGAAAGAGATCTATCGAGAGCCTCATAACTGCTTTTCTCAGCGTATTTATCAGCTTGCAAACCACCTAACTGCTGCAGAATCCTCTCTCGCTCTCTTTGGTACTCTTTCAGTTCAGCTACATACAGCTCTTTCCTGTTCTTAACTACAGCTAAGAGACTAAACCGAATTTCATTCTGCGAATACCTGTCAATCCTCTCTTGTACCACAGGTTGGACCATTCTGAGCCACTCGATTCCTTCTGGCTCACCAAGACACTGTCCAAGACTAATGGGTCCTTCTTTAAGACCATCGAGCTCATACAAGATACCATCGACAGGTAAGTAGCTGATGTAATGATACACATCATCATCTTCTTCTACATTTCTGGCAGCAGCTAATTCATCTTCTTCCATGGTGGAAGTTGGGTCGGGCCTGGCAAATGTGTTGTGAGCTGCACGTATCGCCTCATTGTTGTTGATGGCTAAACCTTTCAGTTCAGGTGGAAATTCTTTGGCGAATTTTTTCAGTTCTGATAGTTCTGAGCCGATATCAATACTCGAAGAGTTCAAGAGAACCGATAACATCGCTTGCGTCGCACAAGCATTGTTGATTATCTGCAAAGAGATGCATAGTTTTAAGAAAATGGTTATATGATTTTGCAAATTACGATTATAATAATTCTCCCATAAGTCAGAAAATCATCTAATGTGACAGTGAGAGTGACCTGGCTTGCAAAGAAGAAATTCGGGTTTGGTTCCATGATGACAACACGACTATCCTTTTCCTCTGGACGCCACTTGTAAAGCAATATCAATCCATATACAGGTCTGCAAGTGAACCTCAGTTGTATGAGTTACATTTTCGAAACAAGAAAGACGAAAGAGTAACTAGTGGAGCTAGTAACTACCTTATTTCATCAAGAGAGTTAATGTCCAAAGAATACAATTCCTCAACCTGCACACCTTTCACTTGCATTTGTTGTATAATCTCAGTGAACACACCTAAACATATAATACGGGAAATGAATGAATATTAAGAACAACCACACACACACACACACTAAGCAACATTGTTGTGTTCTCTAATGTTGCTTACAAGTTACAACCAAAACATTATCTTCTACCCTTTTACAGCTCCATAATAATCACAATCAATAAGAAAAAAAAAACGAGCTTTGTTTCCGAAATCATCACCTTTATAAATCCAATTCAATATATGAACATTTACCAAAAAAAAAACCCCCCAAATTGGAGGGGAGAAAAATATACCAGGATCTGATTCTACAGGAAACCAAGACATGATTCAACTATGGCTCGCGCCGGTGAAAATGGGACTGAACTAAGAGATTAGGGTTTCTCTCTCAAATTCGCTAATCTCCTCCCTTCGACTTCATCGTCTTCACGGTCGCTGCTGATGACTCAAAAGAGACTAGCACTGGTGTTGTGTGGTCGTCTCGTTTTTTGTCTTTTAATTATTAATAAAGGTCGCTTCTAAACCGAATCGAACCGAAATTGAATTATCCTATTAGGCTATTACCCATTAAAAATTTTATATACCGATATAAACCGAACTTATTCAAGTAAACAACAAATCGGTTTTAATTTTATTAAATTAATACCGAACCGATCATGTCAACTCTTTATGTATATAGAATCGCCGGAGAAAGCAATTAAAAAAAAAAATCTTAGGGTTCAAACAATGACGGCGACTGAGACTATCTCCGCCGCGATAAATCAGATTGATGAGAAGAAGGAACAGTTAAAGAAAGCTTTCGACGATCTTCAGTTACACCGATCTATCCTTTCACCCTCTTTCTCCCTTTCCTGGTCTGAGATCGACTCCCACTTCTCCTCTCTCCAATCCTCCCTCTCTAACCGATTCCGTCTCCTCCAATCTATAGCAGCTCCTGTGGAAGATGATTCGTCTAAACTCAAAACTTCTGATGCAGAAACATCGCCGGAGGAACAACCCGTTGTTGAGCCGGAGTTGAGAACGTTGTGTGAGAATAACGACGGAATTGGTTTGACCAAGTATTTGATCCGTCGTTGGGATGATGATGCTCCTATGAATCCCGAGCTTTCTGCTGCGATTCGCTACTCTCCGAATCCGGCGTCAATGGTGCTCGACGCGATCGAAGGTTCGAAGCAGAACCACACTCCATCGTCGTCGTCATCGGGGAAACCATTCGATGTAAGGAGAGTTTACGTTTTTTTAATGGAAGCTTTGATTGAGATCAATGCGAGTATCGCGGTTGATACGAGAAAGAGAGCTAAGAAACTGGCCTACGATTTGAAAACGAAGATAGGTGCAAAGCCTTTGGAGGCGTTAGTGTTTTTGCATTTACTCGCAGCTTTCGAATTAGGATCTGAGTTTGACTCTGAGGTGCTTTCTGATTACGTTTTCATGGTCGCTAAGTACAAGCAAGCTACTAAGGTGTGTAACAAGATTGATTTAGGTAGCGGAAGAGTTGGATTACTAATCAGGAGGCTCTTGGATTCTGGTAAACCAATCTTTGCAGTTAGATTCATGTATGAGTGTGGGATGACTGATGAATTCGAGCCAATCCCTGTTTTGAAATCTCACATTAAGGATGCGAGAGAAGCTGCTCTCAGAGTTTGTAAGGAAGATAACTACTCTCTCAAGTCACAGAACGAAGCCATCGATAAAGAAGTCAGTGCATTGAAAGCAGCGATCAAAATCATCAAAGATCAAAACATTGAATCCGAGTTTACTCAGGAGAAAGTCGAGGAACGTGTAGAGGAGCTGGAGAAATGCAAGGCACTGAGGAAACGCAACACCACTAATCCTCCTCAGAAAGAGTCACAGCAAAAGGGGAAAAAGCGGGATCGAGACTGCAATGTGACACAAGTTCCAGTTACGAGTCAGCAGCTACTTTCTAGACCAGAAGCTCTTCTTATGCATGAGCATGGTCATCATGGCTTACAGTTAAACCCTTATGGTCTTATGACCCCAGCATTTAATGGTGTTGTTGGGCACTTTGGTTCAGCTGCAACTCCTCAATCTCTTTACTATGCTCAACAAACTGGATTTGTGTTGCCGCCTCAATACCACCCACCTTATTATTCTCAGTAGCAACATCTCGACCGTAAGATCTTAATCTCCTCAGTGCAAAATGCATAGTTGTAGATTATAGTCTGACTCTGAACTTGTCTGGTGTAAATTTGGGATGTTCTTTTGGTGTAATGAAAATTAAACATAAAATCAACAGCTCTTTGTAGCACTAAGAAGGTTTTGGAAACAGAAGATTAAGAAAAGTCATTGGAGCAAAGCGTAATTCCTGTCTGATGCAAATGCCATAGCAAAACCAAATTTATTCGTGTAGGCAATATGACAAATAGGACACGGGCATTAGCAATGTAATTTGAAAGAAAGAGCTCTTGAAATGGATCGCATGTGAAATGGATTTTGGCATTTTGCTCACTAATCACAGTATTGTAATCGTTTTCATCTATCCTCCGAAGCATCATAAAGCAAAAAATTGCAGAGTACCGAGATAATTTTGGTTGGAATTCAATTTTATCTGAGTCTACAAGAGTACAGTTCTTGGAAAAATCATGTTATTAAACTGTATTTTTCCACTTGACTAATAGTTAAAATACAGTTTTCACAATACAAACAAAGCAGAGAAAGCACGATCCTCCCTCTCACTCAACTGTTAGTCATCAAATAACTAACTAGACTTCTTGTTGTCCTCCAAGCTGCCTTCCATGACTTCCATAGATCTGCCTTCCATGACATCAGTAGATCTGCCTTCCATGACTTCAATGATGGAAACGAGTCTTTCCACAGGAACCTTAGTAGCATCGGATCTCATACCAATGTCGGAACGCAGGCGATCAAAACAGTACTTACCATACCCTACAGTCCCTACCAACACCACACCACCAAAACCTGTAACTACATATCCAAGTGTTGAAGAAACCACCGAAGCTGTTCTACCAGACTTCACCATCCCAAAAAGACCAATCGCCCAAGAAACAGCATCGCCTGCTACAGACGCGGAATTGGCTTGACCACTACTTCCAAGCTTGATCTTTAACATGACAACCAAACCAGTTTTGCAATAGGTAGCAAAATCTTCACAATTGTTCTCAAACAGGTTGTAAGCACCAAACCGGTTTCGCAATAAGAGGAACTCAGCACGGGAAACGACGTCATCACAAGGATCTGAAGTTGCAGTCGTGCAAGTACCTCCCCGTTGCTTTGCGATAAAGAAAGCTGGAGAGACACCGTACTCGAAGAGATAAAGGTTTCCTCCGGCGAGAAAGCAATCAAGGCAAGAAGAGATTACACCGTCGAGTTTGGATTGATCTCCACACTTAGGACAAGGGTTGTTGCCTCCTCCATGATTCGGAACTGAGCTAGTGATGAAGTTGTCCAGGAAAGTCCCTGTTCCGGTTTCGAGACCACCTCCACGAGTGAAATGTATCACCTTCTCATCGCCTACATAGATTCCTGCGATATTGTAAACAGAGTAAAATCGTGTTTATGAACAAACAAACAAACAAAAAAAAAACCCAAAATTTGGAATCTTTTGATAAACCCAGAAAAAAAAAAAAAAAAAAAAAGGCTGTAAAATGCAACGAATCTAACATACATTTCCACGAAATTGTGTTATGAAAGAAACCCAAAAACTGGAATCTTTGATAAACCCCAGAAGTTAACTAATGTAATGAATGGATCTAATATACATATATAGAGAGAAAGAGATGGAAAGCGAACCGTGATGAGAGTAGATATAAGCGTTACGCCAAGAGTAGATGTGATCTCCTGCTTTCAGATCATCTCTGGAGATTTGGTTGGACAGTAATCCCATAGGGTCGTCGAGCAAGATCTGATTTTGCTTACCGATTACGTTTTTTTTTTTTTTTTCTCCTTTTCTTTTGGTCCTTTAGTTCACTCCACTTGTACATATTTAAAAGCTCGGCGAAAAGATTGCAAATAGCCAAATACTGTATCTCTCCATACTAATAAAAGCTTGTAAAGTGACCCCAAACTATGGATAGTTTACAAAACAACCCTCAGACTATAGTGTATGTTTTAGCAATTTTCAATAGTTTGACTGTTATCTTGCAAATATTAATTATTTTGAGGGTTGTTTTGTTTTGCTTTTTTAGTTTCTTTTAACTTTTTGGAGTTGTAATTAGTTCACTACGGAACAAAAAATAACATACAAGCTATTGCTATAATTTAATACTAGTAGTATGTTTCCTTCTTGATTAAGCAAAACAAGATGGTTAGTTCGTCACAAACGTTGCTTTCACCTCCGAAAGAGATTGTGTACAAATTCATTGACCATGTCTTTTGGCTATAAATGCGTTCGTCACAACCATAATAGAAATCAATAGCTCTTTTTGGTAGTACTATTTTTATAACGGTGAAAAGCCAACTTTTTATTAATTAAAAGAAATTTCTCTGTCATTTTTCTCCAGCCATTGACTAATTTCGCAATTCAAGTTTCTCTTTCCTTTCCACATGTTTCTTTTGCTGTAAATTTTGCGTTACAATTGTGTTGGCAAATTGACAAACAGCAAATGTGCTAAGTCCAGATAAGTAGTGGAGAAACGATCTTTCACCTTTGTGTGGGCAGAGCACAAGAAGTTACGTCAAGATCACAAAAATCTCCACTTTCGAACTTCGTCAATACCAACTAGGAGTTCAATTCTTAAATAATCTATATTAACATTTTCACAGCAGTTTTAGCAAAGAAATACTTTAAGTTTAAAGTTATTTACAAAGAATGTTATTGTGATTAAAACATTAAAAAAATCGAATAAAACAAATCTCGGGATAATCTTTCTATATCTTTGTTCCCAAAATTATTTCGATCCTCAATGCTAATTAAACAAATCAAACAACATTCAATATTTTAAAATTATAGAAACTAGAATATCTTAATTACATATTCGATTTAAATTATATGGAAACTGGAAATCATATAATTAATAGCAAATGGAAACCAATATCGCATATTCTAAATCATTGGTATATTACTCGCATATTCCATATAAGCTTTCTAAATCTTATTCAAATATTCTGAAATTGTGAGATCTTGAAAATATTATCTACTTTCTCGACAAGTTTATCGCTAATCACTTACCTACAACCCTAGGATCTCCTTATAAGTCTATAAATACTGCTCATTCACCACAGCTCATAACACCAAAAAAAACGAAACACACAAACAGAAAATTTTAATTATAATTATTGTTGTTTTTTACCTTTCTAATACGTTCGCTCAAACTATGTTTTGATTGTAAGGATTATTTCTTTCATTAATTAAGTTATTGATTTACACTATACTCTCCTATATCCAAACTACATTGTTATATATGAGTTATTTTATTCAGCAACAATCAGTTTACATTTCTGAAATTTAGAGTTTTTATACAACTTCTGCAATGAAAATTGGTTACTAACCATTGCATCCCTAGCTTGATCAAAATTATTGAGCTATTACGGCTGATTTTGTTGTGTATTACAGGCCACCTATCAAGCAAATGCATTTTACTAGAAAGTGTATTAATGGTAGAAGTGCATATTATCTAGCGTAGTTCAACATCTAATTGTAATCGAATAAGTGCATCAAAGTTGAGCTGAAAGATTGAGTGGAAAATATAAAAGAAAATCATATATAGTACCATTTCATAAGCAACAAAGAATTATATTTCACTGTCAACCATTCCAGTCACATTCAAATTCAGGTCTAACACTAGACACTCTCAACATATAAATCTATTACATCAGGTGTATATTCTCATACGTACCTATGTGGCTTCCAATTTAGAGCTTCAGTTCCGAGACATAATCAAGTCTACAATTTGTCAATTTGATCTGGTAAACGAACTTTGTAGTGTACAATATTAATCTATCTTTGCTGATATCTGTTGCCTTCCATGAATATACAAATAACAACCTCTCTCCTTTAATTGCTCATTCTATACATTATATATATATTTTGGACAAACGAGGCTTTATATTAATCTTTTATTACTTTCCATTAGAGGAGTAAGGTTCTAAGTCAAAATAAGAGCAAACACAACACTTATTCCACATGTATATATCCTAAATAGTACTACGACAGAGTGGGTATACACAAAATATTAAGCCCGTTAAAAGTCTATGCAAATTACGGGTTTTAGCAAAGTACATAAGCGGTTTGAGGGGTCATCCCAAAGACTATAAATAGATGATTAAAATAAATATATTATATAAATAATATTTTAACATAGTTATGTGAATATAATATATGAAATATGTGATAATGTGAAGAAAGTTATTGTATAACAATTAAGATATTAACAAAATATTAATATTATAAATTATTTTAATTTTTTTTCTTTGCCACTAAATTTTTAAAGAATAATTAATATAAAATTTATATAGGGGACATGTTTGGGAATAACTTTAACGACCATGGTCTTATCGGGTTGACGCGTTGCGGTCCAAGAAAAAAAATATGGACCGACTTGTTTGACACCTCTAAATACATAATTATTATGAACAACAAGTACAACAACTTAACAATATAAAATAATATTAATACTATAGATTAATTTATAATAAAAATAAATTGTCGTGCGGTATACCACATATTAAACCGTGAAATTAACAATCAAAATACAACTATACAATCTTAAACATCAAATAATACGTATAAAATTAACTAACAGTTATAATCTGAAATTTAATGATTTTAGTAAAAAAATAATCCCGCGGTACACCGCGGGTTAAAATCTATTAATGTTAATTTTTTATAAGTTAACATCGGGCACAAGTTGTACATATGTGGATCTTAATAACCACAAATTTTAACGTTATTGTAACATACAAAATGCTAACATCTATACTGTTATTTTCGAATTATAACTTTGATGTTTGTTTTCCTATCTCCATAGAATTAGAATGCCACGCCTAACTCTACTAGATAGTAACTCAATCTACTCCAAACGACAAAAAAAAAACATGTTTCCTTCTTGAATTAATATAAAAAAAAACCTCAAACCAATCAACCGTTTTGTTACATATATGGGGATTAGGGAATACAAATTCATTGACCATTATATTGTCCAGTTGCTACATATTCGTTCCATAAATATATTAGAATCAATGTGATTCGTAATCTTATGGAACGGTGAAAGATGTTTAAGAAATTGTATCACCCATCACCCATCGTCTTAGCAATCTCCTTAAGCACAAGCTTAGAAACTTTCCCCGTCGAAGTCGTAGGCAACTCATCCCTAAACAAAACCGTTTTAGGAACCATAAACCTAGACATCTTCTTCCTACAATACTCTATCAACTCCTCCTCCGTAGGTTCCACACTCAACCCTTCTTTCAGACTCACAAACGCACACGGCGTCTCACCCCAAAACTCATCAGGTCTCGCCACCACCGCCACCTCACTCACCGCCGGATTCGTATACAAAACCGCTTCAACCTCCACGCTACTCACATTCTCTCCTCCTGATATGATTATATCTTTCGATCTATCCTTAATCTCTAAATAACCATCCGAGTGAATCACACCAACATCTCCAGTGTAACACCACCCGTTCTTTAAAGCTTTCTCTGTTCCCATCGGATCTTTCAAGTAACCAAGCATGATCGAGCTTCCTCTCATCACTATCTCTCCCATAGTTTCTCCGTTCCTCTCGACGCTTCGACCCGATTCAGGATCCACCACGTCTATTTCAGTAAACCCGACGGTTCTCACTCCTTGCCGTGCCTTCAGCCTCGCTCGATCACTCGCCGGTAAACGATTCCACTGTGGCTTCCACACGCAGGAGACGACTACACCGGCCGCTTCTGTTAATCCGTAACCGTGACTGATAACGAAACCGATTGACTCGGCGCGGAGGAGCACGGCGGCTGGAGGTGGAGCACCGGCGGTTAAAATGTTGACGGGACGTTTTAACGGCTGATGAGATTCCTGAGTCGCAGCCGATAACATGTTGAGCACGACCGGAGCTCCACACATGTGCGTGACGTTGTGATCACGTATCAAACGGTATGTTAACGGCGCTTCGAACTTGCGCAAACAGACGTTAGTTCCTCCGACGGCGGCGATCCCCCACGGATAACACCAACCGTTAGCGTGAAACATCGGTAGAGTCCATAAGTAAACCGGATTTTTCGGTACGGTCCAATCGATTAGAGAATCCATTGACATTACGAAAATACCCCTGTGGCAGTGTACCACTCCTTTGGGTGCCGAAGTCGTACCGGAAGTGTAATTAAGCACAATCGGATCCCATTCGCTTTCGGGTCGGATCCATTTGAAACCCGGATCGCCTCTCTCGACAAGATTATCGTAAGTGTAACTGAACTTGTTGCGAACCGCCACGTCAGCACCACCTCCTCCTTCCTCTTCTTTATCGGCGATGAAGACGAGAATGGGCGGATCAGTCGTCATCATCGAGATAGCTTCGACGGCTAGATTGCAGAAGAAGACGTCGACGAAGAGAAGCTTAGATTCAGAGTGGCTGAGTAGAACAGAGACGGTGCGTGCATCGAGTCGCGTGTTGATGTTGTTGAGGATTGCGCCGGACATGGGAACAGCGAACTGGAGCTCGTACATCGTCGGAGTGTTGGGAGAAAGGACGGAGACGACGTCGGACCTGCCTAAACCGAGGGAAGACAGAGAGGATGCGACGCGGAGACAACGGAGGTTAGTTTCACGCCACGTGTAAACGGTGTTGCTTCCGTAAGCGATGGAGGTACAGTCACCGTACACGATGGCGGCTCTTTCTAAGAAACCTAACGGCGTCAGAGGCGGATAGTTAGCGGCGCAGGGCTTCATTGCCTCCATCTCTTCTCGAGTGGGGGAGTAATCAAAGAATATATATGACATACTTGTAGCTAGTTTAGAATTTATCTATATAGATCAGAAAACAAATTAAAGAGTCTCACCATGCCATGATGTTCAAGCTAGGAAAAACACGTGACCATCTTACTAACTGACCCTACCCACAAAGGCGGTTGAAGAATTTAATTCTACCAACGCGACCATACTATAAAATAGTACTAGTTTCTGCTTTGGGATGGACAATATTAATAACCGAGATAACGATACTAGCACTAGTCCATGTCTGCTTTTGTGATGCGTCTATGAACCGGCCCAAAACACATGTTTTTCCGACTCTGACGTTGTTTATTCCTTCGCAAAGGACTTTACTCTCTCACTAGTGGACAGGACAACCCACACAATACAAATCCCTAACTGAATATTTTGGATATAAATTCAAAACATAGTTACACTATTAGCTGGAAATTTATTATCTTCCCTTTCAACTATAAGTATAAATGTGGACATATATATGTGACCATATACAACTACTAAAGTATTAAGTCCAATGTTTACCTTAAATATAATTTGCTACGAGCCTATACTATATTGTTACCTCGCACCACAACTTTTTCTATTTGCTGATCGCCACTCAAAGTCACATTCAAGTGTAATATCTATTGAGCAACATTTTTTGGGTTCTCTAGTAAAAAGATGATTTTGCTAAAATTCTTTTAGAGTTGCTTTAATTAATTTAGTATTAATTATATAATTAATTAATATATGAGTGACTTAGGAAGGTTTCTCCACTAATGATGCTCTAGTGGAGTATTTCTCCTAAATTACTCTCAAATTAATTAATCATACAATTAATACTAATTTAAGTAAAGCAACTCTAAGAGTATTTTTGCAAAATCATTCATTTACTAGAGAACCCAAAAAAAGTTGCTCAATCTCTCAAATAATAATTTTTTAACATAACAACCAAAATGTTTTTTTTTGGTTCTTTACCCAAAATGTTATCCTCCAATCACAAGATTATCCAATCAGAGAAGTTTGGAAATGAAGGAGATTGAAAGAGTTGTAAAGCATGTTCGAAGTGTAAGCTGAATTGTAAATTTAACTAACTAACAAATGTGTAAGCTTAATTGGAAATGAAGTAAAAGTAAACTCAAAAATGATCTATCTGAAACAGGAGCTTATTCTTCTCATTCAACATCATCATCTTCATCTTCCAGTTCACGTTTCAACTTCATACCAACTTGAAGATCCGAGGATGTAGTAACCGATTGAATGAAACCAGAGGATTCTGGTAACCGATTGAACAACTATGTTCAGATCCAAACCGATGTTTCAAGCAATGATCTATGTCGCAGTCTCGACATTTTATAGTATAAGAGAATGTCAAGACTGCTCCGCACCTTGGAACAGGACATATCTTCTTCTTCTTAACAGCTTTTTCGTCGTTTGAGTGATCACAAACTGAATTAACATGTTCCTCCCAAGCCAAGTTTGGAACTTCGTCAGGGTTTAACCGAACTGCTGTAGCACAAAACGGACAAATAACCACAGTGACATCTCCTCTGTTTCCTTTTGGACAATCGTGTTTCATATAGCTACGATGATCCAGACAAAAAAGCCAGATAATATTATTCCTCTACAAGACCAACAAAGAACAATCAATGCCAATTTCAATTGAGTTCTGAACAAAAACTTTACATAGGATCCCTATAATTGAATGGTACAAGTTTCCTCAAAAGTACAAGTTTCAACAAACTTAAAGCTTTAGCAACCCACCTATAAACATACCATTCAAGGTTGCATTGTTACTGACTCAATCATGATTATAGCAATTGAATACTTGTACTTGCAAATTCAACTACTTCAGAGTTAAGAGAACCAAATGCCAAATAGTATAAGAGAGAGAGAGAGAGAGAGAGCTTACGCCGTAGTCTCTTGGCCACCTCCTTGAGTACCAGTACTCACAACTTCCTCCTGTGAGGACTAGCAAAAGCTTCAGCAATTCTTCTTCTACAAAACCCGTAAAAGAGAGACTTATATAGATTAATAGGTAGAGGCATTCTCGTCATCTCACACAGAGTATCTAACATCCCAACTGCTTCATCCAAGTGTCCATGATCGCACAACCCCTTAAACAATCTCTTACAACACCAAAGCCATAAACCACTGCCTCCCTTTCTCACTTGTTCAAAGCAATGAAACTCCTCGAGAAATCGATCTTGATTACAAAGCTCATCAATTACTAAACTAGAAGCATCTCTACTAGGAACATAACCAGAAGCTATACTGCTATCTAAATGAGCTCTAGCTTCATCGAACCTCCTTAGCTTAACTAGACAAAACACCATTGAATCTAAAACCGACGAATCAGGAACCATACCATTTCCAATCACACGTTCGTTGTAGAAAGTTTCAGCCAATCCAGGCTGACCCATCTCCGTCAGCTTCCTTATCAATGCGCCGCAGCAACACGAATCGAGTTCTATTCCATTGTTGCCCGCGAAATCAACAACTAAAGCCGCCTCTGAAATAGAAGAAGAACCATCGATAACACGGCTAATCACTTCCCGAGCAGAGTCTACAAGACCTCTCCCACCAAGTTTGACTATCAAAGACAAACATCGAGACCGGTGGTCACCAGAAACGGCGGAGACGGCGGCTACTGAAGTGGAGGGAGATGGTTCAGAGGGAAGAGCACAAGAAATAGCTTTTCTGGATTTCACTAAAGATAACATAAAGCCTTGGCCTTTAACATCAACCTGGAACTGCTGAATTGGATTCTGCTGAGGTGAATCACTATGAGTTTTAGGGATTCCGTCGAGAGAGTAGAGAGAAGATCGCGAAAGAAGGAAAAGAAAATGGCAAATTTTTTTTTTTTTAATTAAATCGACAACCAACCAAAACATGCCATGTAGCGTTGCTTATGCAGTTGCTCAATTCCTTCCTGGAGCAACGTTTCTCCGCTTAATGGACTGAATATTGGGTTTTTTAATTTTTTTTTGGCTCCAAAAATAAAAACAACTGGGAGAGAATCCCCAGTAAAAATGGTATAAGTTTCTCAATATTGAGAATCTCATTTTATTTGTCATTTGCCATGTGTCTTTTTACAATTGAACAAACTTTTTAATTGTTAATTAAAATATAAATAAATAGTTAATATGGTTAAAATATTATATAAACTGAGAGAGTTTCTCACCAATGCCAGGAAGAGCCGTTCAACTCAATGGTGCGTGTATTCCAGTCACCGGCAATGGACTATTGTGCGGTACGGTAACTATTATGGGTTTCAAAACGAAGATTAATCCTGACGTTGTTCTTGATGCCTTGAAGCATAATTAATGTCTACAACTACAAGCATCCCTCGTTTCTACAGCAAACTGGTATCCGCTTATACATACACATGTTCTTATAATATTATACTTTAATTCTTATAGACAGCGTGTACTTAACTTCTATGTGGAATTTAATTAACATATTATTTGGTCTCTCTAATTTATCTTAATTTTATTTATTTTTTGAATGAATGTAAAATTTATTCAAGAAAAAAACCATATTTACATTATATGCATCGTTTATGTAAATAAAATTGAAACAAGTAACTATTGTAAAGAAAACTGAGCCAAAGCACTAGCCTCTCAAGGCAAAGCCAAATGCCCGGCCGAACCATCCTCAAGCTTAGGGGAACTTGTGGTCTTGACAGGCATATATAATCTGTTGCCGACTACTTTATCTATTGATTTGATAGTGTAAACAGGTGTTAGGAATCTCACCGTGCAGCCTCCTGTTGCGTTCACACCATATTATTTATATGAGCGGATGATAAAATGGTGCAAAAGGGATTGAAACAGAGGTCAATGTAAAAGACCATGTAGCTATAGCATACATAGATCCAAAAGATATATAGATGAAGATGGAAAAAGCTTCGTCCATGATTATATCTCACGTCTCACGATAATTCCTCTTGATAGATCAAGGCCCTTGTCGTACATTCATATTCTTAAGTCAAAATCTCAGATGCTGAAGCTGTCGGTGTGATTAATAAGATCTCACCATTGGTTGGAAGATGCGATCCTTCCTTATAATTAATGTTCCCTTTTACTCTGGTTCTTACGTTTTCGAAGGATACAATCTAAAAGGCCGGTGAATGTCATGTGCAATTAAAAGAGATTTTAACACCGACCGAACTGTCTCGCTGGATAAGATTAAACTAATAAAGAACAATGAACATGGTATGTTATGATTGATGTTCATAACTAACTTCTACTCGGATTCCCTCTCTTTCTCACTTCTTGAACCGTCAATATGGTTTACAAAACCGATCCATTGGTTTATCGAAAAATATGATGGCTCGAAAGATGCACACTTGTTACACGGCTCTAGCTAGAATTTAAAGCAGAATACGGTATCATTAGAACCAGAAATTCAAAACAAACTCGAATAGGAAATATCATAACAACAATATCGAAGTGTGAAAAATAAAAAGATTTGAAGTGTTAGGTAATGAAGATATGGTGAGACGTAAAATATTAACTAACAATGATAAATTTATCCCTTTTTTCTAATCAACAGTAAATGACTGATTGGCAGATCAACTAAACGTCCGCCTCGCGGGTCCTTTAGCAGCGTACTCTCTTTTATTATGGCCGTTCGACTGGTGTATTTAATTCTAAAAAAAACTGAGGGACATGTTGTAAACTAGAGAATCAAAAGGAGGAATTATCTTGTTCTTATTATTGATAATCGAATGAGGTTACATATATATAGTAAAGTATAAGGGCTAAAGCCCATAACCGACTAGGAAATAGAATACGCCAATGGACCTATGGCCGATGGGCCGTAAGGCACTAAACGTACATGGACCATACATGGCCGGTTATGGAGTCCACCATCCAGTGCTTTACAACACTCCTCCTTGGATGACATAACCGTGCATGTGCTGGAAGAGGATCCCTGTAATGCGCTTGGGGATGTTGCCTCATTAAAACCTTACCAGGAAAACCCAATGGGACAAAACCATGGTGAAGGAAAAAAGAGTACAACACGCATTACTCCCCCTGTTCCAAGCATCACTCTAAATCCTTAAGCCTCCGCATTCCAATCTGGTGCATGAGCTTCTTGAATGTTGTTGTCGATAATGCCTTAGTGAAGAGATCGGCTGAGTTGTCGCATGACTGCACCTGTACCACACGAACTTCTCCGGCCTTTTGTAGTTCGTGTGTGAAGAAGAACTTCGGTAGGATGTGCTTTGTCCGATCTCCCTTGATGTAACCTTCCTTGAGCTGTGCGATGCAGGCCGTATTGTCCTCATAGATTACGGTTGGCTCCTTGTCCGCGACCATACCGCAATTCGCCCTGATGTGTTGAGTCATCGACCTTAACCACACACTCTCTCATCCGGCTTCATGAATTGCTAGGATTTCCGCATGGTTGGACGAAGTGGCAACAATGCTCTGCTTCATGGAACGCCACGAGATCGTCGTACCATCATGTGTGAATACGTACCCGGTTTGAAACCTAGAATTGTGCGGATCCGATAAGTAACCTGCATCAGCAAAACCAACTAAACCATCTCTGTTATAGTTAGTATAAAATAAACCAAAGTCTGTCGTTCCTTGTAGGTAATGCAGAACATGTTTAACACCGTTCCAGTGCCTTATAGTCGGACAAGAACTAAATCTCGCTAGGAGGTTCACGGCAAAACATATGTCTGGTCTAGTGTGGCTAGCCAAGAACATTAACGCTCCTATAACACTGAGGTCTTTCATCTCGAATTCTTTCTTTAGTTATTCGACTGTTTGGACGATTTCTCCAGAGGTCCCAAGGATGTTCAAATCATCCACATAAACTGCTATAATTACAAACCCTTTGTTTGCAAACTTCTTTATAAATAGACATGGACTGATTAGGTCATTCTTATAGCCTTCTTTAGCTAAATATTCACTTAACCGGTTATACCACATTCGACCACTCTGTTTCAGTCCATAAAGGGATTTGTTCAGCCTAATGCAGTACTGTTCTCGAGAACCATTCTTATCTTTGAGCTCAAAACCCTCTGGTAATCTCATATACATTTCATTATCCAGTGGACCATATAAGTATGCGGTTACAACATCCATTTAATAGAGACTGCACTACAACGTCAATATTTTATAATTTTATATCATAATAATAAGTTAATTTTATAATAAAATAAAAAATTTAGCCCATTTTGTATTAGGACAATTATTGGATTCATCCCAAGTTCACCCCTTTTAAATTAAGGAAACAAATCTTAATTAAGGAAACAAATTTTGTATATCAATCAATTTTAAAATTGTTAATTCTAATATTATATTACAGTTATTAATTCTCACATTTAAACACTAACCATTTTTATAAACCCAAACCGACATATAATTTTGTTTAATTGTTAAATCTAAACTGTAACCATTCTTTTATAAACCCAAACCGACATATAATTTTGTTTAATTGTAAAATCTAAATCCTGAACACTTTTTTATAAACCCAAACCGACATATAATTTTGTTTAATTGTAAAATCTAAACCTTAACCACTCTTTTGTAAACCCAAACCGACATATAATTTCGTTTAATTGTAAAATCTAAACCCTAACCACTCTTTTGTAAACCCAAACTGACATATAATTTTGTTTAATTGTAAAATTTAAATCCTAACCATTCTTCTATAAACTCAAACTGAAATATAATTTTTAAAATTATAAATTTAAATCCGAATCTTCTTTTATAAACCGAAACCGACATACTTTCCTTAATAAAAGATCTACATAATTTGTTTCGTTAATTTGTTTTGTCCTTTTATTTTAATTTTGATTTCGTTTTTAAAATATAATAGTATAACATATCATCCCCTATATATTAAAAGAGAAGCATTCTCTCCAAAAAAGCTGAGTTGTCAGCATTATAGAGCTCCAAGGTCATTTACAAAAATCCCCTTAATTTTTCTAATTAATTACATCTTTGTGCCACTGGATTTATTTGCAAAAAGGAAAAAAAAACATAAACGAAAACCCTACATGCCTATCCTCATCTTTAAATACACTATTTCTAATACTAACCAGACGATTGTAAAAAAAAACTCCTTCTTCATTTTTCACATGCCTTTTTTCACCAAGCTTTACATGAGTCTTTTTCATCATGGGTCGACCGTAATAGCCAGTACCAGTCATCTACAAATATAATTTATAATGAACATCCTCATAAGTTCGTTTATAATGTGGAGGCAAAATAGTGGCAGAAAAAAAAAACAGGATTCTTTACCAATTGCGAACCTTCACTCGGTAAGTATTCTAAGTTTTACCTATGATCAAATCCACAGTTTAATTCCTTTAGTGACAAGTCCAACTCCTAACTAACAAGATCAATTTTATATTTCAACAGGTCTCAAAAACGGTACGTCATGAAACAAATGACCAGACACATAAGATCAAGATTCTGTTTCAGTATTTAAGCAAAGGAAACAGTTTACCAAATCCCATAAAAAAAATCAAAAATAACCCATGAAGACTTCATAACTACTTCCTCGAAGAAATAGATTATTTCATATGTAACAATTTAATAATTCTAAATTTTTTATTTCATTGGAATAATTTTTTTTTTTGGAATAATAAAGATTTTTCATTGCAACCATTATAAATTTCATTGGAATAATATAAAAATTTTAAATTTAAAATATTGTTACTAAACAAACATTAATTATAAAAATACCAATAATTATATTGATTTTGTGAGAAAAATATATTAATTTTGTAAATTTAAAATAATAATCACATAACTAAAACACACAGAATTCCTTTCCTAATTAACAACTAAATATGCATAGATGATTTCCTATAAATTAAGATTGACATGACAGGTCAGAAAACATTGAATAATCGACCAAACAAAAACCCAATATTCCTTACCTAATTAACAACTAGATATGCACAGATGATTTCCTGTAAATTAGCAATTAAATATTCAAGGATAATTTACCATAGACGATATCCTCGAATAATCAATCAAACAGAAAATGAATATTCATAGCATAACATTCTATCAATTAAGATTTTAATTACGTATTCCTCAAGATGTTAGGTGTAAATAACGAATAAGCAGATGTATGATAATATTCTCCTAACTGAATTCACAGTCTTTCCAAAAAACAAAAAACGAATATCCATTTCTAAACATTCTATCAATCAAGATTTTAATAACGTATTCCTTGGGATATTCTCCTAAATGAATTCATAGTCTTTCCAAAAAAAACAGCACATAGTAAAATCAAATACACACAAAACCGGTATAATATCTGTCATATGAAATCTAGCAATCATTTCCCCATAATTAAGGAATTACTAATTAACAGCCTCATTTCGAACAAACTAATTGGACCTAAAAATCTGAATTAATTTACTTAAACCAATATTTTGTGATCCACAAAAAACTTAATTAGTGGGAACTGTTTTTTCAAAACTTTTTTAAGATATTGTAAAACTCTTAAAAAATAGAATGGATAAAGTTTTGAAATTAATTTTGCATATATTGATTTTGAAATTATTTTGAAAAGGAATGTCTTCTGCAAAATCGATTTAGCATATTGATTTAAGTTTTGAAATTAATTTTGAATAATAGATATTGGAAAATCTTTTAAAAACAATTTAACGGCATCTTAAATTTATTTTGAACTATAAAATATTTAAACTCATGTAAATCCTAATTTTCAGTTTTTTCATATAGAAAATTTATGATATATAAGACTAATGTATATTAAAGATTCCTTAATTTCAAAATTAACATATTAAAAATATAAAATCTGATATATATTTTAATATTATTTTTTAAAGATTTCGGAGGATGGATTTTTATAGATAAAAAAATATTATACCCTTTATGGAGTATAGCTACCGGGATGGATTTGATCCGCTTAAGAATTTATGTCATTCGTTTCGGTAAGTTTTAATCTTTTTGATGGTTTTATCCGTTTCACAATTTACAAGTTTTATACAATTCTGATTAATCACTAATTCGGTAAACGTTAGATTTTTGGGTATGTTGTTTTGTGAATCTTAATTTTATGCTGAAACTTTTATTATTTCAAAAATCACAAATTGAATGAAACCAACTAATATAAGTTTGAACTGTAAATGATTTAACAAATAATTATATATATAAATGTAACTCTATGTGTACATAATATATTACAAACTTTATAGTAAACATAGTTTTTGAAATCAATCACGCACGTACGTGCGGATCCGTACCTAGTAACGTTGTATTCTAATTGATTAATTAAGAGGGACAGAATATAGTTGTTCAGGAGTGAATCCAATAACTTTTCTTTTGCATTAAATATTATAGTTGTCATTTAAGAGGACACGTTTTATCATGCATCAGCTTCGACCACATTAAAAGCACGAACATATGTGAACATACACAATCACTTAATTAAGTACTAGCTAATTCTATACTAACTAGGTACTAACCCATAGAAAACTGCAGACTGAACTTTTTGTATGATGAAATTTTTTAATAATTTATTTTGTTATTATGTTATTTATAAAGATTTGTGATTAAAAATTTAATTTGCTTATATTAAAAAAAATTTATATTAAAAATATTTATTGAAAATCTGTCAATAAAACATTTGCATATAATGAACTTTAGATTTTATTCGATTAGATTTTTTAAATCTTAGCTGTTAATTTTTTTTTAAAAGTATGAATTAGTTTTGATTCTAATAGATTTTTTTTCTACAATTTATTTTATTTTATGTGTCCCCAATTTTCGTTTTTTAATTAATTAAGTTTTTCAAATGACAATTGAATGTAATTTTTTACAAATTTTAAGATTAGTTTCATATTTGTGCTTCCCAATTAATATAGCAGGATGTTCAAAACAAACAACGTGAAACTGAGTTACTGAAATAGTATAACATATAGTTTTCTGGCAACTACAATTTTTTGTATGTTTTGTTAGAAGAAAATTCACCGTCACCCATAATAATTTTTTTTGCTGTTCAAAGACAATAATACAAACAAACATAAAATACCAAAAGAATAGAGTCACATTTAAGACCACTTATATATAGGTATAGACAAACTTTATACTAAGAAGAGAGATAGAGAAGAGAAGAGATATGCACTATGCACATAGGGAACGGGAGAATGAAGAATAAGGAGGAGGAGGGGGAGGAGGAGCCGCTCAGCCCGATGGCGCGAGTATTCCAGTCGCCAGACATAGACATATGTGCCATCATCAACATTGGTTTCAAAACCAAAATTAATCCTGACGTTGTTCTTGATGCTTTGAGGCATAATGTCTACAAGCATCCTCGTTTCTCAAGCAAACTGGTACCCACTTATACATGCTTAGTTATTCTCGATCACTTGTAAATATTATGTTGTATTCAAACATGACCTGATTTAGAAATTTTGTTTTTAGAGAATGTTTTCTTTAAATAAGTAAATAATTTGATAGTTGCAAAAAACAGGAAAAAAAGAATTATATGTTTGTTGATTAATTTACATGATCTCAATGTCAATACTTGAGATTTTGAGTCAAATCATTTGAGATAGTGTTTGGTCTCCATCTGTCTTATCTTACTAGTCTGAAAATGGTGCAAAATGGATCGAGACCGAAGTCAATGTAGAAGATCATGTAATTGTACCATACGTAGATCTAGAAGAGATATGTGAAAGTGGACAAAGCTTCGTCGATGATTATTGCTCCCGTCTCACAATGACTCCTCTTGATAGATCAAGACCTTTGTGGGACATTCACATCCTTAACGTCAAAACCTCTGATGCTGAAGCAGTCGGTGTAATAAGATTTAACCAAGCGTTGGCAGATGGGATGTCCTTCATTTCCCTTGTGCTCGCATGTACCCATAAGACATCAAATCCAAGCATGTTGTCTACTGCTACTCCTTTGGTGAAACGGCGAACCACAGCGCCGCATAGCCTTGAGAAAACTGGCTGGTTCTTAAGGGCAATATTCACCATTGGTTCTACAATGAGACTGATTTGGAATACAATCGTAGATGTGTTGTTGCTTGGTGCGACAGTGTTGTTTTTGAAGGATACAAAAACACCATTGAAAGGCAATGCGAATGTCAGGAGAAATCCAAGGAGATTCTATCACCGAACGATATCTCTAGATGACATTAAACTTATCAAGAATGCTATGAACATGGTAACGTTGCGATTTATGTTCATAACTCTCTTAAGGATTTTAATTTCTATTACCTTTTTTAATGGATCTGTGCTTTCTATTGCATATGCTGTTAGACTATCAACGATGTTCTACTCGGAATTACACAAGCTGCTCTTTCTAGCTATATGAACCGACAATATCTTGTTTCTCAAAAACAAGACAAGAATGATGAGCTGGAGGATGGATCATTATTGACTTCATATCTTCCGGATGGAATACGATTTCGTGCAGGTTGTACAGTAAATCTAAGGTCAGACATCGGGTTCAAGGTTAGAAACATACTCCTCAAATCTTATAAATTATAATTCTTTAATTCTCAACAAACAATATTTAATTTATAATACTTCTTATGCATAAAGTCTTTGGCAGAAATGATGGTGAAGGATTCAAAATGCAGATGGGGAAACTACTTCAGTTTTATTATCTTACCGTTATCGATTGCTTTAGAAACCGATCCATTGGTCTATCTAGAAAAGTCCAAAGCTATTATGGCTCGAAAGAAGCACTCTTATCAAGCAGCTCTAGCGTATTTCTTTATCAATATCATCCTAAAAGTGTTAGGAGCTAAGGTAAAAAAAATTTGAGATTTGTAATTTGCATTTTTATATGGGCAGTACATATTAACTCACTCTTGTCATTCTAGGCAGCATCATTAGCATTCAATCAACACTTGAAGAACATAACGACATGTGTGTCAAACGTTATGGGCCCTACGGAAGAAATCAGTTTCCATGGCCATCCCATCGCTTACATTTCTCCAAGCTCTTATGGACACTCACAGGTACGTCTTTTTTTGTGTTGTTGCGTAATTTAGTTTAAATCGTAATTAGCTTTTCTTTTTGATTGATTGTTTCTTGTTTTTGTGTTCGATAGGCATCGCTGATACATTACACAAGTTATGCGGGGGAAGTGACAATCACGATAGGGGTTGATCCTACTATAATACCGGATGCTCACAAGATTTGTGATGATATGGAAGAATCACTGAAAACAATGAAAGCTGTTCTCTTGGAAAGAGGGTTACTCTAAGGCGCATGAGGCCTCAACTCACTCAAACCCTGTGTGTCCTCCTCGTTTATTCCTGCATCGATCATTCTCTTTCTCATGCTTTTTCTTCGCTCTGTTTTTGCGTTCTCAAATATGGTCTAAAGCTAGTTGAGAGGTTTTTAAGGTTAAAGAAAGCTCAAAGTTGGTGTCTTAAGAAGTTAAAACCTCACAGGTTATTTGAAGAAGAGTTCAATTTTATTGGAAATAATAATGTTATTTTACAAATAGTTAAAATACAGTTTATACAATTCGAACAATGCAGAAAAGCAAAATCACTCTCTCCATACTCTTCTTGACAATTAGTCATATCAAACATACATAAATGCAAACAACGAAGTGCTAACTAGAGAGACACTTGTTTTGTATGCCTTGCTTGGCACCTACAAATGCAACAAGCTCTTCAACAGAAACCTTACAAGCATCTTTTCTAACACCAATGTCGTAAAACAGGCGGCCAAAACAGTAGTGACCATATTCCGCCAAAGCCACACCACCAACACCAGGAACTACATATTTAACCGTAGAAGAAATGACCTTGTTAACAACAGAAACCACAGAATCATCTTCATGACCAGCACTAGTCTTCTTTTTCACCCCTAAAACCTTAAGCGTCAAAGAAACAACACCACCAGCAGCAGACACAGAGTTGGCCTGACCACTACTTCCAAACTTGGTGGCCATGGATAAAACAAACAAACCAGTTTTGCAATAGATAGCAAAATCTTCACAGTTATTATCTAAAAGATCGTACTCACCAAACCCATTTTTTAAAAGGAGAAACTCCGCACGTGAGATGACTTCATCACAAGGATCCGAAGATGCTATCGTGCAAGTACCACCTCGTTTGGCTAGAAAGACAGACGGAGAGGCACTGTATTCGAAGAGATGGAGATTACCTCCGGATAGAAAACAATCAAGACAAGAAGAGATGACACCACCGAGATCAGATTGGTCTCCACAATCAAGAAGACACTTGTTATTTTTTCTTCTTCCATGATTCTGTATCGAAATATCGATGAACTTGTCCAAAACTGTTCCGGTTCCGAATTCAAGACCACCTCCACGAGTGAAATGGATGACTTTACCATCGCCTACATAGATTCCTGCAAACAGAGTAAATCCAATTTTTTGTGATATTCGATTAAAAAAAAAAAAAAAACCCAGAAAATAAATAAGATCAAAAGGTTTTGAGAAAGAAATGGAACCGAACCGTGATGAGAGTAGATGTAAGCGTTACGCCAAGAATAGATGTGATCTCCTGCTTTCAGATCATCTCTGGAGATCATGTGAGAGAAAAACCCCATCTTCTATAATACAGTTCTTCTTGAGCGAGAGACAAAGAAGATCCGATCGATGTTTGCTTAATGAGTTGGGTTTCCTCTCTTCTTCAATTTCAATCAACTTCGTGGAGGTATCTCTATTTATTTTTATGAATGTTTTTCCGACTGAAACCACATTTTGTTTTTAAAGATAACCTTCAAACAAAGGAAGCAGTCATCAAAGTTTAATTACAGAACAGCAAATATATGAGAGAAATAAATGACACGCAACTTTTGTAACATGTGTCTTTTTATTACACGGTGTTAACGCGGTGGACTAATTAATTAGTACTCTCTTTAATTAATCTGATGTCTTTTTTTAGTTCAGTTTTCTTTGTTGGTTAGACAATCGCATACTTAAGTAAGACAAACAAAACCGTGCAAATAAAATGGGTAAGCTTATAAAAGAGGTAGCAAGTTCCTTTGTCGGCAGATATCGGTTTCACGAAATTTGATGTTTACTAGGAATAACGTTGTACTTGTATCATATACTAAGTTCATACCATACATTTTACTTAAGATCTTTTTTCGTTGACTAGGTTTTTATGGGTATTTATTTTTAATGGAATTTAATCAAATGTACCACATTTACAACAATTTTTTTTTTTGTTGTAAAATATCACATTTAAGAATCCTTTTCTATTGTACTACAATCCAGCTTTAAGGGTCCATTATTATTATGGAAAACTGTGTTTTTGTTGATCTTTATTTGACAGTGATAACATTAAATGTAGACAGACCTTTTCAACTTCAACCCACAGTCACAACCAACTTTAAAAACATTAATCATTATATATTTCTAATATTCAAATTAGTAATTCGAGGAAGCATGGTTTACATACAAGAATATATTTTCAAATAATATACGTTAACAATTAAAACTGGTCCACCAAATATATTTAAATTGTTGTCTAGGAAAATTTATGCGAAAAAATGTTCACAATTAACAGAAGACAACATTTTCATAGATATGTTGTTTATAGGGAAACTTGTCCACCACCTTAATAAAATGTCGTTTATAACGAGCTGCGAGTTTTTACTTGCTGACACATAAAAGGAGAGTTGTGCACACTTGTTGTAGATGAGGTAGTTTGGATTAAATTTGTCCATAAGAACATTTTAAGATTTGACATGTTATATGTCAAAGGTAGAAAGGATGCAGAATGGAGCAATTAAGAGAGAAAAAAATGTTTGTCCTTTAGAAAGCTAAATGACAACATGTTCATGGGTCTTTTGAGGTTATAATTGTCCAACAAATTAGTAAAATATTATCTATTAAAAATATTAAGTTTCAACTTATCAATAAATAAGTGATCGGGAAAATTTAAAAAAATCAAATCAATGATGTTTTTCTAGAGAGAGAATAGGAAGAAGAAGATAGTGGGGGGGGAGAGAGATTCCTTTTACTTTGAATTTTGCAATGGTTTGAACGATGAAAGTCAACTATCCTAACTTCATAAATTGAAGCTTAACTTTAATATGATAGTATAGTCATTTTAATTTATGGTTGTGGTATATTAGAAAAGAATAGAAGGAAGATGGTATATTAGAAACTACAGTAATACTTATATGACAGATCTCTTAAAAAACTCTTTTAAGTCCAAAAAAAAAAAAAAAAAGTCTTTAATTTTAATATTTAAAACATTCATAAAAAAAATTTAGGGATGAGGATGGTCTTTTCATACATTTTGCTCTTTTACAATCTACAACCATAGCATATTACATCCGACTTAACCTCGTCATACCCATCTTCTTAGCAATCTCCCTGAGTACAAACTTCATAACTTTCCCAGTCGAAGTCTTGGGCAACTCATCCCTAAACGACACGGTTTTAGGAACCATATACCTTGGCATCTTCTTCCTACAATACTCTATCAACTCCTCCTCCGTCGGCCTCCGACTCAACCCTTCTTTCAAACTCACGAACGCACACGGCGTCTCTCCCCAAAACTCATCAGGTCTCGCCACCACCGCCACTTCACTCACTGCCGGATTCGTATACAAAACCGCTTCCACCTCAACGCTACTCACATTCTCTCCTCCGGTTATAATTATATCTTTCGATCTATCTTTAATCTCTAGATAACCATCCGAGTGAATCACACCAACATCTCCGGTGTAAAACCACCCGTTCTTCAAAGCCTTCTCTGTTCCGTTCGGATCTTTTAAGTAGCCAAGCATGATCGAGCTTCCCTTCATCACGATTTCTCCGACGGTTTCTCCGTTTCTCTCAACACCCCGACCCGATTCAGGATCCACCACGTCTATTTCAGTAAACCCAAGGGTTCTCACTCCTTGCCGTGCCTTCAACCTCGCCCGATCAGTCGCCGGTAACCGGTTCCACTGTGGCTTCCACGCGCAAGAGACGTTTAATCCGGCGGTTTCCGTTAATCCGTAACCGTGACTGATCACGAAACCGATTGATTCTGCTCGGAGGAGAACAGCGGCTGGAGGAGGAGCACCGGCGGTTAAGATGTTGACGGGACGGTTCAACGGCTGAGATTCCTGAGTCGCAGACAACATGTTGAGCACCACGGGAGCTCCACACATGTGCGTGACGCCGTGATCACGGATCAAACGGTAAATTAACGGCGTGTCGAACTTTCGCAAACAGACGTTAGTTCCTCCGACGGCGGCGATCCCCCACGGATAGCTCCAGCCGTTAGCGTGAAATATCGGTAGAGTCCATAAGTAAACCGGATTTTTCGGTACGGTCCAATCGATTAGAGAGTCAACCGATATCACGAAAATTCCCCTGTGGCAGTGTACCACTCCTTTAGGTGCCGAAGTCGTACCGGAAGTGTAATTAAGCACAATCGGATCCCATTCGCTTACGGGTCGGATCCATTTAAAATTCGGATCACCTCTCTCGACAAGATCATCGTAAGTGTAACTGAACTTGTTGCGATTGGCCACGTCAGCACCTCCTCCTGCCTCTTCCTTATCGGCGATGAAGACGAGAACGGGCGGATCAGTCGTCATCATCGAGATAGCTTCGACGGCGAGATCGTGAGAGAAGACGTCGACGAAGAGAAGCTTAGATCCAGAGTGAGTGAGAAGAACAGAGACGGTGCGTGCGTCGAGGCGTGTGTTGATGTTGTTGAGGATTGCGCCGGACATGGGAACAGCGAACTGGAGCTCGTACATCGCCGGAGTGTTGGGAGAAAGGACGGAGACGACGTCGGACCTGCCTAAACCGAGGGAAGACAGAGAGGAAGCGACGCGGAGACAACGGAGGTTAGTTTCACGCCACGTGTAAACGGTGTTGCTACCGTAAACGATGGAGGTACAGTCACCGTAAACGGTGGCTGCTCTTTCTAAGAAACCAATAGGAGTCAACGGCGGCGAGTTAGCGGCACATGGCTTCATTTCCTCCATCTCTGATGTGTTCTTCTACAGTGGTCAACTCTTTTTTTTTTTTTGTGTGTGTGTGCGCTACTATTACTATCTTCTTGTCCTTATAAAATAAAATAGTAGTAGAGAGAGTTTCGTGATAATCTAGGAGACCTTGGTGACGAATGATGACAATGGAGGAGATAAGGTCCACAGCTCTTCACCCAATCGGCATGTCATATATGTCGATTCATTACCATCTATAAAGATGTAAATACTTTGATTTGATTTACTATTATTGAGCATTGGTTGTTGTAGTAGTAGACTTTTAAGTTACTGAATAATTTTGACCCATAATAAGGATAACATTTTTTTTATTATAAGGATAATAAACGTGACCCAATCTTATCGACGACTTTTTTTGTATGATCGGTAAATTTTGCATGTTTTGGTGTAGAGACAAAGATTGGGAAAAATGTCAAAAAATAATCCGAAATTATTTTTATTTGGACGTTTAATATTTAGTTATTTTGGATTGTAATAAAAATATACCAAATTATAAAAAGATGTTGTTTAAAACTTAAAATAATAAGTGTTGTTATTTTCAGATTCACGATTTTCCAACAAAATTAAAATTCCAATTTTGCCCTGGTTATCTAATTAATTATTAATTTTTAATATAAAAAATCTCGATTTTGTGTTAATCATATCAAACCGGGATTAACCCCGGTTATCAACTTCTTGTTCTTATTCCTCTTTTCTCTAATCGATGTCGTTTCATCTCTTTCGACGGTGAAGGCGTACAAATCCTAGAACTTGCGACAATGTTGGCTCGTCTAGCGTCGATGTTCGGATGGAGAATCAGAATTTGAGATTGGAGTTCCATTGTCAAATCATGTCACAAATTCAATTTATTTTCTGTTTTGATATTGTCTGAATTCCAGATTTTTTTTTTCTTTTTGGTTTCCGTCAGATTCAGACCAAGCACGAACACAGAAACATACACACTGTCAATTCATTGTTTTTTAAGTTTCTAGGTTGCTGCTGCTAAAAAGAACAAAAAAACGAAATTAAAAAAAAAAGAGAGATGTTATAAAAAAAAATTCAGAGCAAAATCTGATTGATACCTTTGAATATTATAATTGTTGTCAGTGCAAACGTTATCACCTCTCTCAACACCTAATCTTCTCCCCTACACGTACAGTCAAAAAATGATTACAGCTTTTTTGTTTTAAAAAATAGAAAATTTTGAGAAACAAGACGAGGGGGAAGAAGAGAGAAAGAGGAGGAGAAAGAAGAGAGAAGTAGATAACCGGGAATCTCGGTTTGATGTGGTTAACACAAAACCAAGATTTTTTATATTAAAACTTAATAATTAATTAGATAATCAGACCAAAATTGGAATTTTAATTTTGTTGAAAAATCGTGGGTATAAAAATAACAACACTTATTATTTTGGGTTTTAAATGACACATTTTTATAATTTGGTGTATTTTTTATTTCAATCTAAAACAATTAGGTATTAAACGTTCAAATAAAAATAATTTCGAGTTTTTTTTGGTATTTTCCCGACAAAGATAAGAATATGAAAAGATATATTAATCAACAAGTTGTGGACGTGCCGGAGTGGTTATCGGGCATGACTAGAAATCATGTGGGCTTTGCCCGCGCAGGTTCGAATCCTGCCGTTCACGTTTTTTTGGTTTTTTCTTTAACATTGACATCTGTGAGCTCCCACTTCAAACCACGCTCGAAAGGACAAAGGATGATGACAGACGCGGGGCCCTTTTAAAAGAGACGCGCGCTGGGATATGCACCTTTGTGGCTCGTTTAAGGTTTTTTTTTTTGTTTGCAAATTTGGCTAGTCAAAAAAGTTTTTTTTTATTTATAACGGAAAAATTATGATAAACCCCCCAACATGTGATAGTGATTAGTGCCCTCTTCTCTGTTTGCAGTATACAAATGAAATCATATGTAAACGATATTGTATGGATTCATCATTCACTAATTAATCTGCACTCTGCATCTGCTCAACAACCAAAAATCCAATAAAAGAGTGTGATAACAAAACACAGCAGTGTGTCTCATAAAAAATCCACAAGCATATATATATATATGTCTTATAACCCCTAATCATCTTTAAGGCAAAACCAAACGTTATCCATACCTCCTAAGTTTAGTCTATTGCAGTTATTGAAAGCTTATAATACTCTGTTGATACTATATGATATGGTATATAAAACCAAACTAAAAGCCAAACTTTTTACAAGTCACCACCATACACACAAGACATCACCAGGGGAATTAGCATTTTCCTTCTAAGCCTCGATCAAAAATAATCCTATGATGGTATTGTCCAACGATTTCTTCCTGTTCCAAAGATCGATTGGATATCTTCGGATCGCTTCTGCATTGTGGATTGAGTATCTTCAGTTTGCTTCTGTATTGCAAGAGTTAAAGGAAATAAAGTAAGAACATAGATTTCAAAAAGCCTCAGCAACAAGAACCAAACATTCATATATACAAGTTACAATTAAAGATTCAATGAGCTTGTTTCTCTTGCTAGTAGGAACAGAAACAATCTTGCCTCTCTTCTTCTTCAGAATTGTGCTATGGAATCTAAAACCCCTTTTTTCACTCATACAATTTGGGGGAAAAATCTAAAACCCTAACTAATTTGACAGTAAGCAATTCCCAATGCCAATACAAAAACCACCAAAAAAGATTAAGACCATTCAATCGCAACAACGTACCTCGAAATCACGAGGCTTAGAGAGATCAAGAGCACGGTGTTTAGATTCCGCCGCAGCAGTACAATCTCGAGGAGACTCAAAGAGGGAAAGAGAAAGCTGCTTATCAGCAACACCAACATCGAAGTGAATCAACCCAGAGCTCTCCGGATCAACATGTATCCCTTTGACAGCAAACCAAAGGAACAGCTCCTTCTGCGTCACACCAGATAGATTCCCGATCCGTCCATCGGATAAAACGCCGGAGATGTTGTAGTCGAAGTGGAACTGGTTCTCGAATTTAGCATCGCAAGGAACCGGAAGAGCAACAGTGAAACGCCCCGTATTGACGTCGATCGAGAAATTAGTAACTCCCTTTGGAACTATACCGGCGGGGAGGTTGCTCTCACGGAGGTAATCGTAAAAAGACGGATCCGGTAACGATGAAATCTGAAGGAAGAGGATCGAAGCAAAGAGAGCGATGATTACGAAGAAGAGATCTCGAGTTGTAGAACCCATTGAGAGAGAGTTTTCGATTTCAATTAAGAAGAACCGAAGAAGGAAGGAAGAAGAAAGAAAGAAACAAAGGCGGTTTAAGTTACCTCTGTTAACAAACAATCCGTTTCTTTCTTGGATTTTCTTTAGATTTTTTTATTAAATGCTTCATTTATTATTTTTATATAATAAGCCTTATTGGGTTTGGGCTTTTGTTCAGCAACACGTTGGGCTTAAATATTGAAATTGGAATAGAATTAGAACAAGAGTTCGTGTATATGTAGAAGTAAAAAAACAGAGCTTATGAAAAAAAAATGTCTTTAACGAATAGAGAAACTAAAAAAGTTCCAAAAGAAACTCAAATCTTTCCTCATGAAACTAAGAAACCTAACAAGACAACGCAGGGGGAAACATTTTTCGTAAAGGTAGTCTCAGCAAATTGTTTTACCAAAGAGCACAGAGATTTGAATTTTAAGTAGAGCTTTTTCTTTTTCTCCATTTCTCATGGTAGCCGATTCTACGGTTGAACCACAAACAGAGGCTGTCAAAACGTCAAAAAAAGCATCGAATATCAGTAGAGATATCTTTGTATATTATATATATATATAGCCTTTCAATTGAAACGATCAAAGTGTAGAAAACTAAAAACTAGTTCTAGTAAACACACACACAAATAGAGGAACTGTTTCCCTTCGGTAAACTTACAGTGTCGAGGCTGACAGGCTTGCCGTCTTCTGCCACAATATCGACTACTGTTCCTGATTGGTCAGACTGTGGAAAACAAATATAAAAGTTTCAGTGTTATTAGAATGGTAAATTCTCAGTTTCCAAGATTAGAGCTAATACTTGGGATCATGATGAAAGGTTACGCATTTAAGCACAAGCAATCATCCAAATATAATTGAGAAGGGAAGTACAGAGTTGTCTGGTCATTGTAACTTAATGATATCTAGAGGGCAATCAAGTATTCAAGTATATGAACAAAAAAAAGAGATTAAAGATTGCTAAGCAGGATTGAAAAGAGAAACAACAGATTAATTCGCAGCAATTTTGTAAGAGATGATTTGAAATACTTAATGATTTAGAAACTCACCTCTATTTCATTCATTAACTTCATGGCTTCAACGATGCATAGAACTTGCCCCTTCTGCACTTTATCTCCAACCTAAAGGCAGCAAGAAAGTCATACAGTACGAATTCAGACAGTGAAATGCAGCAGGCAACGAATTTGCAACTCAGCCAAAAAGCGCATGTCTTAAAGTCAGAGAAGAAATTAACATTTCTGTTGGATTGTGAATAAGGTCTCCAGGCTAATTTAGCAAAGATCCTAACCTTAATAAAGGGTGGTTCACCAGGTCCAGGACTACGGTAGAATGTGCCTGCCATGGGGCTTTTAACAGTAGGAAGCAATGATTTGGCAGGAGTAGGTGGGGAAGGTGGAGGAAGGGAGGCTGGTGTGGGAGGAGCTGGTGAAGAAGCAGCAGGTGCAGGGGGAGGAGCCATTGGTTGGGCATAAGATGGTTGATTTGGTTGCTGCATCATGACGTACTGTGGAGATTGGGGTTGAGGTAAGGCTTCCTTTTTCCGAATGGTTAGTTCACAGTCAAGTTGTTTCAACTGCAACTCAACGATGTCTCTCGAATCCACAAGCCTGCATGATGGAAAGTGAGTATTTAAGCATAGCTAAAAAAAAAAATGATTTTAAGTAGTAGAACAGGGTAACAACGGTACTCACTTGACAAGAGTTGTTACTTGAGTGAGAAACTCAGAAATAGACTCCTCTGTAGCTAATTCAGGTGAAGACAAAGACGAATCCTTCGATGAGATTTTTTCCTTGGCTTCAGCTGAAGGCCCATCAATTTTTGCAGCATTTGTTGATGCACCAGTACTAACCTTTAAAGGCAGGAGGGAGAGTCCAGAAATGAATGAATTTTCTGGGGTAAAAAAAAAAAAAAAAAAACACTTTCTCAAAGAGATCAGTGAAAAAAAGAGCTAACCTTGTTCGATTGAGCTTTCACCACAGGGTAGCTACTGCGACTAGGCTGCAAATTCATATGCCAAATGTTAAAAGAAGACTGCTAAATGGCAAAATCCCCAAATCAAGATTGTATCCATAACAAATCTGGAAATCGCATTTTATCATTTGTTCTATGAAACAATGTTCTCTTCTCTGAATCCAAATTGACGCCGAACGTACACAGAGAGAAACAAATCGGGAAATGTCGATAAAATCCACGGAAATTAAGCCCAAAAGAATTAGATAGAAATTATCCAAAAAATCAGAAAACCTAAAAGACCACCACATTGCACAAAACCTTCTCTTAAATCAGATAGAAATTGGGGAAGGAATCGTGTACCTTGGAGAGGAAACGAAGCTTAGGCTTAGCGGAGAGACGGAAAGAGACTCTGCGAGAGCGGGTTGATGAGAGAGGGAGATGATGCGACGATGATTGGGTGACTGAGTAGACGGAAGCAGCAGCCGGAGACGTGACTGAGAACGACGAAGACGCCATTCTTTCTTTCTTCTTCTTTAGTTCAGATCGGGTTTAGGTCTGTGTCTCGATGAAACCAAAGAGAGTACAACAACAACAACAACAGTTCACTTCAGAAAGAGAGAGAGAGAGAGAGAGAGAGAGAGAAGATGTCTGATTCGGAACGCGTTTCTCTTATGATTGTTATTAACTCGCCTTCAGATTTCGCCACGTGTCATCCTCTGATCTGTAGCTCTCTCTGTATTTGGGCGATTACCCCCCCCCCCCATCCTTGTGGACGGACTCTCTCATAAACCATTGCTCGATTATATTTATATTTTTATCTTTAGAATTTTTAATCTTTTACTATTCAAAATACATTAATTAGTCTCACATAATTTATGCATAAATGGATTATGAAACTGAAAAAATTAGGCGAGAGAGAGAGGATTTGGTGAACTACTAAATGAAGTTATGACTTGAGGAGCACAATGTAGTTGGAACACCCCATTGAAAACAAACCACCAAACATCATACATGTAAGACAAGTTTTTATCAACAAGAAACATATTTTTCAACAGTCGGTCTCGGTCCCCCAAATTTAAAATCCATTTGTTAATGTCACAGTTTTAAAGAATCGGTGACCTCTGAGCAACCAGTAGCCAGCCCAAAAACATTTGGTTATGAACTTTATGATGCATAACCACCACCACATTCAACCATCATCGCAGCATATTTATTATACATACATTTTTAAAAACAGATTCTGATTGAAGGAAACAAGAGATAGTTAGATACATAGATAACCAAACCAATTACATATAAGATGGAGGATGATTCTAATACTTTACAGCATGACTGATTGAGAGAGACTCAGCCTGACCTTGCTGCATCAATGGCTGCAAGTAAGTCATCATATTTAGCCCCTGTCACTTCCTTTACTACTTTGTTGTCTTTCAAGATCTTAAAGGTCGGAACCACTCTAATTCCTAGCTCCTTTGCCAATGGCTGCAAAAAGCACGAGTTTTTTTTTGCTCTCAATATTTTTGTGTTCACATACAAATAAAGACACATTAATAGCAAAACGAAGAACAAACCTTGTTGTCTTGGTTGCAGTCAAGCTTAAGAAACACCATATCCTGGTATTTCTCAGATAGCTCTTTGTATTTGGGAGCAATCACTTTGCAAGGACCACACCTGCAGAGACCCCAATGAGTTTGAAAAAAAGGCGAAACTTTTATTTTTCTCAACACACAAAACAAAAAATTCATCTCAACCATATCATGATGATGTAAATTGGAACATCTTTAGGGCTTATCAATTCAATGTATTCTCTGTAAAGTGTTACTATGCATAAAATTCAAATCCTGTTGTATCCAACCATCCCCAACAGAGAAAAGCCTCACGACGAAAAGACTATGAGAGATACTTACAATACTGTAACCAGGGCTGCTGTAACATTTGAATACAAATGAAAGTAGAACCTTAATTCCCAACGACTGACCCAAAACCTATAAACAATCTAAAGCATTCGACATTTCAAAGATTCATGCTCAAATGAAAAAGATTCAAACAAAATGTACATGAGTTTTCCAATTCCCAGAACATCTGACATAATCAAGTCGTTCCAAACAAGGAAAATTGCAATCAAAGGTATGCAAAAGTCACACAAACAAGAGGAAGTGCATCGAAACGTTACCACTGAGTGTACATATCGAGAACAACAATCTTATCACCAGCAGCTTTAACAATTGGCCAGAACGTATCCTTATCAACCTCCGTAACCTGACCAACACTGACATTCACTGTTTCTAAGCTACACCTCGCCACATAAGAACCGCACCTCTTCCCGGAATCTAAAACACCACCAGAACAGAACCCGATTCTCGTCGCGACGGCGCCGGAACTCAGGATCCGACAGTGCTGCTTCACGGGGATAAATCCGCCGCCGGTAGATGAAGTCGGTGAGAAACGGAAAGCCGTTGGAGATGGATTGATTCGGAGAGATAGAGGCATTGTTGAAGAAGACGAAGCTCGAGTCCAAAACACTAGTGTGATCTTTCAAAGGTGATCTGAGAATTTTTTTCAATTCGGGAAATTTAATTCGAGTGTTGTTATCGTTATCCGTGCAATATTGTGATTTTCCTTACTGTGAGGTCAATAATACCCTTAAATGGATAACGCAAGAAAGAAGACACTTGGAGGGCGTTTACGTATTTTCTGGCCTTGGTGTTCGATGAACGCGAGGTGCAGAATTATCGGACGAATTTATTATCACGTTGCTGCACGAAATGACGATCATATCCTCATAGTGTAACGCCAAAGGTAGCCGGTTGGGGAAAACCGGGTTTTTTCGGTTTAATAAAACCGCCACCGGCAAATTTAAAAATCCATCTCTCGCCGTCGTCTTCGTAGATTCGATTCGCCGCTGCTCGATGAAAACGGCAGCGATAATGTTCCTTCCCCGCGTGAACATTACTCGCTTCCCTGCACGCGTAACGTCTCGTCGTCTCTTCTCCGCCTCCTCTGGGGACTCTCTTCGGCAATACATCACTGAGAAACCACCGATCAAACCGTGGCCGCAGAGGCTATTCCCAAAGCGGTTAGTCTCAATGATCACCCAACAGCAAAACATCGATCTCGCTCTCCAGATATTTCTCTACGCCGGTAAATCCCACCCCGGGTTTACACATAATTACGATACTTACCACTCGATTCTCTTCAAACTATCCCGTGCTCGTGCTTTCGATCCCGTGGAGTCTCTCATGGCGGATCTTCGGAACTCATACCCGACGATCAGATGCGGCGAGAATCTATTCATCGATTTGCTTCGAAACTACGGTCTCGCGGGTCGGTACGAAGCTTCTGTGAGGATCTTTCTTCGAATCCCTGATTTTGGTGTGAAACGCTCCGTTAGATCGTTAAACACACTCTTAAACGTTTTGATACAGAATCAGAGATTTGATTTGGTTTATGCCATGTTTAAGAACAGTAAGGAGTCTTTTGGAATCACTCCCAACATCTTCACTTGTAATCTATTAGTCAAAGCTCTCTGCAAGAAAAATGATATAGAAAGTGCATATAAAGTGCTCGACGAAATTCCCGCCATGGGTTTGGTGGCAAATTTGGTGACTTACACTACGATTTTAGGTGGGTACGTTGCTAGAGGTGATATGGAAGCGGGTAAGAGGGTTTTGGGTGAGATGTTGGATCGTGGTTGGTATCCCGATGCGACTACTTACACTGTTCTCATGGATGGTTACTGTAAGCTAGGGAGATTCTCTGAGGCGGCTATGGTGATGGATGACATGGAAAAGAACGAGATTGAGCCGAATGAAGTGACGTATGGAGTTATGATCCGAGGTTTATGTAAGGAGAAGAAATCAGGGGAAGCACGTAACATGTTCGATGAAATGCTCGATAGAGGTTTCATGCCAGATTCTTCTCTTTGTTGTAAAGTTATTGACGCGTTGTGTGAAGATCACAAGGTAGATGAAGCTTGTGCTCTGTGGAGAAAAATGTTGAAGAACAATTGTATGCCTGATAATGCTCTTCTGAGTACTCTCATCCATTGGCTTTGCAAAGAAGGGAGAGTTTCAGAAGCAAGGAGATTGTTCGACGAGTTTGAGAAAGGTTCGATCCCTAGTCTCTTGACGTACAACACGTTGATTTCTGGTATGTGTGAGAAGGGCGAGTTGACAGAGGCGGGTCGTTTATGGGACGATATGGTTGAGAGGAAATGCAAGCCGAATGCTTTCACATATAACGTTTTGATTGAAGGCTTGTCCAAGAACGGAAATGTTAAGGAAAGTGTTAGGGTACTTGAAGAGATGCTGGAGAATGGTTGTTTTCCAAACAGAACAACGTTCTTGATTTTGTTCGAAGGGTTGCAGGAGTTAGGGAAAGAAGAGGATGCGATTAAGATTGTCTCAATGGCTGTTATGAGCGGTAAAGTCGATAAAGAATCTTGGGAACTTTTCTTGAAGAAGTTTGCCGGTGAACTGGATAAAGGGGTTTTGGTTCTTAAAGAGTTGTTGCATGAAATATCTGTCTCTTGAAGAACCAAGACTATGATCAATATTACTCAGTGCTCAAAGGGCTATCGACGTCTTCAAGGTAACTATATTACTCTTGACTTTGGTTGTCTGGCTCGAGATATATAGATGCATCATCTTATTACATATATTGAGACACAGTAAAATAATAGTATAAATAGGGCCAATGGCTCTTGTGGCAGATAAAGGTATAAGGCAAGGGAAGCAGCAACCCGAGAGTCGAGGCCTTAAGACTCGGCATCCATGTTCTGATCCAAGTTATCTTGACAATAGCTGACTTTTGATGGGAGGAAAGATGGAGACTTGCAAAGAAGAAGAGATCTCCAAATTGACAATTGATCATTTATTAAATGAATTTTGAGTGTAACGTAGATACTACTGCACTATGTAAGCTAACAAGTGGAAACTATGATTTCTGGTGAGGTGGGTGTCGAAAGAGAGTTTGATAGTGTAAGCTGAAGATAATATAGACGAAACCAAGTTGGATCATGGAAATAGCTCAAGTGATCAATGTATGATTGCTTAATGAAACTTGATTTTGTGTTTTGAGCCTTTATAAGATATGGTACTAAGTACTAACAATACATTGTATCTCTAACGGGGTTGTGTACATAAGACCGACCCCGTTAGAGATACATATCAATGTTGTGTAGAGCAAGAGTCCATCGGTGGAGTGACACAGCTGAGACACTCCCCCGTAGTTCTTGATGGTGTTTGCCTTGGCGTCATAGCCACGTCGATGATAGCTTGACCAAAAACTTGGTCTGACCGAATATTTCGCATCTGCACTTTACTATTGTTTTCGTTTAGATGGGTTTGTCCGAGGTCGATCATACGAATCTGGGCCTCGACGTATTTCCATCTTTGAGACAGAAAATTAAACTATATCATCCATAAGTTTCCACGGTTTCCAAATAAGTCAAGACAAGATTGTTGGATCCGTGAGTTAAGGTGGAAGCAATGGGGTTTAAGATTTGGATTTAGAAAGTGTAGTTTTGTAGAGAGAAAGGCACGATCTGAAGATCACTAGTGGTCCAGTAGATGAATCCATTGAACGTGAACTTGAGAAGAGAGTTGTAGAAGAGAGATAGTCCCATGGTCTAAGCAACCTTCTCTTGACACATTTTAAAGATCTAATGCAAGATTTTGCTAAAATATGACTAGATTTATCTACTCATGTTCATGTATTCAAATTTAGATCCTTCCTTGTTTTTATCTTTTTTTGGCAAGGGATGTTCATTGTATTAAGTCATTAAGATGTTGTAACTTCTACAAACTTTCAGTTTAATAAAATTCACATATTTATCCAAAAGAAAAAAATCTTGACACTTTTAACTCTGAATATTAAACACTATACCATATCTCATAAATCATAATTATGTATCTCTTAAGAAAGTAAATAATCTGATTCACACAAAAATTCACTAAACTATTAAAAAGTTTAAGATTTTTTTAAAAAACTATTAAAAAGTTTTAAGATTTTTTTTTTTTTGTAAATTTAACTAGTTACCTTAAAAATATTATTCTAATACAAAAAATATCTACCTTAAATTATATTTACAAATTTATTTATTTTCATGCACAATATGAAATTACGTAAATTACAAGGATCAACGATATTTCGATATGTAGTTATTGTGTTATTTAACGAAATCATATCGTATTTTCAAATTTAACGGTACAAAATTTAAATAACCGCGCGAAAATTAACCTAATGTATTATATATACTAATATAAAATTGTTAGTGTGGTCTATTTATAGGTTTGTGACAATTACTGAGAAAACAAAGAAAAAAAAAAGAAAAGGAAAAAAAAAAAAAAAGGAACAACAAAGACAGCATCCAATCCAATGACTACTGCTTCTTCACTATTTAGCTTCTCTTCATTTCATCTCAGATCCCTCCTTCCTCTCGCTTCTCCTCCTTCCTCTTCCCGATTTGCCCCTCTTCGTCTTTCTCCGATCCGATCTCCGGCGCCGAGGAGTCACCTTTCTTTCCGCGCTTTCTCAGCCGTCAACATGACCGATACTAACGATGCCGGCATGGATGCTGTTCAGAGACGGCTCATGTTTGAAGACGAGTGAGAACAATTCTCGATTCCTTTTTCTTCGATTTTTTTTTTTTTGAATTGACTTTGTTTTTGCATTAAGGAAACCCAAAGTTTAGGTTTTTAATCGAGACGAAATCTTCAGTAATACGCAAAACTTGTCTAGAATGAGACTTAAACCCTGTAGTAAAAATGTAACACATGCAACGAATAGACTGTGGCTGCTTGATCATTTGTTTGGGTTTGTGCAGATGCATTCTCGTTGATGAAAACGATCGTGTGGTGGGTCATGACACTAAATATAACTGTAAGTGTATTTTTGATTCCCTTTTTGATGATGGCTGGGAGAAAGATTGATTGCAACCTTAGCTGCTTTTTGGATTTGTTTCCTTGTTTTTATCATTGAAACACATTTGCATGTCGCTGATTTGTCCTTGGAATGTGTCTTTGTTATCAGTTTCGATGACTTAGTTGGAAGTTGCTTCTCTTAATCTGCAGGTCATCTAATGGAAAAGATTGAGGCTGAGAATTTGCTTCACAGAGCTTTCAGTGTGTTTTTATTCAACTCCAAGTATGAGTTGCTTCTCCAGGTAATTTCTTATGAGTGACCTTGATGTGTGAAGATGACTTCAAGCTTTATTTAGACGGTTGGTTGGGTGGGTTTATGATTTGGTTGCTTCATTTAATGTGCTTCTGAAAATCTTCTTCTCTTATGGACAGCAACGGTCAAAAACAAAGGTTACTTTCCCACTTGTGTGGACAAACACTTGTTGCAGCCATCCTCTTTACCGTGAATCTGAGCTTATTGAAGAGAAAGTTCTTGGTATTGTTACTGGAATGAGCTTAAGCTTTATAAAACAATCGTGAAGCTTTCACTGTTTGTACTAGATATTGAGGCCTACTATTTGATCTTACCTTCTCAGGTGTAAGAAATGCTGCACAGAGGAAGCTTCTGGATGAGCTCGGTATTGTAGCTGAAGATGTACCAGTCGATGAGTTCACTCCCTTAGGACGCATGCTTTACAAGGCACCTTCTGATGGCAAATGGGGCGAGCACGAACGTAAGTAACTCTTCCATGTGTGATCATCTCTTTTTTTTAACTCCTTTGAATTCAGGACTTTGAACTTTTGTGTATTTTCTTGCAGTTGACTATCTACTTTTCATCGTGCGGGATGTGAAGCTTCAACCAAACCCAGATGAAGTGGCTGAAATCAAGTATGTGAGCAGGGAAGAGCTTAAGGAGCTGGTGAAGAAAGCAGATGCAGGTGACGAAGCTGTGAAACTGTCCCCATGGTCTAGATTGGTGGTGGACAATTTCTTGATGAAATGGTGGGATCATGTTGAGAAAGGAACTCTCATTGAAGCTGTAGACATGAAAACCATTCACAAGCTCTGAACTTTTTCATAAGTTTTGGATCTTCCCTCCCCTTCTCATAATAAAATTTTAGAGATGAGACTTTAATTAATTCCAAACAAAACTGGCAACAAAATCTCTTCCTAGGATTTGCTTTTTTCATCCTCCTCTAACTCATCTATGGTATAGTAGTTATCATTTGCATAGGGTATGAAGTTAAATCTTTGCACCCAAAGAAGATTAGAATTATTTTTACTTCTCGAGTTACAATTTACAGAAAAAAAAAAAAAAAAAAAAAAAAAAAAAAAAAAAGGTAAAGAAAGAACCTAACACGGTGAAACAGAACACAAAAACAAAAAGTAAGAAGACAGAACAAAACAAAAGGAGGAGAAAGTAAAATTAAAGACCACAAGATTGTCAAGTAATCTCATATGATTCCTTTCTCTAATCTTCACCGCTACCTTTGATCTGATTGATACCAAAACCTCTTCTTCTTTTTTTTTTTCCTCAAAAGTAAACAATAGTTTATTGTATTATGGAGAAACTTTGATCTCCATCTGAAATAGTAACACTGTGAAGAGTTTCTTCTACATCTGAAATTTGTCTGATCCAGGTAACAAAACTTAATCTGATTCATCATTCCAGACAAAATATTTTGAAAAGTTTTAATCTTTCTCCTCTGGATCATACTCAAGCTATCAAAACTTGATCTGATTCATCATTTTTTCAGATTACTTTTGATTGATTCACTCACAAGTCTCAAATTTTTGATCATAGAAAACTTGGCTGAGAAAAGAAGAAGAAGATGGCGTTTGTGACCACTGCTGAAGTATGTGACGCGAATCAAGAGCTGATTCGGAGTGGTCAGCTCCGAGCTTTGCAACCCATTTTTCAGATTTACGGCCGTAGACAAATATTCTCAGGACCAGTTGTTACTGTCAAAGTATTTGAAGACAATGGCTTAATCCGTCAGTTCCTCGAGGAGAAAGGTATTGAGAGACTTATTCTGTAATTCCAAAGTTCAAAACTTTCAAATTGGTTTGAGCAATGTTTTACTTGTAGAGAGATATGATATGAAGTTATGAACTTTCATATGCTTTATGGTTGTGTTAGTGGTGGCTTAGTGTGTAATCTGTCACTTTGCAAATAGATTTATGATTCAAAGGGTATTACTTTTTGAGAGAACAGAGCTGATCTTGAATACGTTGTGACTCCAAAGGTCATCTCTTTTACTTTCCACAATCTCATATGTAAGACTCTATAAATGTTTGGATGTTGTTATTAGGAAACGGTAGAGTACTTGTGGTGGATGGTGGAGGTAGTCAACGATGTGCGATACTCGGGGGTAACCCCGTGGTTCAAGCTCAAAACAACGGATGGGCAGGAATCGTTGTGAACGGATGCATCAGAGACGTGGATGAGATCAACGGTTGTGATATAGGAGTGAGAGCTTTGGCTTCTCATCCGATAAAGGCGAGTAAGAAAGCACTTGGAGAACAAAGAGTTCCGGTTAATATTGCAGGGACTCGGATTTTTGATGGAGAATGGCTTTATGCAGATACTGATGGGATCCTTGTCTCCCAAATTGACTTATCCGTTTAAAAACACTTGTCTATTATGTCATCACTGATCATCAGTTACAAAAGAAACCGAACTTGGTCTATTGTTCTTTTTTTTTCTTTTTTTTTTTGTGTTCTTATTACTTGAGAGATGGTTTAAAGTTTCATATTACGTTTGGAATCTATATATAAAGAAATATAGTTTTTCTTTATCAATCAATAAAGCCAAGGAGAAGAAGAATTAACAGTAACATGAACAAACAGAACCAGGGGCAGCGTCTATAGGTTGACAGCCACCACCTTTGTTAGCGGAACAACCATCAAGACACATCTTTTCGCATCTCCGATCATCTTCTCTTGTATCACAAGTTCCAAATTCTGCCTGATTTTTGCAACACTTTTTGAATTTCCTGCGACGCATCACAGCGTTTCTTGTTCAGCACCTGCAAGTAACACACACGTAATTAATCATCATCTATTCAATTTTCTTTGTGATTGAAAATGTTTTGTTCCAAATATTTACGAACCGGAAAGTAGAAGAGACAGAGCTAGGATGGCAAAAATAACGATTTTTGAGTAGGCCATCTTTTTTTTTTTTCTAATCTTTTCAACTCTATAAGATTGATTGCTTTGAAAAGTTGTAGGTTGAAAATGTGATATATATATGCACAAAGTATTCATTCACTTATTCGCTAGAAAGGAAAGAGATATGGTAAATGTATTAAATGATATACACCATTTCCCCCCCTTTTTTTTTTTGGTAGTGTATACACCATTTCCCTTTAATACAACATTTAAATGTACTAAATGATATGTTGTGTTAAAGGTCTTCAACATTTAACACAATTTTGACACCAAAATGATATGTTACTCAAAATGTGTAAAAGAATTAATTAAGTTTTATTTTTTTGATATCTTATTTTCTTGTGGAAAGATCAATACAATAAAATTTCTTTGTTTTTCACCAGGGCATGACACCTCAACTTTTGTATTGAAGGAGAAACTGACACATCATTTAAAATGAATACCCAATCAAATTAAAACAATTAATACACATCAGATTTTTTAGTCCTAGGTAGACAGAACTAAAAAGAGGAACGATGGTCGATTTCTTTCCCTTCTTCCTCGCCGTTTATATGATGGTCCGACTATGCGTTTAATCAATCGATGGATTATTTCTTCTTCTTCGTTGCCGTTTATACCATGACCCGACTGTGCGGAGCAAAGGATGTATAGGCTGTGTGGAAGCTGAAAGGTTGGTCTGGTTCAACTCAAATCGTATCTTAACTCTCTAAATTTTCCGAACACCTTTGAGCCACCGTCTTGACCTCGGTCTCTAAATCTGTCCTTGAACCCTTGACAAGACGGTGGCTCAAAGGTGTTCGGAAAATTTAGAGAGTTAAGATACGATTTGAGTTGAACCAGACCAACCTTTCAGCTTCCACATAGCCTACACATCTATCAAGGGTTTTGTGTTTAATAGATGTAAAAGTTAATGAGTTGTGTTGTTTTAAGTTGTCAGTTTTCATAAGTTGTGAACGGTTACGACCGCAACATATGTATATAAGCGTGTGTGATGTTGTGATAAGGTAACAAGTTTCAGATATATAAAAGAGTTTCTATTTTACTTCTTGTTTCTCCCTAAAGAGAAGAGACGACGTCTCTTACTCTGTTTTGTTCTTTCTCTTCTCAATATTCTAACACTTCTATTTTTTATAAGTGCCTTTTCCATAGCAGAATTATCCAGGCAAGATTCGCGATGCATCCTTCTTTAACGTCTTGTCAAGGTTAAACTTCTACATCTCTTATATTTCCACATGAATTGCTTCTTCTTTAGTTACTCTGCTTGCTTCTTCATTCTTCAACCTCATGGGTTTTTCCAGGTTCATTGCACTGATATTGGACCTGATTACTCCCTCCTGTGGGCCATGGCAGAAGCAAAGACAATTTACTAACACTATACGGCAAGTTTTTTAATGACAAATTCCACTTTCTCGCTTATAGGTTATTTCATGAGTCAGTCACATCTTCTACAATTGAACTGCTTTTATGATAGGAGATGGAAAGCTCTTGATAAATGTCAATTGTGTGGAACATTATACATATGTTTACTTTTCTTCTTGGAATCTATTTGTATAAGCCATGATCAATTCATCTCTTCTCGTCTTGTTAAGAGATAAGAGAAACGAAGAAGATAGATAATATTGTATGTAGCTAAGGTCTTGTAACTATAATTATAACTTGCAGAATTCTCTACATACGTGTGAGTTTAAGATCTTCTACTTTGAATTAGTAGCATGTGCTTTTATTCATCAATATACTGACCGTAGCTCAGAGGATTTTAATTTATTTATTTATTTGATTAGTTTAACTAAACGTGGACCTATCTAAATATATTTGAAGATAACTGCCCTCTCACTTGTGGAGGACATGTTTTATGTAAGAATGTGCACTCTGACATAGTTTTGCTTTCGGTAGAAATCAAGAATTTTAAGAAAGGAGCTAAACCAATGCGGCTGAACCATTTACCCCTTCTTTAGAAAAAAATATGTATTTCTAAGCTTACGTAGGTTTTCCCAAATGTAGTTCTCTTCAAATATTTAAAGAACACATTTGACGGTCAAGATTAGAGAAGAACAAATTAGTACCGTCTTGTCCCTTTTGGTGGTGTGTAATATAGGAAATAAGGGGATGTAATAGACCAAATTATTACCGTCCACAAAAATATGTTTAAATGGACAGCTCCACTTAAAACCAAAAAAAAAATGAAAAAAGGCTTATTACGGTGACAAATTTTCAAAGGCAATATTGATTATTGCGAACATGATTTGACGAGTTTACAACCAAACAAAACTATATATAATTATAGATGCCTAAATTATAAACTACAAAAAAACATCTCAAAATTAAACTAGACCAATATATCTCTCACAACAACAAGTTATAGGAAAAAAACATATTTTTTAACATCAAATACATTTAAAAATGGATAGAAAAACATCCTGCAGCATCGCGCGGATCTAACCTAATCAATACAATAAAAGTAGTATATTTCTATCCAGAGTTTGACACCTCAGATTTTGAATTTAAGCATTTGCTGACACATCATTTAAAATGAACAGCCAATGAAATTATGACAATTAATTCAACTAAGCACAAAGTAGACCTAGTGGACCTCTAAGCACACAGTTAACTGATCTAAATGTGATATATATATGCACAAAGTATTCATTCACTTATTCCCTAGAAAGGAAAGAGATATGGTAAATGTATTAAATGATATACACCATTCCCCCCCCCCCCCCCCCTTTTTTTTTTGGTAGTGTATACACCATTTCCCTTTAATACAACATTTAAATGTATTAAATGATATGTTGTGTTCAAGATCTTCAACATTTAACACAATTTTGACACCAAAATGATATGTTACTCAAAATGTGTAAAAGAATTAATTAAGTTTTATTCTTTTGATATCTTATTTTCTTGTGGAAAGATCAATCAATACAATAAAAATAGTATGTTTCTATCCCGAACTTGACACGTCAGATTTTGAATTTAAGCATGTGCTAACACATCATTTAAATTGAATAGCCAATGAAATTATGACAATTAATACAACTAAGCAAAAATGCCAACATGAAATATTTCAATTATCAGATATAATATACCAAACCGAAAAAAACCAAGATATCCTTTTCTCAGATTACCATATGTTCTAAACTCGCCGACGAAGACGAACATCAATTTTAATTTTATGGGTTTATCTCTTACAATGGCTTCTAGACTCATGAACAAATTTTCAAGTCTAGAATCATATATTCGCCTCAAAAATCTGCCACTAACACCGGATCTTCATCGGCTGCTCACTGCCTACAAAGCGTAAGTATGATCTATCATTCTATCTGATTGGGGTCTCTGCAGGTGTGGTCCTTGCAAAGTGATTGCTCCCAAATACAAAGAGCTATCTGAGAAGTACCACGATATGGTGTTTCTTAAGCTTGACTGCAACCAAGACAACAAGGTTTGTTCTCTTCGTTTTGCGATTAATGTGTCTTTATTCTGATGAAATAATGCATGAGTCAACGTATGCAACCGGGTCATAGATTTAATGAACATATATGATTGAAAGATTTGGTTTTGATTGTTCATAGTAGGCGCCTCTCGACTTCTTTGCTGGATGTTAAGAAGTCAAATTGGGGTTTTGCTTATATGTTACGATGATGATTGTATAGCTTTCCTTGGAAACACTTGTTTATCTAATTGACGGGTAACTTTAGTTTGGTTTCTTTTAAGGTTCATCATGTAGACGATTTAGATATGGCCCTTTTTCACAGCTTCGAATGCAGAGTATGGTTGTTGTTCTACTTCTTTAGTATGAAAAGGGGAGATCTAAAGCCTAAAGCCTCCCATATTTTGCACAGTGTAGACTTTTCTAAGTCATTGGATTTCTTGGAAAGTCTCGAAAGAATCCTCAATAGTTGTTCCATTGATTAAGGAGCTAAATTTTGTGTGTACCTCATGATTTTCTCAATGCTTTGTAAGTTAACTGATCTAGATTACTTTTTGGTCCCTACTTTGTGAGTTCTTACGCTTTTTTAGAAGAATTGTGGATTATTTGTACTTGATTACATCTGATTAATCTCTCAGAACTGTTATTTGATGGATCAAGAGAATAGCTAATAGAGAGTATCTTAAACTATGCTGGTCTCATGTGCTTTATTTTTCTTACTTTCCAACAGTATAAATATTTGTTTCTTTTGCTCTCAATCTGATTCCACGTATTTTGGCAGGGATTTGGGTAACTCAAACTTTTCTGGACATCTTGCGGCCGAGCTTGGAAAGATAGAACATTTGCAATATCTGTATGTCGTCACTCTTTTGACTTCTGTTTTGCCAAAAAAATTTACTTCTCCGTATGCCAGCTTTAATGCAAATAGATAGTGGAAATAATAAACTGTTCTGTTGACAAAAAAAAAGATAGTGGAAATAATAAACTGTTTGGTACGTGATTCATTATTTAATTTGACAATGTAGTTTAACTTTTTTCTTGTACTATGATTGACACAGCGAGCTCTACAAGAACAACATCCAAGGAACTTTACCTTCTCACCTTGGAAACCTGTAGAACCTCATCAGCTTGGATCAACAGTCACTGTTTGAAAAAAAAACAAAAGAAAAAGCACTTCCAAACCAAGTACATAATATACATTAATTGACATATAAAAAAAAATCAATCAGAAAAAAAAGAAACAAAAACAGCAAATCAAAACCACAAAATGAATCATCCACAAAACAATTCACAAATAAAGCGCTAAAGATATAACGAAAAAAGAAACACAAACATACAAAAAACACAAAACAACACATAATAAAAAAGAAAAAAAAACACATACAATAACTAAAATTACACCGACAAAAAAACACACAATAATCCTTCCCGCGGCGTAACGCGGGTAATATACTAGTATTAATTAATATCTGGTCAATACAATAAAAGAATAATGTGTTGTTTTCCTTGTGTGACACATCAGCCTCAACATTGAAGTTGGTGTTGACACCAAAGTTAAAATCAATAGCCAATAAAAACATTTCAATTAATACAGCTAAGATTTTATAACTAATTAAAAAAACTATGTGCCATTAGGCATGTCAATTAGGCTCAAAGCCTATAGACTGGTCCGACCCGGCCCGGCTTTGAAAAACACCAGCGTCAGACTTAAATATATGTCCAGAAAAATCAGGTCTTTTGGATTCAGCCCTTTCGCGCTTTAGAGTTTTTAGGGCTTAGCCCAATCCGGCTCGGACCGGCCCCAAAAACTCTTATACAAATATAATTATACTTTTTTGTTAACATTTTTGTTTGATTGCAATATTTTTTTAATAATATATTGTAAATAAAGTTTAAAACTCTAATCTTAATTTCATATTTACTTAATACCCTTACTTAATATTTTTAATTTTTTTATCTGTGATATTTTATTTGGTTTTAAGTATAAAAATCTATTTGGTTTTAATTTTTTTTTAATTTTAGATTAAGTTGGTTTTAGTGAATACAGATGAGTTATTTAAATTTTGACTGATTTGTTTTATACTGCACCTTTAAACATTGCTTTTTAAGACATGTTATAAACTAACTTATAAATTTGAATTTTTGATACGTAAGATAAGCCCGGAAAAGCCTGAAAAAACCCGAAAAGTCATGTAGCCCTATTAGAGCCGGACCGGGCTTTGAAATATAGACTTAGAAATATTTCATGGCGGGCCGAGAAGGACTCAAATATATGCGGGTTTTGCGGATTTTGGGTTGGACTGGGCCGAGCCAGCCCGATTGATACCCTTATGTGCCACATCACCTTGTCTTTCACTTCATAAACCTTTCCAAGATAATTAAAAAAAAACACGAAGATTCTAATTGTTTGTTCTTCTCCTTCACTCTACAAGACTGCTTTTGAATTCAGTTAGAGAGAAGAAACAAAAGAATCGTCACAAAGTTTTGCCTTCGATGAAACAAACATAAAGAGAAGAAAACACACAACTTGTGCGGCAAGAGACATGGAAGAAGCATAGGTCATTGTTAAAGATGCAAAGCAATCTCACCAAATTCACTTTTGATTAATGCGAACAAGAATTTCATCAAATCTACAGATTCTGCAATCAAAATCTATAGATTCTGCAATCAAAATCTACAGATTCGAGAACTCTTTGGAAGAATGAGGTGAGGTTAAAAATTAGGATAGGGAAGAAATTTGAAAAGATAGAATAGAGAGAGAGAGACATAGTAATGTGAAGAAGAAGAAAGAAGAGAAGAGAGACATATAGATATCAATTACTCATGTAAGCCTCTCCCTAACTACACAATTGTCGTCTTAAATACAAAAGATTAAAAAATTCAAAAAAAGCAACTTGAGCAGGATAAAGTTCATTAATTTCTTTTAGAATCGCAGGTCCAATCGAGATAAAGATGTCGTTTTTATTCAAGCTTTGATGGAAAGGAGATTCGTTAGCAATTTTATAGAAGACAGAAAGAATCCACTTTTATGAATTCAACTATTAAATAGTTTTGTGAATGAAATTTAGTTTTTCATATTTTTCTTAAATGATTTTGGAGAAGTTTGACAAGATTTGTTGTTGAGATTCTCTGTAATATATATCTCTCAAACCCATGAAATCATTTAAAAAGATGTTATCAAGTAATACCAAAATTTGAGAACGAAATTTAAGATTCATGATTGAATAACATAATGAGTATCTCGGAAATGAGCCAAGTGTTTTAACACATTCTAAGAACTCATAAGCAACAAAGGATACTTGTACGAGTGGGTTATGCTCTGATCCGTTTTAGTACTATAGCTCAAATTGAGATTGACACAAACAAGTAATTCGGTAGACGGAGACACATGGTCTGGTTAGTATCAAGGCAGATAATACGCTCGCCGGAGCTGAGGAATTAGGACAGCTAAGATAAAAACAGAGTACTCAATGAAGGTGTTGCTTCATAGATACTCAATGAAGGTGTTGTTCCGCAAAATGGATGTATTCACAATTCTTTTTTGGTTCTTGTTATTACTATTGGCGGCGTACATAGCAGGAATTAGAAAACGAAGTATATCTTGTTAACTATCACTACAAGAAAAAGCTGTTATTGTGACGTTAGTTTGAGACGAATATTTTTTGTCACAAATTTATGACTGTTTAGATACTTTATTGTGACAAAAAATTTTAGTCATAAATTTATAATTATTTCGTCACAATATTATTACGAATTAAATCGTCACCAAAAATTGTTTTTATTAGCGACTAAATAGTGTCGATCTTATTAATTGTAACAAGTGTGACGGTTTTACAACAATCATGTAGTCACAAATAGTGACGTTTATTTGAGCAAAATTATTTGTCACACATTTGTGACCTTTTAATATAGAGAATGATCATTGTATTGTATTAAAGAAAATATAGATTAATAACTAAAAACTTACTTTTATAAAATAAGTCAATTACATCATCATCATTAACATTGCATAATTTTCCTTAAAACTAAAAAAAATTATATTATTTTAAAGTAGATATCTATTTTAACTTATAGTTAAACATTTATCTTAGGATTTAAAAAAAAACATTCATTTTAGGCTTGCTTCATGTCCATCAATCTCATGTTCACCACTTAATTCCTGAAACACCATGAATATAAATAAAAGAATATTAATCTCATGTCTATTGTCCACCGTTTAATGATTTTCTAAATATAAACAAAATATATAGTCAACATAATATACCTTTGATATCAAAGAGTTAATTTTTTTATAATTTTGTTATGTGATTTGATTTATATAATTTTTATGAACATTGCAACCTTAATATTATTACTATTTTAATTAAACTTAATAAAGGAACTTAAGAGATCGTATATAGAGAGTAATTTGAATCTGAGACATTTTGATGGTCGATCAATTTTTATGGTCTATCGAATTTTATCTTTCTTAGTTTCTTTTCCTCTCTCTCGATCGAATTTTGATGGTTGATTGAATGTTTTCTTTCTTACGGCGCTATCTCTCGGTTAAAGCACCGTTGCTCGTACAAGACTTAAATTTTTTCTCGGTTAAAGTCAAATACTAGACTTAATTTTTTGTTTTCTAATTGAATTAAACATATCATCAGATTCAAGTGGTGGAATAATTAAATTTTACCACAGTTGTTTGTTGGTTGAGCTACCCGGTGTCATCACGAGAGGAAGGTTTAGGGAGAGCTTTGGTGCTTTTGCTTCAGGCTTCGATTCCATCCTGGGGTTTGCGTTCTTCAAAATCATAATTCGAGATCTTCTCGGAACTCTGGAATTGATCGGCGATGGCGGTGGGAGATCAGACGGAGCAGAACTACTTGCCGAAGAAGGAGAAATCCGAAACGGAAGACGATAAGAGAGTTCTATCTACTTTTGGAATCTATGTTTGAATCAGTTGAATTTTATCTTTTGCTGGGAGTTTAGTGAATCGATCATTAATTTCGAGAGTTGTATCTGTGGAATAGGAGGAAGAACAATGTTCCATGGAGCTTGTTAAAAGCAGTGGTTAGACCTAGAGGAGGTGATTCGAGCCCCGTTGATGGTGATCATTTTGGCTTTGTTTTTTGTTTGTCGTGAGACAGAGAGACTAAAGAGAGTGGTCAATAGGATCAACCATTTTTAAATTTGAATAACCAAAATTATCAACAAAAAGTTTCAAAACAGATAAAGGCTGTCTAGTTTCAGATAAAAATAAAAAATCAGGCCTATGCTTCTCCCATAAATCCCTGAGATACCCAATAGTTGCTTTATTCCCAAGCCCTTGACAATTCCAGCTTAAAATCTTCATTTATCCAATGTTGGTTTAGGTGGCTTTGACCCACCAATGTGACCCTTCTCCTGTTCCTGGTTCCTTGGGTTGGCTCCATCCCCTGATGAATCTTTAGGGGCAGGGTGTTTCCTTGTTGTTGTGCGTAGATACACATTCAACTTCCTAGAAGCTGCTCCTTTAAGGGCCAAAGGGGGCTTCACCTTGCGAACCTTGTCCACCGACGGAACCACGGCAGATTCTGTACTTCCGTCAGCACTCATAGCCATGGAGGCCTCTCCTGGATCCGCTACCTTCTCCCCAAGAGCTGCAGTAACCGTCGCAAAGTCCAGAGTAGGATCATCCAGCAAATCGTCCTCACCTCCATCATCCTGCTGATCTGGATCAACCACCTCTGTACCGACATCCGCATCCTTTACCTCCTTCATCAGCTGGTCAACCGATTCCTCACAATCATTCCTTGTCACCATCGGATCCTGCTGGACCGGAACCGAACCTGTCTCATTACCATGCGTCGTAACCTCACCGAGATTCGCTTCTACTGAAGCAGTCTGCACAACATCAGGACCAGATAAACCGCATCTACCAACGACGTCTCCGTACCTGGGGCATGCACCTCTTCCAGACCAGGATGTGTGACCGATCCAGATTCTTGGAAAAGAGGTCTCCGGACCCTCTTTAATGGTGGGATACCAATAATCAAAGACTGCGTCACCCCTTGATCAACAGGAGCTGGTGGGATTTGTCCTTGCTCCAACTCCTCAACCGGAACCGTACCAGAGGTAGATGCAGCGACCGCAGCAGCTCTAGCCATGTGACGATAATCATTGAACTGCACATAGTTAGTGAACCGACGGGGCTTAGATGAGGGTTCTCCAACCTCCCGTGAAGACCGAATCGTTAGCCCTAAATCCTGCTTCCCTTTAGATGGTCGCTGACCAGCCTTATTATGTGCTGATCCCCTACTCTCCCCTTCCTTACCTTTTCCCTTATTCCTGTCATTTGTGACAGCCCCTTTGTAGCTCTGCAAAGGACGAACCTCATCTTCTTCCATCGGAACATGCAAAGCCGGAGTAATCCGATTAGAAGCCCACAACGGACAGTGGTCCACATCATGACATAAGCTGGAGCACTTCTTGCACAACCCATGAAGTCTCTCATAACGAAGATTGACAATGGTCTCTTCCTCGTTATAGAACTCGATTGCCGTCTCAAAGCATAAGGGCTTGAAACCGTTAACTGTAACTTTCACCCTTCCACCATCAGTAACTTTCACCCTTCCACCATCAATATCAACCAGCTCCACACGACCAAGCTCTGAACCGATGCTGCGGAATGTGGGTTCCGCCCAGAATTGAAAAGGAACATCCAAGACCCTAACCCAAAAGGTTAAATTTGAGGGGTAAGCCGGATCAACTGTTGGACTCCAACGCACCATTGACACCATCCAGCGATCGAAATGAAATGGACATCTGAAGCACCTCTGTGATGTCCTCCTCATTGTCGAAGTCAAACTGGAACTTCCCAAGTCCTAATTCAGCTCCCACGACTCTCCCTTCCAAATGCCAGATCTTGGGAAGCATGATCAGAAGAGATTTCATGTCCTGCATCCTCGGGTTCATACAACGACCCACAACCGTCTTCGAGTACCCCGCTATCAAAGCTGAGTTATCAAAATATGGGATTTTGATTCTGCGCTTAGGAGCCAAACCCTCATCACTCTTACTCGCCCCACTCTTCCCCGTCAAAGCACTCTGAGACATGATTAAGAAACTCACCCAAACCCAAACACACCACCAAGACAATAATAGAAAACACTCGAATACTAAAGAGATGAAAGTGAAGATGTTGAGATGAGGACTGAGAACTGGAGGCCAGTCCTTTATATACATCCAGACTTTCCAAAGCCATCGAACCAAGAATCTCAAATATCCGATAAATAAATAGTGATTGATATCTCCTTGATCTGCCAAGCCTTGAAGAATATCTGATATCACCATTAAACCATACAAATAAAAGAATCGGATCATTGTCACCCTCCATTGCAAATCAATCTTCCTCGATCTGTTTCTAAAAATAACCATACCTCTATCCCAAGACAAATTGCCACTGTCACCGGTGAGATAAGATCGTACATCCCTATCTACTTGCCATAAGTGGAGAAAGATGGATATCTAGGAAATCACATCATATCCCCTTAACCCCGGTCGTATCCAACAATTCTTCACTTGCTGCCATCGGAAAAAGAATCCCGAGAATTCGACGTATAAGTGGCCATTGATTGTTTCTTGATTCGCACAGGCTTGAAGAGTATCCGAGAGTACCACAAAATCAATCAAATAAGAGAATCGAACCATTAACAATCTCCATTGTGAATCAATCTATCCTAATCTGATCCAAAACAAAACCACATATCTGTCCCAAACCATATTTCCACTATCCTCGGCAATAAACGATTGTATATCCCTATCAAAGTTCAAAAAGAGAGAGATCTGAGATATCACAATCGCCAATCCCATTGATTCCGATCGTATCTCGCATTTCAGGAACCATTTATCACGAAGACCCCAAAGTACCAAATCTAAACCATATCTCCAAATGGAGACAAAGACGGCCTTGCAAAGATCATCTGGTTCATTTCGATCCTTCCAAATGGAACAGGAAGCCAGAGAGAGACCATAGGACCAGGACATCGCAGAAACCAGAGAGCAACCCGACGATAAACCACTACCACCCATTCAAAAACCTAGATCCGCCGTCGCCCTTGCCATTGCTGTTTGAGAGAGTTTTTTTTTTTCGCTTTTTTGACTAGAATATATCACTTGAATAATATATAAATGATTCTCTATTTTCGTTTTTGACTAAAACATTTTTTTTTTTAACTTTTTTTCTTAATTTTTAAGGTCAATCTTTTCTAATTTCTTATTTATGTATTTCACTAAGCATTGTTTATTTTTTCTTATAAACTACAAGTATGGTTGTTTAATTACATTTATCACATTCATTTGGTTGTCAACTGCTTTAATTCGATTACTTAGTTAAACTGTTTAATTATACGAAATATAAAAAATATTAAACCTTTAAAATTTTAAATATTATTATATATTGATATAAACTTAATAAAAACTTTTTAAAAATATGAATATGTAAAGTTGTAAACTTATAAAAAGATTAAAATATTATAGAATGTGGTGATATGGTGGAACGAGTTTGAAATGACATTAGTAAAAATTTAAAGTATTATTAATTTGATCATAAATACGGGTTAATTTCTCATTTTATTATTTGGTTAACACTACGAATATTTGACATCAAATCAAGTTTATTTAACTAAGATTGTGAAAAATAATTAAATCATTAGCAAAATTGTGACTTACTTAGATAATAGCTTCTTTTGTTTTATGCAAACATATAATAGCTTATATGCATTTAAATTCCTTATTATTTTTTTAATAATAAACAATCCAAATATAATCTCAAACACTAAATAAAACAAATAAATATAACAAACAAATAGAAACTAAAAATTTTTGTCAAAAAAATAAGAAATTAAAAATTTATTCTTAGTTACAAAAAAATTGTCCTGCGGTGTACAGCGGGTTAAAATCTAGTATAATACAAATTTTGACACCAAAATGATATGTTACTCAAAATGTGTAAAAGAATTAATTAAGTTTTATTACTTTGATATTTTATTTTCTTGTGGAAAGAAATAAGGTAAATTTGCATTGACGGAAATGAGATTCATTAGCATTTTATAGAAGACAAAAAGAATCCAATCTAACAGATAAATTTAGTTCTCTTAATCCAAAGTTAATTTCTTCTTTAACTTGGATGTATTAACTAAATATTTTGAGTCATATTATTCTTAAACGATTTTAAATCAGTGGCAGATCCAAAAGTTATTTTCTATGGGGCACATATGAGATCTAATTAATAATATTAAATTTACATTATAAAAGTTATTAAATAAATATATTTTTAATAACTGTATATATATTTTTAATAATGTTAAAATATATCTTGCATTTTTAAAATATTTTAAGATTTGACTAATTCTATTTGTACACAAAAACGGTTTGCATTGGTCCGCGGCGGTTGTTTTCTATTTTCTTTAAACTGCACAACTATCAAATATATTTGATAAATGATAAATAAAAAACGGTTTAATCCGTTTATAGATTTGTCCGCCCTAACGGCTATCAGTCTGTCACCATTTAAACCCAAAATTATCTAAAAAATATATAAAATTGAGCAAAAGAACATGGAACCGAACCAAGACCTCGTGATGTAACTAGGGGTGATAAGTTACCAACTGAGCAAAGGAATTTGATTTAATATATCTACTCCTTTGCTGTGAATCCGCCCTTTTTATTGATTTTAGAGAAGTTTGACAAGATTTGTTGTTAAGATTCTCTGCATCAATCAATAAAAAAGATGTCATCAAATAACACCAAAATTTGAGAACGAAATTTAAGATTCACCATCGAATAACATAAGATTGTCATTTTTGGTATGAGTATCTCGGAATTGAGCCAAGTATTTTAACACATTCTAACAACTTTAAAAGCAACAAAGGCACACTTGCCTTGTACAAGTGGGTTATGCTTTTAGTACTATATCTCAAATTGAGATTGACACAAACAAATAATTTTATGGCGGGGACACATGGTCTGGTTAGTATCAAGGCGGGGCAATACGCTTGCCGGAGCTGGGGAATTAGTAAGTCAGCTGCGGACAGCTAAGATAAAAACAGAGTACTCAACGAAGGTGTTGTTAATTCCTTTGAAGAAGATAGTTAAAGGCCAGTAGAGAGGAATATACATCAAGCCGTAAAGTTAATGTATTCACAATTCTTTTTTGGTTCTTGTTATTACTATTGGCGGTGTATTACATAGCATAAATTTGAATACAAAGTATATCTTGTTAACTATGTATAAGTTTTCTGTGTCGCAGCAATACTTCTTCGACGAGGCTGGTTTCTTCTTTCCCTCCGTCTTCTGTCCATTACTTCTTCTTCTTTTTCTTCAACTACTTCGATCACTGAGGTTTCGCTCTCCTCGATGGTTCTTGAGGCAGTGTAAGGGAACAAAACTGGTCTAAAACACCATAGAAACGCGGTTAAAATAGCGAGGTAAAGATACATTGAAGTCCATACGCAAAGAGTCCATTTCCAGTTATAAGCCATTCGTTTGATCCATGGCGGTTTCGAGTTTATAAAGATCTCAGCTTCGTATAGCTGAGGCAATGTCCGGGTTTGTGCACGTGGAATCAGAGTGGCTCTCACGGCTTTTGTTCGGGGCCATTTCTCTTGGTGTTTTAACGCATCGATTCTCATTGTTTGTGCTTCGTTCGCTATTCCAGCTACAAGTGGAACACCCATAACAAATGTACGTGCAAGTCTTATAGGTTTGCTTCTGAACCGTAACATACAAGGTTGGCTCGATCTCGCTATTGCCTCGCCTTTCAATGATAAAAGCTCTACCTTCAACTGTACACAAGACAATGGATCAAATTAACTGAAAAATAGTGTCAAAATATGATTGTTTCAGTAGAATCAAGAAACAGAACAACTCTTTTGGTTATTAGCCAGTTATTAAACCTGATTTTTTTATTTATTTTTATTTTTGAAAAATATTAAACCCGATTTAGTTCTTAATAAATCAAAATTTTTGTTTGATTTAACATGATCATTTTGATTGGTAAAAAGACAATCCACCGATCAAACTTAATTAATCGTGGAAGTGGAACAATTATACTATTTTAAGGAAATTTACCTGAAATACCCCAATTCTTCGATTAATTTCGGATTCAGGCATCCAAAGCACTAAAGAGACATGAACATTATGACCAACAGGAACACTAAACGATCTCTTCTTCTTATCGAAACAAAAAACCGCACTTGGGTTTTCTTCAGTGTAATCAAAGAACAACCTGTCTCTCACAACCACAGGCTTTTCTACATACAAACTCACAATCCCAACACCGATAACAACCGCCAAAATTAAGGCCAACACCATGACCATTGACACGTGGCATGCACCTATTATCCCAAACCATGTCCTCCTAACAGCTTGCCCCGCACTACCCGCAATCCGCGATGGAGCCCGTTTAACCGCTTTTTCCGCTGCTGAGACAGTCGAGACTGCGCGGCGGTATGAGCGGTAGAGGAGAAAGAGAGGTGAAGATAAGACCAGTAGTGCGTTGTAGATTAGATCGGCTTGGATGGTGACTAAAACCATGAACCAGTCGGCTCGTAATGGTTCAGGGATTTTGAGGTTGTTGTCTTGTTCTATCATTGTTTGGTTGTCTTTTTATTTTTATTTTTGTTTAGGAGGATTCTCCTCATACGGTCCCTTTTTCTTTTATGACATGCTGAAATAGATAAAAGTCGCTGTCATAGTGTCTTATAAAATATTTATTCATCTGCATGAGAAAATTGAAACGTGTTGGTTCGTGTTCTTGACTAGTGCCACGTTGCGTCAATGAGATCATACTGAATGTACCAGAATGATTTCAAATGAGAAAAGAGAAAAAAAAAATTATGAGTACATTAGCTTATCTGGAAGTGTTGGATATGGATTCTAGTTCGGGTTTTCATCAGCACTTTTTATCTAAGATAGCCATGTTATTTTCATGTAAATATAACCAAAGATGCATAATTGTTACTATAAAGTATAAACTATAGTCGTGATATTCTGCTACTTAATTATTTATATTGAAAGTAGGAAAGCATTTTTACATAAATGGTTGTCCATCTATATGGATTTTTAACTAGAGTCAGGTTTTTAAGTAATCGGATTATGTTGCGTAGTAGAGTTTTGCATATTATAGATTAACAAGCCCAAAAAATGTGGTTGGATAATATGTAACTATAAGTTATCATTTGTGTTAGAGTATATATGTGAGAGTTGCATTGAGGTATTATGATTCTATGAATTGAAAAAAGAAGGTTCCAAATTCAAATTTTCTTTGTATAAATACATATCAAACAAATTTTAAGATTTAAGTCAAATAAAAAGAAATAACGATTATTGTCCCATCAGGATAAAGAAATAATCATTATTGTCCCAACTCGTAGTAGCCTAAAATCTAAACTAAGTAGCTAGCTAGAGAGAGACCAATAAAATTTGGGATCATAGTCCCATCTCTCTACACTCTAAATCATTGACTTTCTAGTATATGTACATGTCAATATGTCATCATCAGGATAAAAGAAGAGCGTTTGCATTTAAGAATTCTCTAAATTTAAGCTTTTCAATCTCTTACTTTTTTTTCCCGACCAAACAACACAATTCAATAGTCCATTAATGTATTAGATACTTTTTTTTGAAAAGTAATTGAAAAAATAGGCAGTTTTTGTTAAAAATTTGAAAAATAAGTATTTTTTAGTTTTTGTAAAATAAAAAATTTACGAGAGAAAGTATAAGACAAAAATAAATAGAAAGACTAATATACCTATGACTATGTGTCATAAAAAAGAAAGTTTATTTGTAGTCTCAATTTTAGAGGAAATGAGAGATAAAATTTTGTATATGTAGGACCCAATTTTGAGGTATTAGATAAAAAAATTAATGTTTCATGGTCCACTACTCCATTTAAATTAGGAAAATTCTTTCAAATAACATCAAATAATTTTTATTTTTAAATTTAGCACTCTAAAATTTTAAAAACAGAGTTTAGTTTTAAAATTTAACCCTAAACTTTAGATACTAAAATCATATCCCCTAAAATCATACATTAAATGTAAAATAAAGAACCTAAACCTAAAAAAAATATTTCCAAAAATTATTTTAATATATTGTAATTTGTCAAATAATGTTATTTTGGTCTACCATAGTGTACAATCTGAGTTTAGTGTACAACCTAGGTTTGGTTTACCATATAAGTTTAGTGTACCATATAAGTTTGGTGTACCATATTGGTTTAGTGTACTATCTAATTAATATTTCAAAATGAAAACCCTACAATCTATATACCAAATCATATCCCTTTAAAACTATACCCTAAATGTATAATAGAGAACCCAAACATAAAAAAATCTAAAAACTAACTTAAAATATTGTAATGTGTGAAATACTGTAATTTTGGTGTACCATCTAGGTTGGATGTACCATCTGAGTTTAGTGTACTATATGGGTTTGGTGTACCATCTGGGTTTGGTGTACCATCTAAATAAATTTTCAAAACTAAACCATACACTTTAAATACTAAACCCTATTTCTTCAAAACTATAACCTAAATATAAAATAGAGAACTCAAAACTAAAAAAAATAATTTTAAAATTTTTGGGAAGTTTATGAAATTTCTAAAAATTAATTTAAAATATTGTAATGTGTCTAATAATGATATTTTGGAAAGTTTACGAAATATGTGATATAGTTATCCATAATACATGTTTTAATGTTGTTTAGGATAAATCAATCACATATCTAAAATTCAAAACACATAAATCCATTAAAAAAATGATTTATTCATTTATAAATATAATTTTTTTATTTAGGTTATTATTTTGGTCATGTCTAAAAAATAAAATATATAAAATTCATTAATTATTAAAACATACATTTGTTATCGAGCTGATTTTTATTAGACTCAGTTTTAAAAATAAATTTGTCTCTATGCAAATTTGTCTTTATGTGGATACATAAAAAAGAAACAAAAGGTTAAAAATGTTATTTTCTAAATGTTTCTCTCATAGAGCTTTCCATTAGGGCATCTGCATTGGGAGAACATTTTTGGGTGTTCTTAGAGTAAAAATATTATGAAAATAATGTAAGATCATTAGTTTAGATTTTTTGTTAAGAAGTTGGTTATTGGGAGAACATGTTTAAGATCATAAGATTTAATAATATAATAATCTTAAATATATTACAATTTTAAAAACTTTAAAAAATAACATTTAAATTGCAAACTTAAAAAACTTATACTAAAATTCAAAATACAATACCAAATTTTTATGAAACAAAAAAACATTAAAGATATAAATAAAAAAACAAACAAACATATTACAATTTTAAAAACTTTAAAAAATAACATTTAAATTGCAAACTTAAAAAACTTATACTAAAATTCAAAATACAATACCAAATTTTTATGAAACAAAAAAACATTAAAGATATAAAAAAAAAACAAACAAGGTGTTCCCTCAATGCAGATGGCCTTAGAGAGGAAAGAGAAAAGTGACTACTTCTCAAATTTGTTTTCAAAAGTGTCTACTTTTCAAATTACTAGATAATATCCCACGCAAATGCGCGGATTGTTGTATAATTGAATATATTAATTAATTTAAATTTATTTGATAATCATAAAAAAAAACTTAACAAATTAATTTAAATGTCATTAACATTTTTGACACTTTTATTTATTCAAATCATACAATATCAAAATATATAACTTATTTAAATATAATCATACATACATTATACATATCTCTTAAAGTTATTTATTTTTTATTGTTCAACTTTGATAATAAATTTTATTAGTATTTTTAAGCATTTGAGGTAATAAAATTTTATTAATAATAAAAACGAAAGTTTACTATGTGATTTAAATATATAATTTAAGTTTTTCATATAAACTAACACATAACCTAAAGTATTTAATAATTAAAAGCTAAAATATTTTGAAAGTAAAAAATACATATTTCCTATAAAATTATATGGAGTGCATTCAAAGTTTTAAAATACGATAAAGAAATCTTTTTTATATTCCCCTTAATTTAAGAATCTTAAATTAAGATATATTGCTAGGTTTAGTTATAATTTTTAATTCTTGTAATTAAAAGCTAGATAGAAAATAAAAAATCAATTTGTTTTTTTTATATAGAAAATCTTTAAAGTACATATTTGGATTAAATAAAAAAATAGTGATTTTTATATCATTATATGTTGAATCACAAACTGAATATAATGATTATTATTCTAAAATAAATGTATTACAATTTTGTTGGATGTAAGTGAGAGTTTTTTATATTCCCTTTAATTTAATTTATATTGCTAGGATTAGTTTCAATCTTTCATCCTTGTAGTAAAAGCTAGAAAGAAAATAAATACCAAATTGCTTTTTTTATATAGCAAAATCCTTAAAGTGCATATTTGAATTAAATTTTAAAATTATGACTTTTCTATAATTATATGTTGAATCACATACGAAATATAATGATGAGTATTCTAAAATCTATTTATTACAATTTTGTTGGAGGTAAGAGAGATGTAAAAAAAAATTGATTTGATAATTATATTACAAAAATTTCCTTCATGAGAACATTTCAAATTTTAAGAATAAAATAAATATACATGAATTTGTAAGAACTAATCAAACATCTAAAGTAAAGACTTAAGATGTTTTCTTTAGCTTGATTCCCTTATTATGAGATGGTTATAACCAAAATATTATTATGGTCATCAAAAATTTATTATACATATTAGAATACATATGTATTCTAAATAAAAAAATATAAGAAAACAAAGAAGAAAAGGAGAAGTACATAAAACAAAGAAACAATAAAATTCAAAACAATGTAAAATATATAGTAAACAAAAAATATAATCAAACTCTTATTTGGGTTTGCAAGAACATTATAAAAAACAAAGAAATCAAAATATTTAGGATTTGGGATATGGTGGAGGAGGATGTGAGAATGGTTATTTATAGGATAAAAAGTATGGAAGTTACATTTCTAAAATAATTAAATTAGAAAAAGTTACAATTATAATTAATAGTGGTTTAAATGAAAATGAATGGAGGAAAAAAAGTCAATTCACAATTTATGTAATTTCAGTTATAATTCAGTAGTAAAAAATAAATTTAAAGTATGCATTAATGTATATAATAAAATGTCTTGGCTAATTAAAAATAAATATTAAATTTTTAAAATTAAATGTCAAATGGACCAGTAAAAGGAATGGGAATATCTAATTCTCAAATAAACTTGATTTTTTTTTGTTTAAACCAACATATGTGCATTTAAATTTAACTATGGAAATTTAAAAAATAAATATGAATAGATTAGGAAGGCAAGAAATATAAAAGAGATATTTTATTTTTTATATGAATAAAATAAAATTTGTAAACTATTTTAAATATATATAATACTTTATAAATTAAAATATATAATCAAATTTTTACAACACATATGAGATATAACAACATTTGATATTGGTGGGAGAGGAGGAGATTTTATTTTCAGTTATAATTTTATTTTAATGTGTGAGTTAAATGTATTGTATTAATTGGTCTTAAATATTATTTAAAGCAATTAAACAATTAGAAAGTTAATAAAAACATTAGAAAACATTAAATAAAATTAAATCAGGAGAGGTTAAAACCTTACGTATATGATTTGTTGAAATGTTGAAAAAGTGTCTATTTACCAATTAAGTCACAATCCAATCACGTTCGACAAAATAATTAGACCGAACCTAAACGCAAAATCTTAGCTGTCTCCAATTAATAAACTTGTATTGGATACGGACCATACGGTACAAAATCCAACAGAAACAAACAAAAGATTCTGGTCGTGAATGTACAAATCCTAATAAGATTTGTAATAATTTCTACAACTTTTTGAAAATATAATTCGTAACCTAATTTAATATTTTTTTATTTTAACTAAAAGGTAATAAAAAGAATAAAAAGCTATAAGCGGATTAGAACGAATACGAACAAAATGGGGCAAAAGTTTTAATATGCACCTTACTACACTCAATAAAGACTTTTTTTTTTTAATTTTCACAAAATAGAATAACTATTCCTTTTTTAATTTTAGAGAAAGATAAATAAATCTCGCATCCAACTTCTCTCATATCCCCCAAAATCGTTCTTTCCTCTCTCAATCGCAAAATTAGGGTTAGGGTTTTCATTCCCACCCCTCTTGCGAACTTTCTCTCATCTCTTCGTAGCTGCCGCACACATCGACGATGACAGGCAAAGCGAAGCCAAAGAAGCATACGGCGAAGGAGCTACAAGCTAAGGCCGATGCAGCGTTGACCAATCGAGGCGGAGGTAAAGCTGGGCTCGCAGATAGAACCGGTAAGGAGAAAGGTGGTCACGCCAAGTACGAGTGTCCTCACTGCAAGATCACTGTACCGGATCTGAAGACGATGCAGATCCATCATGAATCGAGGCATCCTAAGCTGACTTACGAAGAGCCGAGGAATCTTCACGAGGCTTTAGCTGCTCCTGCTGAATCTTCTAAGCCTAAGCCTGGTATCAGAGGAAGCCTTAAGAAGTGAGCGAGAGAGAGAGCTTTGATTATGATTTGTATTATCGAATCCCCAGATTTCTGAATTTGTTTGGGTCTTTCCTTCTTTTCTTCTTAAAGCTCTGTTTGATGTGAGAATATAAACTGCGTTGATGTTATCATGGATATGCTTATGTCTTCGTATTTTTATGTTATGATCATATAAAAAAACAAAGTAACTTATGATAATGGTTTGTTTCTAACTTATTGGTTTCTCTTTTTGATTCTTGTTTCTGGTTGCAAATTCTATTGATCTTGGTGGTGCAAAAGAGTTGTTTGGTATATATATGCTTTGTGTTCAAACAAGCTACTTTTAGGACAACATCTCTGTGTTTTGATCAGACATGTTGTTAACTCATTAAGATGATGAGCCAACAAGAGTTTTGGTTTGGTTCTCTTTTTATGTATGCTTGTTCAGTTGTCTTTGCAAAACAGCTCTTAATCTCAGCATCTCTGTTTCTGATCAGACATGTTAACTCATCAAGATGAGAGCCAACAAGAGTTTGGGTTTGGTTCTTTATTATGTTTGCTTGTTCAGAATCTTTGCAAAGCCGCTCTTAATTTCAGCATCTCTGTAGCCACTCTTTTGGTTGAAGAGTTTGTTGTTCTGTTTAGTGCATTTGATGTCTGAAAACATTAGAGGAACTGGCTTTTGCTTCTTCTTTTTTTAAGCTTTCAAGCCTTCAAAGTTAAAAGCATCTTGGACGAGTAAGCTTCTTGTTTTACTTCATTAAGAAAAGAAGGATTCTAATTTCTCTGTGCTTCAGGATGCTAATGAAATGTAAATGGACCTGATAACAGATTCTTTGATCTTTCAACAACTTTTAGTAATCAGAATCAGTTCTTTATGGCTTTTTTTTTATGTTTTGTTCTTGTTTGACAAATACGTATAGGGAGAAATGCAAATTTAAGAGGATACTTCAGATTTCTTTCGACAAGTTCCTTTTATTTATTGGAATCACCTCTCTAAGCAGTATGCACAGGCCAGGCCTGAACATGCACCATGGTGTTTGAACCTCGATGATGATGCAACAACGAACAAGCCCTACGTTTTGATCGGTATAAGATCGTGAACATCTTTACACTGAAATTTTCTTGTATGTTTTTTTAACTTTATTATCCCAAGGGTTGCAGGAAATGATCATGTTGTGTGAACAATTGGAGGCCGATTAAATCGTATTGCCCGTAAAGTTACCATGGCCTCATGTATTTATAATCCACAATAACACTTGAAAAGAGTAATAAACTTGGTTCAATTAAGAAGTTTAAAACAACATGTTCGTTAGGTTTTTATGAACAATTAATCTGTAAATTTCTCTAACTGTAAAAAAAAGAAAGAGAGAGAGACCAAATCAAGTCATCCGTTTTCTCAAGGTTCTTTTTTATAAACTACCCTAAACTCAAAAGAATCATCATCATCATCATCACAAGACATGTAAAGAATTAAAATCCAAAAAAAAAGGAGGGAAAAAAAGAATCCGATATCAGCCTTTGGTGGCTTGAGGTTTTTGCTGTTCTTGGACAACATTCTCTTCTTGATATAGCAACTTTCTTCTCTTGAGACCATAACCATTGTACTGATAGATAATGCTGTATAGACATTGCTTCAATCTGAGCACCTCAAAATCCTCTATGAACCTTAAGTCTCTTTGTCTCCATTTCAAACCCGCGCACATCTGGTATTCCTCAAGAACCGATGATAAACACCAGTTTTGAACTTTCCTCAAGCATCCCACAAGACAACCAGTCCTATGCTGCAATTAACCACAGAAACACACCATTAGTCCTCGGTCTTTTAACTCAACCCAAAGCTTGTTAAACCCGAGAAGGGTTTTGGTGGATGATTATTATTACCTTTCCGCGCTTACAGTGGATGAGAATTGGATGATTTCTAACATCTGTAAGCAAAGAAGAAACATAAGAACATAATGAGACAGCTAAATAAGAAGTTACAAAAGAACATCAAAAAGGTCTCTTTTTTGGTTCCTTACCAACAAGCACTCTAAGAGCATTCAAGACCGTATCCTTTGGCATAGGAGTTGGTGGATCCTATGAGCGTAATAAAACCAATCCAAACTCAGAAACCAAATACATAAACATAACAATGACTCAAAGAACATATTCTTGAACTCATCAAAGATGTTCTTGAAATGCTCACAAAAGAGGGACAAAATGAATCATAATAAAAGAGGTTAGAGAAATGAAAACATACAGTTTTGCCCTCGATGCCAAACTGGAAAAGCTTGATGTTGTTGGAATGAAGAAACTTGAGATTATCCTCAGGGTATGGTTCAGGACACAGATAACTGTAATCCAGAAGAATTATAAACCCAACAAACAAAACTCGTTTTTTTTTTTCAAATCTTTCTGCGTTTTAAGGTCAATTTTTCCAATTAATTAACAATAAAATTAAAATTATAAGCTACATTTATTATGATAGTGAAAGTTTGTAATTACATTGATGATAGCGATTTAAAAGATTCTTGTTTTTTTTTTTTTTTTTTTTTAATAAATAAAAATAGATACCTCAGGAGATTCGATTCAGAATCAAAAAAAAAGAGAGAAACTTTACATGATGGATCGAAGATTAAAGGTTGATAAGAAACCGAAATTCTCAAGCTGAGGAAACCCAGATCGGTAAATGCCGTCTTCCACCATCGAAAAGTTCGGCGGCGGAATCAATACCTCGCCGTCGTTATCATCATCCACGATTAAACCCATCAAATCAAAAGAGAGACAAAAAAAATGACGAAGATTTAGGAGTTTTTTTTGGTAGATTTCGATTAGACCTTTGAAAACAAAATTAGTTAAAAACCGCCATTAGATTTGTTCTTTGTTGGATCCTCTAAGGTTTTTTTTTTCTTCTTCTGTAAATCTCCATGATTATGACACGTGTCACATTATTCGCTTTACTAACTAATTTGGAAAATTCTGGCTCTGACTCGTAACATGTGTTACTATTGACTTATGTTGAGTTATGGTCTCAACTCAAATTTTATTCAAAAATGTTACCAATCACTAACAAAACTAAATTTTTTGAAGTTGAGTTTGAATAATCATGTGTTATGGTTGATGTACAAGTTTGATGTATATCTTTTGTAAAATTGTTAACTCAAAAGATTATTCAACATCATGGAAATTGTCATGTATTAGAGTTGAGTTATCAGTTTTTTAAATTATTCAATCGATTGTTTTTTAAAAAAAATATTTGTTATTTGTTTCTATTTTTATGCTAAGCACCCGTAAACAACTTTGGTCAAAGATTTTTCTAAAATTTTCTAGTGTTCATCAGACTCTTTCAAACGAAAAAAGTTGTTCCTACTATTATTCGTCGTTGAAACGTACACGGAAATTTTAAGTTGTATATATAGATGCCTAAAGCTTATTGTCAAATAAGCACACTTTGAAGAAACAGTACGTAGTATGGTTTTCTTTCTTCTACTCTTTTTATCCATCGAGTTTATATATATGTTTAAAAATATTAGTGCATATTACTAATATATTTTATTTGTTTTTGATGAAGATGTCTAATGAAGGTGGTGCAGCTGGTGCAGCTGGTGGCGAGGATGTTGGTGGGAGTGGAAGTATCCGCCGTAAGGTAATGAATATATCACATACGCAGTTTAAAAACGTTGGATGTTTAGTATTTAATCTTTTAATGTGTATTATAGAAACAAATTGTATGGAATGATGAGTATATCAGAATATTCTTGGAGCTTCTTGATGTTGAATTGGCTAGAATTAGATACAAGCAGAAGCTACCGAAAGAAATCGGCCGAGTGCGGATTTGTGAAAAGTTTTTGGAACAAACTAAGATAAATCTTCTGTGGGATTCTTTCAAGAGCAAATACGATGCTTTGAGAAATAAGTGGAATGCTTATAAGAGGCTGAGAAATTTCACTGGAATACACTATGATCAGAACACGGGTTTGATTTACATGGATCCGGACTGGTGGGTTGACCGTGAAAAGGTATTTTTTTTTTTATTTTTTTTTTCTGTAGTTTAAATTAGTTAATTTATATATTAATAGTAACTTAAGGTTATGTATTATTTTTTGTAAATCCAGAAATAAGCTTGTTTGTAATACATATTTTATTTTGCTAGCTATCATATTAATATTCTTAAAAATATTGTGCAGGAGATACCATATGCCAAAATTATCCGTGAAGAAGGAATTCCCCATATGGAGCTTATGAGACGCATATTTGGTTGTCAAGGCAGTAAACCAGAAGCTATGTACCCAACTCATAAGCAAGATGCAAACAATACTGAGGTAGATGAGAGGCAATCAGTGGACAAGTTCGTTCCGATAGCCGTAGATGATGATGGAGATGATTCAAACCGTACTCCTACAAAGGATGCACATCTACAGTCTCAAACCATCACAAACGAATCTCCTCCACTGTCGCCAATTGGTCCAGCGAAGCGGTCAGCTAAAAAACAATCACGTGTTACTCCATACCCAAGTAATCGAGGGAAAGATGTACTACGGAGTGGAGAAAAGAACATGCCACGAAGAAGAACGGCATTTGAAACAGAGATGGGTGGACAATTCAAAGAAATGATGGAATTTCGTCGTACTCAAGTAGAAGAGGCAAGAGAACGTAGAGAAAAGAATGAAGCTACACCATACAAAGAGGCATATGGAGTCTTGCAATCAATTCAAGGTTTGACAAGGTGGACAGATTTTTGGTGGGCGTGTATCAAAGTACTAAAGGAGGATCTCTTTGCCCGAGAAATGATGGTCTCTAGTGAAAATGATCATGATAAGATCATATTCTTGGAGGGTTATACGGGATATGATCGTAACGGAGATTTCATTGGAAATCGTCTCAATAATTTGCAAAGTTGCCAAAGAGGTCCTCCAAGTGTCAACCTGGATTTGAACATCCGTAACACAAACATGGAGACTCACGAAGAATTCAATGCTCCATCTCATACAGAGCTCATGTCATTATTCAAAGAGATAGGGTATGAAGGTGGAACCAAGAAAACGGGTTGTGATGGAGAATCAAGTCAGACGAAGACTTTTAATCTAGAAGATTAAAAATCTTTTAATAATATTCCTTTTCCTTTTTCTAATGCATTTTAGGTTTTTTGTTTTTTTTTTTTGGTTCAATGCTAAGAAATTAGTTCTATTTTGCTTAATGTTACATGGTTTATGATTAATAAAATAATTAAGTTCTAATCCTAGTTTTTTTTATTCTCATCTATTTATAGGTCATACGATTAAACGAGCTGTATTCTCGGGGTTTAGAAAATCTTACAGAAGACGAGTTGCTAGAGTTGTACAATCTAGAAGATGATGAGTATATGGATACGATAATGCAGCCTTTGATGGAGTATTACAATCGTTATTTTTCTAAACAACCAATGGCGGAAGAACGAGGATTAGGTTGGCAAAACCTTGAAAGGCAGATTCGTAACAAGCCGGTAAATTGTATGAACATGTTAAGGATGCATCCGGAAGCATTCAAGAACCTGTGCACAACGCTGGAGCAACGTTACAACTTACGGAGTACCGATAATATCAGTATTGATGAGATGGTGGCAATATTTTTGGTTACATGCGGTCAAAATGCATCTCAACGCTTTGTTGGAATGACTTTTGGTCGTTCCCAAGAGACTGCTTATCGAAAGTTCCATGAGGTATTGGACGCTGTAGAGAGACTTGCATGTGAGTATTTAAAAACTCCAACAACAACATCACTCCAGCACTATCCTCGTAAGTTACAAGAAGATTCAAGATATTGGCCTTTCTTTAGTGGATTTGTTGGAGCACTTGATGGAACGCATGTCAAAGTAATGGTTGGAGGTAGTGATGCAGTTGGGTATTTTGATAGAAATGGACAGAAAAGTCTAAACATAATGGCCATATGCGATTTAAACATGATCTTCAAGTATGCATGGCTAGGCGCAGCTGGATCCACACATGATTCATTGGTGTTGCAGTATGCAATAGATGGAGATCCTTTATTCCCGAGACCTCCTATAGGTAAGTATTATCTCGTCGATTCTGGATATGCGAACAAGCGGGGATTTCTAGCTCCATATAGAGGAAGCAGCAGAGAAAACATCAGATATCATCTTTCAGAATTTGATGCAGGTGCTCCGAGGAACAAAAAAGAATTATATAATAGGTGGCATGCATCACTTCGTTCTGTGATAGAACGAACATTCGGAGTTTGGAAAAAAAAATGGACGATTCTTGACAATTTGCCTCGTTATGATGTCAAGACTCAGAACAGAATTATGCATGCTACTATGGTTCTTCACAATTTTATCAGGCTTTATAGAATTCCAGATGCTGATTTTGAAGACGAAAATGTCACTGCTCGAGATAGTCATGGACGACGATTTGCAGAAGGCGAACTTAATCGACTTGAGGAAGAAGAGGGAACAAATGATGGCCAATATATGAATAACGTACGAGATGAGATAGCAAATATGCTATGGAATGTACGTCGTCATTAGTTTCTCTCTTTTTATTTTCTATGTCTCAAATGTTTTTCATTTTTTTTTACATAGGATCATTTTATTTATCTATTTTGAATTATTCTATTTCAAAAATGTTATTGTTCTTAATAATTTTTTAATTTTTATTTCTAATAGATACTGCACATGATACATCAAAAATGTTACCAGTCAGTCGTTTAAAGAAAATGTTTAATTCATTTTTTACTGCAAATTCACTACATCAAACTGCCGTTTATACCATATAATTTTTACTGCAAGCTAAATCGAATTTTAATATTTACTGCAACTCGATTTTGATAATTCGTGTTACCAGTCAGAGCCTCTATTTTGACTAAAAGAGTCGGTTTTTAGAAATCATCAACTTTTGTTTTTACGTAACGTCGAAGATTCTTCGTTAATCATTGGTTTTTTTTGGAATTAGGATTCAACTGTTTCCACAAGTACTTAAATTGGCTTAAGGCTATAATAAGTTTATAAACATACAAAATATTTACATAACGATGCATATTCATACATTATATATTTTCATAGATCAAACTCACACCATATGAAAATATGTCTAGAGAGAGATTCGTAAAACAAAGCATAAAATATATAAATTTTTAAATAGAGAGAGTTATGGAGTGATTGAGTGAATTATAAAGTTGGATGAAGCTCATGATGACGACGATGATGATGATGAGGATGATTAACATCTTGTTTTGTTGAACCGGCGGCTGCAAGCAACTCCTGTGGTATGATCAGATCTTCCCATCCTTTACCTGGACCTGTAACTGCGGTTAATCCGCTTTCCCAACCTATGTGCGATACATGTTTTACGTTTGTTGGAACTCCTATCTCCATTCCTGATGTCTCCAATTCTTCCTTCTCTTCTTCTTCTTTGTCAGCTAAATTATTTTTTTGATGAAAAAAATGAATACTACACATTAGTTCTTAGATTTTGGCTAGCTATCATCATCTCATTTTGTTTTCGTTTCGTATATTTTACTCAACTATTATTTATATTATACGTACTTAAATTTAAATCATCTAGCTACTTGTACTTTGCACTAACATGTGTAAGTGTTAATTTTGCAGTACGTGTCTTTTCAATGTATTGTTTCGTTAAATATATCGACAAATAAAAATAGTAGCTAGACAATAGATTACCAAAGAGTTGAGAAATGGTTTTGAAGCTCTTGAAAAGCCGGTTAATACCGGTAGAAATCTCCGGTTTAGAAACTGCGAGGAACTTGAATACATTCTTCATGTGGTCTTCCTCCTCTTGATCGCGACGAATCTCTTTGAAATACACATCACATAGATCACAAAGAAGATACATGAGATATCAATACAATCTCCACACATATATAGAAGCTATATATACACAATATATATAAAGAGATATAGGGGAACCTTGAGGAGAACGATGATGATGAGGCTTAGAGAGAGGAGATAAAACGGCAACACTAGAATCGGAGATACATCCGACGGAGAAAGGAAGCACCACAAGTCTCTCCATTCTATCTCTCATTTTCTACCAAGCCTTTCCTTTTAAAATACTTATATTTATATATAAGAGCATCTGTGTCTACTGTATATACACGATGAAATGACAACCCACCAAATGTTTAAATGTTATTTTGTTGTTGTTATGTTTGTAATCTTTGTTAGAATAGAATTTGTTAGTGGTCGTGTTATGTGTTTTTCTGACTTTGTTGTGAAGTTACAATGATGTTTACGTGTGTATATGAAGTTGCGGTAGAATCGAAAGTGATAGCTTTAAACTTTTATTTTATTTTATTTCTTTGTGCTCAACTACTGTTTGGTAGATTGTTTTCTTTGGTGACGTATAATCTGAACTATATATACTTGATATTTTAAAAACATATATGTATCGCTAATTCGGAATGGTAGTGTCTCGTCACAGTGACAATGGCTTAGATTTCGTTTGTTACCAAAAATTTTGTGATATTTTAATTTCTATTTCTTACACTTAAGTTAAACGAATGCATGTACTTTCATATGGTCTAAAAAAATAAAAAAATTTCTAGTAGAGCAATCGAAAATCTGTATCAAGATTTGTGCTAATCAATATTTTGCAAATAACGACACATATCACGGTTTACTTTACACGTTGCCATTTAACGTTTTTCAACGCAAAAGCCAAAGTTTAATTCTAGTTTGCGTTTTTGTTTTGATATATTGAGAATAGTTTAATCTAGATGCATGGAGTGCATATATAATGAATACTCAAGGACTCTATAATGTATGTATAATGATGGCTTAAATGATTAAAATGTACATTAGTTGTTACATCCGCTTGGAATCAAAGCAATCTATTATTATTATTTTTGATCTTATTATTTTGCAAAATATAATCATCAATGGATATGAATGCCAAGGCCTGCTCTTCTTTTTTTTTTTTTTTTGTTCCTCTATATACTTTTCGTCGTATTAAACAAAACAATTTGATAATGTTATTAATTGACTATTTATCATGAAAAAACTACATATACAGATGTACTGTAGTTGTAAATTATATGGAAAAAAACTTTTTTCTTGTAGTTCTAAGCGCATATGCTCATGTAAATATCAAACAAAACAAACTAAAAACCCAAAATGCAAAATCTAATTGAAAACAGCTTCAGAGAACTCTTAAATGAGTTTATTGTTATGAATGTTTAAGGTTTGGATTATTTTCTTCTGTAGAACATTAACAGTCAAATATTGAGTTTTGAGAAATTACATCTCCTATATATTAATAAAGAAGCATTTTTGAAAAAATGCTAATGTATCGTCGCCAGAGAATTCGAAGTACATTTTACCAAATAACTCTCATTAATTATACTAATTACATCTATGCCACTATAGATTTAAATCAAAATTCATTACATAAATTAAAACTATTTGTAGCTATTTAATTTGAAACTATATTACTATTTTTGAAAAAACAACAAATTATTTTTTAATTGATAATTATTCATATTTTATTAAAATAAAGTCCATACAAATGTCTCCATCACGTTAAAAAAATTTTCTACATTCAAATATTTCACGAATGAAATGTATTTTTACACAAAATAGTCACAAATTTGAATAACTATAAAAATTAGTTACATATTTTGTTTTATACAAACGAATCTTAGATTTCAAATACTAAATTTTACTCATAATAATTTTATTTGAATCGATTTATCCGCGCTATGTGAGGGTTGTTTACCTAGTATATATTATAGAGGGAGAGAACCAAAATAAACTCTACAAGCGTGCAACTAGTCATCACAATAGTTGACATTCTCAAGTGGTTCACAATTTTGTTTTCTTACGTACGACCATAATAACAATAAGCAAATCTAGTAATGTACTTCAAATGTTCCTACATTTATTTATATTTCATTTACGACATAACATATCTATCAGGTTGCAATTCTAGAGAAAGTTATTTGTTTTATGATTTTAATGGATTTGGAAATCCAAACATAGTTCATTTATTGAATTATTGATTTTAAAATACTTCTCAAAATTATGTGTTATTGATTATATGATTTATAAATATTTGTTAAAATCTCATGTTATTTATTTAATGATTTGTTTTTGAATTTCAAAATCTATATTATGTTATATTATGTTTTAAATGGATTTGAAAGTGAAAAATAGAAAATTCAAATCCAAGGATAAAACTTATTATTTCAAAATCCATTGTTTTGATTTTCATAATTTACAATTTTTTATATGGATTTAAATCATTCATCCAATTTAGAAACAAATAGTACTATACAAGTTGAGGACTATATTTATTTTAAACTTGTAATATTTCTTAGCTAATTAACTTATTGAAGCTTAACGAAAACGTAATGTTGGAACACATGGTTAGATAACACACTGTAAACATTTTCTTCCTAATATATATAGTATTAAAGGTATATACATAATTTTTGTGTTTATGTTTCATATTTCACAAAAGATATTGTGGACATATGTATATTAGATTTATATGACAATTGTGTTGTTTCAAAACGAAAAGTTGTTTTTCTTGTTGCAAATGTGTTCAAAGATGGCTTTCTTGATCATCAACTTCTGAGAAATAAACTCTTTGAAAAGATTTAATCATTATCAGAAGAAATGTGTTCCTCTTCCTCTGCTTCGATCTGATGCAAAGACGATCCACCACTTTCCTCATCTGAATAAACACTTTGGTCTTCAGATTTTGAGCTATGAATGTGCTCAAGCCGAGTTTCATGTTTCTCTTCCTCTTCTTCCTCATCATCATCATCATGAGCAAGGCTATTCATTCGCATGCTTGTGTTCCTCGACGAATCATTATGAGCAAGACTATTGATTCGCATGCTTGTGTTCCTCGACGTATCATCGTGAGCAAGGCTATTGATTCGCATGCTTGTGTTCCTAGACGAATCAGCATGATCTTTATCACTGTCATGCCACGAAAACGTGCTTTCTTCGTTTGATTTAGAGCTGCTTTTACTGCTTGGCCTCTCGTTATCTTCTTCTTCAGAGCTGTAACTATAATTTATCTTCAAGCTCTGCGCAGTTGCGTTTGTTTCATGAATAGATCTTCTCTGATCACTTTCAGAGTCAGAGACGGAACTGCTAGAGTCTCTAGGTTTCTCTAACTGAGAATGTTCCTTTTCTTGACCCTTTTCAGAGTTTGAATCAGACTCATCATCTGAATGTGCCGTTGTTTCTTCCTTCTCTTGTTTTTTCATACTTCTTATTGATTCTTTTTCTTTTTCTTTTTCTTTTTCTTCTTCTTCTTCATCTTCTGATTCTGATGAAGAGCTGGAGTTGTCGTCTTCCTCTTTTCGAGGAAGAGAAAAAGGAGTTACAGAACAAGAACCGTGTCTACTTAAAGCAATGGACATACTTTTGTCCCTGAAGGATGACATTGGAATTGTGGTTGGAATACCATCTTCTGTAGACATTGAAAGGAAGCTAAGAGCAACCGTTACATCGCTTATCAAAGGACGAGCAGTTGGTTCCTCTTGTAGACACATTGATGTTATTGCCACTGCTTGATTTAACCCTCTCTCTGAAAAATTCTTTTTCATGAGGGGATCAGCCATATCCGGGTACCTTTTTGGGTCTCTAAATATCGGTTGTGCCTGCAACAAAAGCCAAAATTATATCATCAAAAAGAGGAACATTCAAGCAACACAATTCCAAAATGTGGGGTTTAATGAGTTTTACCCAAGCAACTAGATTTTGTTCATCATTAGGCTTAGTGGTGTCAATAGCTCTTCTACCGGTGATGAGTTCAAGCAACACAACTCCAAAGCTATAAACGTCTGATTTGACAGTGAGATCTTCCCCTCGAGTGTACTCAGGAGCAGAATAACCATAAGTGTCCATAACCCGGGAAGAAAGAAACAAGCTGTCACCTGTCCCCGGTTCTAGGTTATGCATACCAAAGTCACAAAGCTTAGGGTAAAACTCAGCATCTAACAAGATGTTAGAGGCTTTCAAATCTCGGTATATCACTGGTGGATTCACTTTATCGTGCAAGTAATCCAATCCTTGTGCTGCACCAAACGCAATCTTCATCCTCGTTATCCAATCCATTGGCTTCTCGTCTGGCTTTTGTTCTGCATATCAAATCCATTATTATTAGCCTCAAAAACAAAACCTAAACTTCTCTCCTTTTTACAAACGTTAAATTAAATGTTTTTAAAAAGCTCAGTATTACCGTAAAGATGGTCTTGAAGGGAACCTCCAGAGACATATTCAAAGACTAAAAGCCGTTGATCGCCATCACCACAGTATCCTATAAGCTTAACAAGATTGGGATGTTCGAGTTTAGCCAATGACAAGACTTCAGCTTGAAACTCTTTGTTACCATGTAATCCATGCTTGTCCAGCTGCTTCACAGCTACCAACTACACTCATAAAAGCAATACAAGATCACTTCAAGGAAAATCACAGACAAAGAAGATGCAACAAGATGTACTAATCCTCTGCTCCTAAATGATTCATTGAACAAGGTATCCAAAGCTCATAACTTTGGAGATGAAACGAACCTGGCCAGTAGATTGAAGGGTTCCTTTGTAAACCCTACCGAACCCACCTTCACCTAGAAGACATTCTTGCCGGAAATTCTTGGTCGCCGTCGCTAATTCCCGGAAATTGAATGTTTTCACCGGTAATTGCTCTGTTTCTCGTTCTTCAACTCGTTTCGTCGTTGCCACTGAAACCAAAAACCACAACATTTTTGTTTTTTTGTTTTTAGCAAACGGGTTTCAAATTCCACAGTTCCAGAACAAGAAAGCTAACATTTTTTTGTTTTTTGTTTTTGTTTTGAATTTGATAAGTTTACCAGGTGGTCTGAATTCGGGTTCATCGTGTTCGTTAGTCTGGTTGTTGTTGTTGTTGTTGGTACAAGGAGAGCTTCTGCTCTTTTGTGAAGTGAAACACGGAAAACAATTCATCCTTATCATTCAAAAAAATATTCAAAAATCTAAAAAATCGAAAAATGAAAAAAAAAATCCTTTTTTTGTTAGTTTGAAGATGATTTTTAACAATGGCGGGGTCCTTCAATCTTGTGAAGGACCCACGTTAAAGGGCATAAATCTTTTGGGGGGGGGGGGATTGTAAAGAAAACAATCAGAGGAAGAAAGCGTAAGAAGAGGGAGAGAGAAGAAGAAAACAAAAAAAGAGATCAAATTGAAACCAATCATAATACATGAAGAACAATGAACTTCTCCGATGATACATCCGAGAAGAATGGGAAACAAGTTTCGTTCTTTTTTTCTTTACGAATTCTATTTTTTGTTTTTTTTTTGCTACTTCGTTCTAGTCCCCCCCCCCCCCCCCCCCCCCCAAAGCATGGAGAGCCATTCTTATTACCATTATCTCGATTTTCTAATCTATTTTTAAATCTAGTTTTAGACTTAGTTAGTTATACAAAATTATTATCTTTCAAATTCACTGTATAACAACTCTCGGAAACACAAGACTGAAGATGTTGTTTGATTGAAGTATTATAAGGCTTAAAATATGTCATGGATTCTCTACTTAAACAAAGACAAAACTGACACAGAGGCTGATCGTGCTGACACAGTGATTAACATAAAGCAGAGAAGATAAGGTGTTGAATCAAGAACCCTGCAGTTAGATATATGGGAGGATGTATCAAACGTCTGAAGCAGTCCTTGTACTAGTCTGCCGTTAAATACAGGAAGTAGTACAAGAAGCTGAATTGAAGAGTTTGAGTACAGAAGCTTGAGGCCGACTTGGACAAGCCGAGTGGCGGCTGCTTAGCTGGATGAACATCTTGAATGGAAGATTCAAGATGAGATCATTAAAAGAAACTTTCCTTATCCAAAAAGAAAAAGGAAAGTTCTCAATTTCCTATTTGTTGTATAATAGGAAAGTTGCCAACCCTAAGGGTTGGGCAATTGATATAAATACCAAGAGGACGCTTCATGAAGACTTGCGCGCTTCAAGGTAGTTCTGAGAGATGCACACAAGATGTGTGGTGTCGCCCCATCAACAAGATAGATAGATCGTTTGATGGTTTATTCATCTAGAATAGAATGATAGGCATAGTAGTGTTTGTATCATATGCAGTTGTAATTGCTATCTTGTTCTAGTGAATTTGTTCTGGACTAGGTCCCGGGAATGTAGGAAAAACCGAACCCTGTTAACAAAGCTTGTGCGTTATTTACTTTATGCTCACACAAACACAAATTCGATCGTAACTAGACTTAGCCACAAATATGCGTTTTCAAAGACAGCTAAAAAAAAGAAGAAGATGGGAAGCATTGAAAAAAAGAAGATTGGAAGACAAATTCATTGAAATTTTTGTCCAAATGTTTTTTTTGTATATCAATCATAGCAACATGTATCAAATGAATTTTATCAAATGATTCATTGATAATTTTAGGTAGGGGTGGACATTTAAACCAAATCGAACCAACCAAAACCGACCCAAACCCAATCATACACTCCAACCATTCTGTGTGTTTTTTCTTAACCCAAACAGTTTGGTTCGGTTCGGTTTAAAGCTAAACCAAACCAATAACCCAATATACTAATTTAATTATTTAATTAATAATATTAAAAATTATTAATATATGATCTTATCTATTTGGTTTCTATTTACATTATTTTCAATTTTCTAGCTTTTATTTATTTATTTGATTAATTCACTTACAACTTGTTGTTTAGTTTATACATATTATCAAACTACAATAAATTTTATTTTGTAATATTAATTGATTTTAAACTAATTAAAACTGAACCAAACCGACTGACCCAAATACAAACCAAACCAACTTTGGTTGAGTTTGGTTTTACCAAAACCGCATAAACCAAACGAACCCAACCCAACCCAAATCCAAATTTAAACCAAAATGCCCACCGCCCAAACGAAAACATTAAAAAGAATTAACTAACATGTTGAATTTAAGAAAGAAAAGGTTATATTGCTAAATTTTGGCTCAAAACATATCTATAAATGGATGAGAAATATTATAATGATGCAAATATATTACATATATATTGGTTTCTAAATTGATAAAACAAAAATTAGACTAGATTTGAATGATTTTTCTTTATCTTTTCAATGTTCTAACTTCTAAGTAAACATGTAAAAATTTGTTATGTTAAGATTTTTTTTAATTTATCAGAATTTGTTATATTAAGATATGATACCAAAAGAAGAGGAAAAATAAAATTAAGGCTAGATATGAACCATTTGAGAATGAACACGTGGCATGATCTTTAGTTAACCTTTCCACTTTCCCATCCATCTCTCTTCCGTCTTTCATTTTTTTTTGTTGTGTGTGTCGCCGTCTGCAATTTCTCCCCGACGCTGACGATAACCCTACCGGCTTCAAATTACAGTCGCTTAACGCCCAGTAATCTGATTCAATCGTTCTCTGATCTCTGTCGCCACCTAGAACCAAGCGAAGATCCCCATAATTTTCCAATTTCTAGAAAGGTGATGTGTTAATTTCCCTTTAATTCGCTGTCTAGAATCTGAAATGCTATTGATTTGGAAATGGGTTTCTTTTAATTTCATAATAATGATTTTTTTTTTTTGTTGGTTAATTGAGCTTATGATCTTGGATTTAGGGTTTTGTTTGTGTGTTCCGATTCTGAGATTTTACCTTCTCTCTCTATCTCCTAGTAGGTTTCAAGCTGTGTCCTTGTGAGGTTATGATAAGTGTTTCGCATTGAGATCAACAAGACGAAATAAACCCTTTTTCCAGATGCAATGCCTAATGGCTGATGGAGCTTTGATTACTTTAGATTCCGATGATAATATTTTAGCATCTGAACATGTTTTAGCAGTAGGTAAAGAGTTTCCCGATGTGGAAACTTGCAGAAGAAGTTTGAAAGATTTGGCTATTGCTCTCCATTTTGATCTCCGTATTGTCAAATCCGACCGTAGTCGGTTTATAGCCAAATGCTCTAAAGAAGGCTGTCCCTGGCGTATCCATGCCGCTAAATGTCCAGGCGTTCAGACATTTTCTGTTAGGACGCTTAATAGTGAGCATACTTGTGAAGGTGTTCGTGACCTCCATCATCAGCAAGCATCAGTTGGTTGGGTTGCTAGATCCGTAGAGGCACGGATCAGAGATAATCCTCAGTATAAACCCAAGGAGATATTGCAGGATATACGTGATGAGCATGGGGTTGCGGTTTCTTATATGCAGGCTTGGCGTGGGAAAGAGCGGAGTATGGCTGCGCTTCATGGGACTTATGAGGAAGGGTATCGGTTTCTCCCTGCGTATTGTGAGCAGATTAAACTAGTCAACCCTGGGAGTTTTGCTTCTGTTTCTGCTTCGGGACCAGAGAATTGTTTCCAGCGGTTGTTTATTGCGTATGGAGCTTGTATCTCCGGGTTTTTCAGTGCTTGTAGGCCTCTTCTTGAATTGGATAGAGCACACCTTAAAGGGAAGTACTTGGGTGTGATCCTCTGTGCTGCTGCTGTTGATGCGGATGAAGGTTTGTTTCCGTTGGCTATCGCCATTGTTGACAATGAAAGCGATGAAAACTGGTCGTGGTTTCTATCTGAGCTGAGGAAGCTTCTAGGGATGAATACTGATAGCATGCCAAGGCTCACGATACTCTCGGAGAGACAGAGTGGAATTGTAGAAGCTGTGGAAGCTCATTTCCCAACTGCTTTCCACGGGTTTTGTCTTCGTTATGTTAGTGAAAACTTCAGGGATACGTTCAAGAACACGAAGCTTGTTAATATCTTCTGGAATGCGGTTTACGCGCTCACAGCAGCAGAGTTCGAGTCCAAGATAAACGAAATGGTTGAGATATCGCAAGATGTGGTTGCGTGGTTTGATCTCTTCCCTCCGCATCTCTGGGCTGTAGCGTATTTTCAAGGCGTGAGGTATGGACATTTCGGTTTAGGGATCACTGAGGTTTTATACAACTGGGCTCTCGAATGCCATGAACTACCAATCATACAGATGATGGAACATATCCGGCATCAGATATCAGCTTGGTTCGATCACCGTCGTGAGTTGAGCATGAGATGGAACTCAATACTTGTGCCATCCGCAGAGAGACATATAACAGAAGCGGCTGCGGACGCACGGTGTTACCAAGTTTTACGAGCAAACGAGGTCGAGTTTGAGATTGTGTCGACGGAGAGAACCAACATAGTGGATATACGGACACGAGTTTGCTCGTGCCGTCGCTGGCAGCTTTACGGACTGCCGTGTGCGCACGCAGCTGCAGCACTGATCTCGTGCGGTCGGAACGTGCATCTGTTTGCAGAACCGTGTTTCACAGTGTCGAGCTATCAGCAGACTTATTCGCAGATGATTGGGGAGATTCCGGATAGAAGCTTGTGGAAGAATGAAGGAGAAGAGCTTCAAGGAGGAGGGATCTTGAGGATAAGACCGCCGAAAACGAGGAGACCACCAGGTAGACCAAAGAAGAAAGTGGTTAGAGTTGAGAATCTAAAGAGACCGAAGAGAATTGTGCAATGTGGAAGGTGTCATTTGCTTGGACATTCTCAGAAGAAATGCACACAGCCAATTTGATGATAGACGGTTCTTTCAGTACCTTTGTGTTTTTCTGTTACCTGTCTTGTTTTGATGTAACTTGTAATGTTTTAAATTGCACTCTTTTTTTGTAGAGACTTGTCTTCAAATTGGAAAAAAAAAAAGGTTCTGGCTTAACTTAACCGGGTTTTGAGTAAATTGATCTGGTTCTTGATTGAGTTTCTATTTTAGTTTTTTTTGGTTCTTGATTCAGTGTCTAAAAAATAGTCACATTGGGCTGTTTCCCTCTCGGTACGATCCCATAGTGCCACAATCCGTTCTACGTACAACAATATGTTGAACTACTTCAACAAGTCGACGAGTTACAACAACAACCAAAAACTTCGTTCGGTTTGGATGATGGACTCGTTGATTTACTTCACTTTCGGTTCGTTCTCAAAACCGATAAATTCTTGATCGAATTAGACAAAATGGTTTGGCTCGGTTCTGTGTTGAAACGAATCATAGTGATTTGTATAATTATATGGTTACGTATATCAATCAGCGTTGATGCTCTGATTCAAACCGGATTGGTTAGTTTCGGTTTGATTAGAAACGAAGAAGTGTTTGGGCACTTTAACGCACGATCGATCAAAGAGAAAATTGCGGGACGTAGCAGCAAATGCGCGAGACGTTTTTGGACCAATTCTACAGTAAAGTGATAAAAATCTAATTCATACCCACGATTTGTGTTTATCCCCTCTGAACAAAAAACAAAAGAGAACCTTGGATCTGCTGCATTCTCTCCCAACCTTCTTCAACCTTGAACCAGGTCAATCTCTTGCTAACGAAAACAAGGTTCTTTCGTGTCGTAGATTTAGTTATAATTTCTGGGTATTGCTTTGTTTGATCTGCAATTTCGTTTATTCTCTCTGGGTATCGTTCGATTCTCGTTTTTGTTTCTGTAAAAATGTGATTTTTCTTGATAACAGGATCGTAGTAGATTAATCGGTTTGCGATTGCAATGTTTCAATTTTTTTGACCATACTTTTTAATGCGAACCGTGAGTTGACTGAGAAGTAGATGTTTGATTTGATTAGGTTTGATGCTATGGTGTGTTTGGATTAGAATTTATCTCTCTAAATATGCACTGATGAGTGATATGATCTAAAAATTATCTTTTTACCCTTGATTGGTTCACATTGATGCTGTTTGGAGATCTTCTGACCAAGCTCAAGTTTTTATGTATCTTGCAGAAGAAAGCTTTTAACTTTGCTGCTTACAAGATTGTTGAAAATCAAAAGATGTCTTCAGCTGAGATCAACAAGAATGAAGTCGACATTGTCATTGGGGCTCTTAACGCTGACCTAACTCAGTTTCTGACCAGCTGGAAGTCCTTTTTCTCTGGTTTCCATCTGATTGTTGTCAAAGATCCTGAGCTTAAGGAGGAACTCAACATACCAGAAGGCTTTGATGTAGATGTCTACTCCAAGACTGACATGGAAAAAGTTGTGGGCGCATCCAATGCCACCATGTTCTCTGGTTATTCTTGCAGATATTTTGGTTATCTCGTATCTAAAAAGAAGTACATTGTCTCAATTGATGATGATTGTGTCCCGGCTAAAGATCCCAAGGGGTTCCTGGTGGATGCTGTTTCTCAGCACGTGATCAACCTCGAAAACCCTGCCACGCCTCTCTTCTTCAATACCCTTTACGATCCTTATTCTGAAGGAGCGGATTTTGTCCGTGGATACCCTTTCAGTCTCAGAAGTGGTGTCCCTTGTGCTGCATCTTGTGGACTTTGGCTTAATCTAGCTGATCTTGATGCTCCAACACAAGCTCTCAAGACAGAGCAAAGGAACACTGCATATGTTGATGCGGTTATGACTGTCCCTGCTAAGGCTATGCTACCCATAAGTGGAATCAACATAGCTTTTAACCGCGAGTTGGTTGGTCCAGCTTTGGTTCCTGCACTCAGAATCGCTGGAGAAGGGAAAGTGAGATGGGAAACACTCGAAGATGTTTGGTGTGGGATGTGTCTGAAACATATCTCTGATCATTTGGGTTATGGTGTGAAAACCGGACTGCCTTATGTCTGGAGAAACGAGAGAGGAGATGCGGTGGAGAGTTTGAGGAAGAAATGGGAAGGAATGAAGCTGATGGAGAAAAGTGTTCCCTTTTTCGAGTCACTGAAATTGCCTGAGACTGCACTCAAAGTTGAAGATTGTGTGATTGAGCTTGCTAAGGCGGTGAGAGAGCAATTAGGTTCAGATGATCCTGCCTTCACGCAAGCAGCTGATGCTATGGTTAAGTGGATCCAGCTCTGGAATTCTGTTAATTCTAGCGGTTAAAGTTAAACTGATGAATCTATCTCTTGAGGTTAGATTCCTTTATCACTCTTGAGGTTAGATTCCTTTATCACTTTAGGTTCCTTTATCACTTCTACCAGAGATTTTACCAAAGTCGTTTGCTCAAGTATCATCATGTTTATTTCTTTGTTTTTATCTAATTATAAGCAAGCATGTTTTTGAGTCTTTCAATAATGTAAACCTTGACTGATGAAACCCATCTGGTTCTCAACTTGATGACAATATATATTGCGTCGCTTTTAATTCGTTTCTCTATTATCATCTTGTAGAATAAATTTGCTACTATTAAGCAACTTGGTATATTCACAAAGATACAAGATTGGTCATTCCTTTTGTTCTATAAATGTGGAAGTTACAAAGAGAATAGAAACAATACATGTTAGGCAAACTCTTAGTTCTAACTTCTATGCACCGTGTTCCGTGATTGAAGATGATGATGCTTTGGGTGCCAAAGCATTGAGCAAAGATTGAGTGTCTATAAGTTTTCCCCTAAGCAATACATTGTAGTCATACAGAAGTTGAAATTTCTTCTTGATGTCCATTGCGTCCACTTCTGAGCCAGAGGACCCTTCATTGAACTCTGCAATAGAAACAGTACCAGTGGCAAGAGTTCAGGTTTTTGAAATCATATTACCAACAAAGGTTTTGATTGAGATCCTTGTTGCAACCAGTGTTTCTCCTCAAACAGACTCAATTTAGATCTATACTTATTTCCACTTCTACTTCTAAAACCTAAACTGTACGACACATCTACCTCTACTAAATTAAAGATCAATTGGAACAGTATGGATGTTAAAATTATCTTAAAATGGCAAAAGTGTAAGCCATACCCATTGGAGGAGGTAGAGGGATTATATCGTCTTCACTACGAGAGAGTGGATGACTTTGAGAAGAGTGGCTTATACTCTTCTTATTTGAGATACTATCTCCATTAGCCAGAGAAGAAGCCGAATCGAAAGAGCTCATTTCTAGACTTGCAGGTTGTGGAATAACATTCTGGATAAAAATAGACAATTAAGAACTCCAAGGGTCAAGTAGGAAAGGAGAACCCACAAATAAAGAGTTGTTTACCTTCTCAACGCATAAGCTAGGTTTCTTGTTTGACATGATAGAATGCTCCGCTTTTGTTCTTGATGATCCACCTTCTGAGTTATTAGAAGATGTTGAAGGTCTGTTCAAACCACAAATTGCTGATACATTTTTCGTTTTGATGGCATCATCGACCAATATGCTGCAATCCCATGTGTATGCAACATATCTTCTCAGCTAAAAATGAGAAGTATTCTATGAGCAACTTGTAATAAGAAACAAGGCTATTGCAAGAAGAAAAGCCAAAAAGAGGAGAGGGGAAACCAATTACTTTATCCCAGTGATCTAGAGCTTTACGACGATTCCGTATCTTCCTGAACACAGTATCTTCATTTCGCAGCTTCTTGACCCTGTACTCACACTATTTAAAGACCCGAGTTACCACCATCAGAATTAGCTCAAAAATGACTAAAGAATTTTCAAATACTACAGTAAACACTCGCTCTACTACATAGATCATGAATACCAAACTTTTGAGAAGTCTCCTTCAAGAAGAGAGAAAAGCGAACGAAAGGAAAGGTAAACGTGAAGTAGAGAAGAGAAGAAGGCTTCAAACCTGCACTAGTAGGTAGAAGAATATGCCAATACTGATGCAATACAAACCACCAAGATCGGCAAGGAAGCTAACTGTAAAATAGCAACCAGAAAAGAACAAGATATTTAAGTTTATAACTGAAGCTGCTCTAGTATTCTCTTACTGCACACTAAATCAAGATACTGGACGATGTACATGCCTGCATTTCGCGGTGGAACTATAAACAGAAGTGTACATCTCCAGTTGATAAGAAATAACTACTAAGACTTGAAGGATTCACAAGAAGTGATTGGACAAAGTAAATGGAGTAAAGTTACTTACCAGGACCAAGTATATTTTCATGGTCGATCTCAACAATATAAGCAGAGAGATAGTTGATGAACAATGTAGTGTTGAGTATGCCATCTGTCGACCTCCCCATAGATGCCTGAAGCTGATTAGTGTCTCGGTAAACTGAGCCAGGGATAAACTCGTGAAAAAGAGGTTGGATTAGCTTTAGATCATGCAAATGATGGTAAATCTGAGGAAACAGATTAAACTTCAAAATGTTCCCTTCAGTTCCACGGAAAGTAACAGGACTTTCATCAAGGATGCTTCCGTTTCTCAGAGTGCCACTAACAAAACTCATATGCTTCTTCTTGTGAGCTCCATTCTTAGACGTAAAGTTAAACTTAAATCCAACAGCAGCAGCAGGGGAATCAGGAAGATCAACGAAATGCCACGAGATATAGATGTAATCGCTAGTGAGACGACACCTTTTACACTTGAAATTCACAGTTGGCCCTGAAGTTGTGTTCTGACAAGTATAGTTTCCTAAACTAGAAAGCGAAGCAACTTTGAACTCACTGAATCCGGGATTACCAGTGACCACATTACCGATTCCTCGTAGATTCGAGCAACTCATATCAGAGACAGCAGTGATGTTAAACTCCAAATCGTTCTCGAACGAGATTAAATCTGGAGAACTAGTAGCTCTCACATTGTGAACTTCAATTGTTCTCTTGGTTATGATTTGGTAAAGCAGCCTGTGAAGAAACTTTTAAAAAACAAGTCAGTGTTTGTTTCTATAAGTATTCAACGGACAAGAAGACTAAAATTCTCAAGCTTTTTCAAAACTCACGCAGCGAATAGTCCAATGAAAACAATCCAGCTCGCAACAGACAACGTTCCACCAAGTTCTGTTTTACGTTTCTTGACAATTTGCTGATCATCCTGCAAGATTCAACTACTTAAATTGGTAACCTAAAAAGAACCAAAATTGATAGAAGAAGCACAAAAAGCTCAAAGGAGGAGTGGAGAGAGGGCACTAACGAGCCAATGTCTAGTGGAGAAGAAGACATCGAGTCGAGTAATCCACCAACGGAGATTGAACCAGACATTACGACCATCGCCGAGATTTGTGAACCTCAGGAAGAAGCAAAAGACTAACCAGGAGAGAAGCATAACGAGCGTGGCTTCTAAGAACACAGCTTGAGACTGCGTGAACTTACGGATCCTATCGAAGGCGAACAAAGTCTCGGCGAAGGATACTACGCTGTAGCTGACATCTTTGTCCGTTGAGATCTCCGACGGCCAACCGAAGATTTCGCAGCTACCGGAGCTCCGGTTAAGAAGCTGACCAATCCCGCACGCACAGCGCGTGGCGTTGTAAGTTATGGAGTTTTGAGGGCACGCCATCGCGGAGCTTCGAGATGAAGAAACGCAGACCGAAGAAGACGAAGACGGGTGTGAGAAAGAGAGAGAGACAAGGAGAAGAACAAAAGGGGCAAGAAAGGAATTTCACTTTTAATATTTTAATATTATTTGGTGTACAGCTTTAAAGAACCAGACCACGGAAGCAGAAGAACCAGCCTGTTAAGTAAAGTGGCTTGTCTTCGTCAAAAGGTCAAGAACCAACATATTTGGCAAAACCGATTGGTTTGTGTTATCCGGTTCGGTTTACCCATCAAAATTTCCCGCCAGACCAAACAAACCGCTAAAATCAAATGTCAACTACAGGATGAGAATATGAGATCATACCCTCTGTTTCACGCGGTGATCAAAATATATTTATAAACATTGTCTGCATTTTACATTAGTTCTCTTTTTTTTTTTTTTTTTTTTTTTTTTTTTTTTTTTTAACTAGATTATTTATTTTTCTTGTCTTAAGTCATTATTCCCACCGGATGATGCGAAACGAATTTTAGCAATGAGCTTAAAAGACGGACATGGGGATCGCTTTATTTGACCCTATACAAGGTCTGGTTTGTACTCTGTTAAGAGCGGATACTGGTTGGTGCAGACTCTTTCTTCTCTTTATGAACCACGTGATGACAACATGATCAAACAGAATGAGCTGAAGGCAAAGGTATGGAAAGTGAAAACTGTTCCCAAGATAAAAACCTTTCTTTGACGCATGTTGTCTGGAGCGTTAGCGATTTCTGAAAGGTTGGCTTCGCGTGGTTGTGGTGGGGATGTATCCTGTATGAGATGTGGCTCCAATGCCGAAACTATTTGTCATATGCTGTTTGTATGCCCTGTAGCGAGACAGGCTTTTGCATTGGCTAATATCCCTAGCCCAGTTGGAGACTTTTCTATTACTGAGGTGGATAAGAATTGGGAACATCTGCTAACGGTAATGCAAGATGACGAGGTACCATGTATGGTAAGAGCTGCTATTCCATGGGTGTTATGGGGGATTTGGAAGCACCGGAATACAGTTGTGTTTCAGGGCAAGAATGGAAATATCCGAGATTTAATTACCAAAGCATTCGAGGATTCGAACCAATGGCAGGCAGCTCAGTCTTTGCCTGCAGAGGCTAAACTACACTATCCGGCCAAGCAAGGAGCTTTGGAAAGAAAATGGTGTAAACCTGTAACGGGTTTTGTGAAATGCAATATAGGTTCTTCATGGTATAGTAAGTCTCGGTTGTCGGGTGGCGCGTGGATTGTACGAGACGAATATGGTCAGGTTCTTTATCATGCGAGAGATGCATTACCGGCCTCCGACTCACAATTTCTAGCTGCTCTACAATGTTGTTCATGGTCGATTGAAGCTTTATGTATTCTTCAGGTTGCTAAGGTGGAAATTGCCTTGGATAATGCGATGGTCATTGACGCGATCAATAGTCCTACAGCGTGGCCACGTTTCAGTCTTCTCTTGAGCAATATACACGAGAACCTCTCAAAATTCGGGTCTTGGAGAGCTACACAAGTTGCGAGCACTGCAAACTCTGTTGCGATGGCTATATCAAAGAGTGTTACAAGAGATGGCAGGTTACAGTCTTATCTCTCACTTGGAGGGCCTTCTTGGCTCCATCATCAAGTGAGAAGTGAGGCGTCTTAATCGTTTTTGCTTTTGGTTTTCCTTCTGCTTATGTACTTTTCTCAAACTTTATTTGGAATGTTATCAGACGACAAAAAAAAAAAAGTAGTCCCCTTAATCTTGGGAAATTGATAAGCAAATATCTTGATCTTGGTCTCAATCTTTAGTGTTATATGTACAGTATATATGTTGTACCCTTAAAAGTTTTAGTAAACGTAATGAGTAGATCTTTACATGGTAACTTAGACTTTTGTATTCACATCAAAGACTGTTGATGCGAGAAAAGAACAATTTTTGGAAGACTTTACATATAAATGAAATCATTCTCCATTGTCCACATAATTAACTTGATAACTTCTTCATCTTCATCTTCTTTTCTCTCAAAAAAAAACGAATGTTCCCAGGATAAGAAAACATGATGTGATCGCAAAGGAAAGGAGTACAACAAGTAGGTGCTGTAGCATATATTGAGTGACGAAGCATGAAGGAGCAGATTACTGTGAGCCACAAACAAATTTTTTATTATTATATACATATAAAGAAAAAAAGGAACAGAAGTGAAGTCGTTTCAAGTAGAGGATTTATTCCACCTGCACTTGGTGGAGGAGCTTCCTCTTTTCCCCAAGTCTAAAAGAACCCAAATATATGCCTTTATGAAAATTGTCCTGTTTTGTTTTTTAATACGGAATTGAAAGAAAGATTAGTGTGTGGATATTGATGATTATATTGGAGAAGTCATATGTAATCTTGATATGATTGTATATTATGGTATATATATATCTTTCTATTTACTTCAGTCTTCAATGATTGTTAGTGAACATGCATCTTTTCGACCAAAGACATCCTCTCCTTTTATTTGTTTCTTCTGATTTGATTTGTAACTTTAACAGCATCATTACATTTCTGTTTAGCAAATATCAGATAATTTCATATAAAGATTCATTTATTTAAAAACCAAACATCTAAGTTAATATCCTCGAAACAACATTAATTATAGCATTATATCCTAGTCTCCTGGAGTTCAAAAAACCTAACTTAGGAAGAACATATCATGTTTTCTGGTCTGAAGAATTTCAATTTTTCCTGGTCTGGGATAAAACATCATAACGTCGTCAAAAGTCCAAATTAACTATTTCTAAGATGGGTTTGGAAATCTGGAATAAACCCTCAAATCATGCTAGCTATTTCTGACATAATTGAAGAATAATAACGAAAATATGTATGGAGGATGAATAAAATGAATAAAAGTTAAAACTTTTTATTAATATGTGTATACAAGACTGTATTATCAACACATCAAAGGAAATTTTTAAAAGCATATTATAGATTTGTAGACATCAAGTGATAAATAGAACTTATTCGACTAGCATTATTATTCACGCTTATATATGATCCCTCAATTTCACCAGTGAAGGATGCTCCACGTTTTCACATATTTCTAATCCACCAATTTTAATTTTTGTTCCATCAGTCAAATTGCCTTTCATTTGTTTTGGTCCGACACTATATGTATACGTACACAAATAATGTCTCTTTATATTTATTTATTTGTTTGATCCAAATCTTTGGTAAAGATCGATGGGTGTTGTTTTATCATTCCAAAACCATGAAAGGTTATTATCAAATCAAAACATAATTATATGCTTTCCAGATCATGTGTACCATGTGCATGATTCTTAGTAATTAGGTCGAATCAATTTTCTCATCATGAATATATATATGTACTAGAAAATATTTTATGATTTGTGTCATTGAACTAGTATAACATGTTGTGCACCTAGCTAGCTAGTAACATGCGCTATTGTAATAATTATTAGAGTCAAGAATGAAAAATATAAACGAACTTTTGTTGTGGTTAGTGTAGTTTAGAACTAGGAACGCAAACAAAAAAAATGAAAAAACCTCATAAAAGTAAGTTATTTGCAGAAAAAAGAATTACAGTATATCAGTCTTAACTTATATGTTCTAAAAACCATGGGATGTTTTTTTCTTTTCGTTTATAAAATCATGATGATGTTGGATAAACTTTAACACTTAAGGCCCAAAATATCTTACAAAGGAATGTTAAGGACAAGAAAGGGTTAAGCATAATCCTACTAGAATTAGGAGATATCTAGTTCTAATAGAAATAGGAGAATAAAGCACTATATATATCTTTGATTGAGTTGTGATCAAAGGTATGAGAAAGAGTGCAAACATTGTTTAGTTTTGAGAGGAGATTTTCTAAGCAATAATATAAGAGAGCTATTCTTATAAAAGCAAAGTCTTTCTATCTTATATTTGGTATCAGAGCAGGTTTTGGTAGTGATTATCGAACCACAACGATGGGTGAGATCATAGCTTCATCACGTCCAAAGGAGTTGGACAAAGCTATTTCGATTCAGTGCCCTCTTTTGACTTCTACGAACTACACAATGTGGTCCATGAGGATGAGGATCATGCTGCGTATTCATAAAGTTTGGAAAACAATTGAACCAGGATCGGATGATCCAGAAAAGAATGACATTGCTACAGTTTTGTTGTTTCAATCAATTCCGGAAACACTTACCATGCAGGTTGGTAACTTGAGTACACCAAAGGCGATTTGGAACTCAATTCAGTCAAGGAACCTTGGAGCAGAACGTGTCAAGGAGGCACGTTTGCAGACACTCATGTCAGAGTTTGAGAAGATACGCATGATAGAGGCAGAGAAAATCGACAGTTTTGCTGGAAAATTGTCTGAAATCGCAACCAAGGCAGCAGCGCTTGGTGAAATCATTGAAGAGCCGAGACTCGTGAAGAAATTCCTAAACAGTCTACCTAGAAGTAAGTTCATTCACATGGTGGCCTCGCTTGAACAAGTATTCAACCTCAACACCACAAGTTTCGAAGACATAGTGGGAAGACTAAAGGCGTTTGAGGAAAGGATTGCAGGAGAAAGATATCCTGAAGAAAATCAGAACAAACTTATGTTCTCTAACTCAGATCAACATCAATCAAGCTATAACAATGGAAATAGTAGCTTTAGAGGTAGAGGACGTGGTAGAGGGAGAGGCTATAGAGGAAGAGGTTATCGAGGAAGAGGTAGAGGAAGAAATAACTCGCAGTATAACAACCAGAATAACACACATGATCGATCTAATACTGAACAGAACCAAACTCAAGAAAAGAAGGACAAGGTCATCATCTGCTTTAGATGTGACAAACCGGGTCACTATGCCTCGCAGTGTCTGGAGAAAATTCAGAAAGTTCAAGAAGCAAACAAGGTCGAGACATTGGAAACAGAGGAAGCGGATAAATCTCTGTGCATGCATGAAATTGTCTATTTAAATGAAGAAAGGGTCATTCCAAGAAACTACACTAAGGAGGATGGGATGTGGTACTTAGACAATGGAGCTAGTAATCATATGAAAGGTCATAAGGATTACTTTTCTGAGCTTAATGAGAACATTGGAGGTAAGGTGAAGTTTGGAGATGGGTCTTGTGTAGAAATAAAAGGAAAAGGCTCAATAATTTTTCAAAGTAAAAGTGAGGAACAGGTTTTAGTGAAAGATATTTACTATATTCATGATCTCAAGAGCAATATTTTGAGCCTGGGACAGGCTACAGAGGTTGGCTGTGATGTTCGTATGAGACAAAACTGGTTAACTGTTCATGATCCGAGTGATAGGCTGTTGGTGAGGGTTGTGAGATCGACTAATAGGTTGTACAAAATTAGTCTCAAGGTTGGAAGACCAGTTTGTCTGCATACACGTATCAAAGATGATACTTGGAAGTGGCATGCTAGGCTCGGTCACATTAATTTCAAGGCATTAAAAGCAATGTCGCAACAGAAGATGGTTCATGGATTATCAGAGATTAAAGATGAGAAGAAGCTTTGTGAGTCATGTCTCGTTGGGAAGCAGGCAAGACAGACGTTCCCAAGAGAAACAATGTATCGTGCCTCCAAGACATTGGAACTTCTTCACGCTGACTTATGCGGTCCTATAACACCTGCAACATTAGCACATAACAGATATATATTTGTTATTGTGGATGATTTTTCAAGATACATGTGGTCAGTCTTGATAAAAGAGAAAAGTGAAGCGTTTGGAAGCTTTAAGGCGTTCAAGAGTAGTGTTGAGAAGGAACTTGGAAGAGAGATTATTACCCTTAGAACGGACAGGGGAAGTGAATTCACATCAAACGAGTTCAATGTTTTTTGTGCTACAAACGGGATCAAGAGACACTTGACAGCACCGTACACTCTGCAGCAGAACGGTGTGGTCGAGAGAAGAAACAGGACTCTAATGGAGATGACAAGGAGCATTCTCAAGGCCATAAAGGTCCCAAATTATCTGTGGGGAGAAGGAGTTCGTCACAGTACATATGTGATCAATAGGATACCTACTAAGGCATTGAATAACATCACTCCGTATGAATGTTTGCGAAAAAGGAAACCATATGTTGAACACCTAAGAGTATTTGGGTGTATAGCTTATGCTAAAACTGATACTGCAAGTCTCAAGAAGTTGGATGATCGTTCTTTGTCTTTAGTAAAACTTGGCATCGAACCTGGATCCAAGGCATATCGACTGTTCAATCCGTCAACTAGAAGAATTGTAGTCAGCAGAGATGTTGTTTTGATGAGGAAAATAAGTGGAGTTGGAACAAGACAGAAAATAGAGATTGCAGAGAACCAGGGATGTTTCATATGCAGTGGGGAGAAATAGAGGATGCTGGTAAAGGACCAATATCATCGAGTTCTGTAGAACAAGATCAAGTCGATGATTACAGAGCAGACCCAGAGGATGATATAACTCGAGAAAACAGAGTGGATGACGAGAATGTTGTTACTCAAGAGAATCAGCAACCGTCTTTAAGAAGGTCAGAACGTCAAACGAAGACTCCTAAGTATCTTGATGACTATGTGTTGTTAGCATCAATCGAAAGTGAGATTTTACTACTGATGATCAATGATGAGCCACAATTCTATGAAGATGCAAAAGGACTAAAAGTATGGAGATTAGCTTGTAAGGATGAGATCGACTCTATCAACAAAAACAAGACTTGGATTCTTGTTGATAGACCACAAGGTGTGAAGGTAATTGGTCTCAAGTGGGTTTTCAAGATTAAAAGGAATGCAGACGGAACAGTGAACAAGTACAAGGCCAGGCTTGTTGCAAAGGGCTATGTGCAAGAGAGTGGTGTCGATTATGAAGAAGTTTTTGCTCTTGTATCTCGCATGGAGACAATAAGAATGTTGATTGGTTTGGCTGCATCGAATGGATGGGAGATCCATCACTTGGATGTAAAAACTGCATTTTTGCATGGCGAATTGAAGGAGAATGTCTATGTAGAACAACCATAAGGTTTTCAGATCGAGGGGGAAGAACATAGAGTTTACAAGCTGACAAAAGCTCTATATGGCTTAAGACAAGCTCCACGAGCCTGGAACACTAAGTTGGATCAAATCTTGAAGGAGATAAGCTTCAAGAGATGTTTGAAGGAGACTACAGTGTATGGAAAGGAGAAAGGAGGTGATCTACTAATTGTTGATGTTTATGTGGATGACTTATTTATCACAGGCAACAATCTTAGAACGATTAAGGAGTTCAAGGAAGGGATGTCGTCGAAGTTCGAGATGTCTGATCTCGGTAGACTCACCTACTACCTTGGCATTGAAGTGCATCAAGGAGTCGATGGTATCACCATTAAACAAGAAGGATATGCACAGAGGATTTTGAAGGAAGCAGGACTTCAAAACTGCAACTCAACAGTGATTCCAATGGAGTTTGGGCTGCAGGTCTCTAAGTCGCCTGATGAAACAGAGATAGATACTACTCGGTTCAGAAGAGTTGTTGGTTGTTTGAGGTATCTCTTACACACTCGACCTGATTTATCCTTTGCGGTAAGTGTTGTAAGCAGATACATGCAGAGCCCGAGGAAGTCTAATGGAGAGATCATAAAACAGATTTTGCGGTACCTCAGAGGAACGACATCATATGGTCTCAAGTATAAGCGTGGAAGTTTAAAGGAGATCGTTGGTTTCAATGACAGCAGTCACAACGTCGATCTAGATGATGGGAGGAATACTACTGGACTTTTATTTCTCTTTGGTGATACACCGATCACATGGTGTACACGGAAGCAAGACACAATTGCTATGTCTTCTTGTGAGGCCGAGTTTATGGCTGCAACAGAAGGAGCTAAGCAAGCAATTTGGCTTCAGGATCTGATGTGTGAAGTTACAGGAAAGAAGGAAGCTCAAATCATGTTGTATGTCGACAACAAGTCTGCAATAGCACTTGCTAAGAACCCAGTGTTTCATGGGAGAAGCAAACACATACATAAGCGATACTTCTTTGTGCGAGAATGCATTGAGAGAGAGCTCATTCGTGTGGAGCATATCCCTGGAGTAGAGCAGAAGGCTGACATCCTTACCAAGGCTTTGGCTAGAGTGAAGTTTGAAGAAATGAGGAGCTTGATAGGTGTTCATGAAGTAAGCAAGGAGAATTTGAAGTTTAAGGGGGAAAATGTTGGATAAACTTCAAAACTTAAGGCCCAAGATATCTTACAAAGGAATGTTAAGGACAAGAAAGGATTAACCATAATCCTACTAGAATTAGGAGATATCTAGTTCTAATAGAAATAGGAGAATAAAGCATTATATATATCTTTGATTGGGTTATGATCAAAGGTATGAGAAAAAGTGCAAACATTGTTTAGTTTTGAGAGGAGATTTTCTAAACAATAATATAAGAGAGTTATTCTTATAAAACCAAAGTCTTTCTATCTTATAGATGAATGTTGTTGTCTGTCAAACGAATAATGTATATATGTATTTAAATTTTAGAACGTTACTAATTTAAATTTCAAATCCATTTTTGAAGAAATCTCGTTTTGTCGGTTGTGAAATTGGTTGCTATCGCCAGGTGCGTAGGGCACAACCATACTCAAGTCGGCATTTTGCATGTCAACATATTCCATGCACTTTTACTTATATTACATGGACGAGCATATTCTGCTCCCATTTATGAAAGTAGTATTACTAATATAAAGAATAATAAATTGAACTAATTTATCTAAAATGATTATTGAGTTAGTTTTGTTTTTAATTATATTTTCTGTATTATAGTTGGTAAGGTATAGCATATGCTCATCATATGTGGTTGTGGTTACGACAGCTAGAACCATATACTGCTAGAGACGATTTAATAGTTATGGAGCTCAAGATCATGCAACCGATCACTCTTTAATTCGTTATTCTGTAACATTACCAATTAATTATTATTATGCTTTATAAATATAGTCAAATATTGAAAGAAATGCATGTTTACGTCATACACAACAATTACACTCATACATAGAGGAAACAATTGGAATAGAATCATATGCCACGGCATGGTCTGGTCAATTGTACTGATAATGATAATTCTCTTTTTTTTTCCTCAGTTAAACTAATGGCTAAAAATATGAGGTTAACTGGAAAAAAAAAAAAGATACTCAAAAATTTAATGCTTGCAACCATTTTAGGGAATTAATGCTATGATTTAATTTATAAATACTTGTAACCCTATCATTTTTATAAAAAAAAATATAGTATACATTATATTGTTATACCAAAAGTTTGTTTCTTAAAAAAATGAATATCTCATATATCTTTCTATTTTCCTTCAAATAATATAATTTAAAATGTATCTATAAATAGGAACATGTTGGTTTTCTCAAACTTAACACATTTACTAATCTACCAAGGAGCTTAACAAGCTTCAGTTTCTTTCCTTTCGTTTGCTAGCTACCATTGCAAACTCCCACGAAGTCCAAAAACTTTTAACATTTTGTTTTTCTAATAGAACCATGATAAGCGGTGGAGATGTTTACAAGGTAATCGAGGCGATGGTTCCACTCTATGTAGCCTTAATTTTAGGCTATGGTTCCGTAAAATGGTGGAACATCTTCACTCGTGATCAATGTGATGCCATAAACCGGCTCGTTTGCTATTTCACCATGCCGCTTTTCACCATCGAGTTTACGGCTCATGTTGACCCATTCAACATGAACTACCGGTTCATCGCAGCCGATGTCCTCTCTAAGGTCATCATTGTCACGGTCTTAGCGTTTTGGGCCAAATATAGCAACAAAGGAAGCTATTGTTGGTCCATTACTAGTTTCTCTCTCTGCACACTTACGAACTCTCTTGTCGTCGGTGTGCCATTGGCTAAGGCAATGTACGGACAACAGGCTGTTGATCTCGTGATTCAATCCTCGGTATTTCAAGCCATCGTATGGCTCACGCTCTTGTTGTTTGTCTTAGAGTTAAGAAGAGCCGGATTTAATAGCAATGGTAGCAGCGATGCGAAAGTTGACAACATCAATATCGAAAGTGGAAAAAGAGAAACTGTGGTTGTGGGAGAGGAGAAGTCGTTCCTTCAAGTCATGTCCCTCGTGTGGTGGAAGCTTGCAACGAATCCGAATTGCTATTCTTGCATCCTTGGGATCGCATGGGCTTTCATTTCTAACAGGTAAAAATGAATCTTTTAATTCAAAGTATACATGGGTTTATGAATTTTTTTAAAAAACGTTAATTAGTGTGTGAGATCAGGAGAGTACATTTACGTAAACGTTCAAATTGCCTAAAAACATTTATATTTTGACGTTTAGACCACCTAAATAACTTTTTGTCTAGCGCATGACCATCTACAGTAAAATTGTGGCCGAGATGTATATAGCAACTGTTTTTTTGCATGTACGTTATGGTTTTCATGTTACAATGACATTTCACATTTATAAACATGGTAACATAAACGCAAACGTACATGCAAATGCAAAGAAACAATCGTGACTAAGTCTTAAACCAAATTATAGTTTATTTGCTTTTAGGGTTTAGGATTTTGATATTAGTTCGTACTAGTATAAGCTATGATCAACATGATATCTAACAATGACCTTAAAATCTAACTATTGATGGAAATATAGATGGCATCTGGAGATGCCGGGCATATTGGAGGGATCGATTCTAATAATTTCAAAAGCAGGAACAGGAACAGCCATGTTCAATATGGGTAAGTTTATTTATGTCCATGCAAGTATCTATCTATGCTATTTCAAAAAAAAAAAAAAAAAAAGCATCTATCTATGTAAAGATTACGTATCAGTATTGAGATAACAGCGAGTAGATGCATATACACTATACGCAGGGATATTCATGGCACTTCAAGAGAAGTTGATAGTATGTGGAACAAGCTTAACTGTGATGGGGATGGTCTTGAAGTTTATTGCCGGACCCGCCGCCATGGCTATTGGTTCTATCGCCTTTGGCCTCCACGGGGATGTCCTCCGTGTCGCCATCATTCAGGTCATTAGTTATATACTTTTCTCCTATAATTTACCCCATATGTTTTTCCATTTGACAAAAAATCATTGAGCTTTGTTTGATTAAGTTTCGGGTTTGGTTTGTTGATGTGTCGACGATATGTTTAGCGACAAATATTTTGAATTTGAAATAATTTAAGTGTAGTTTTTTATATCGTTATTTTTGGCCTGATATTAAGCATTAAACATTAAACCTTTTCTTTATAAAGATCATTGATGATTTATTGTTTGTGAAATCTACAGGCTGCTTTGCCACAATCAATCACTTCGTTCATTTTTGCAAAGGAATATGGATTACATGCAGAGGTTCTAAGCACAGCGTAAGTCCAAATTAAGAATTAGTACAAAGTTTTTAATCCAAATTTTGTTTAGGTTATTATATAAGTAAAAAAATTGAATTGTGATACATGCAGGGTGATATTCGGGACCTTGGTCTCTCTGCCTGTGCTCGTCGCATACTACGCAGCTCTAGAGTTTATTCATTAATTAAATCAATAAATTCGATTATATATCAATGTTTCTCTCTTACATCTTTCACAACTGTTGTTTTTTTTTTGTTTAAATTGCTATCTCTCTTTTATTTTACACTTTAGAAAAGAAAAAAAAATAATTTTTTTCATTTTCTTTTTCTTTTCCTTAATTGAAATTTTGAAGTGTGTATTCCAGGAAAACTATTGATCGAGCTGACTAATTGTTGTAAGATAAAATAACATTCCCCGGCCCTTTTTATGTTTATATGCATTAGTAGAATGAAGTAAAGATAAAAACCCCTACAAATGGAATGGTGACATCGATAACATTCCCCGGCCCTTTCTACACTACAAATTACAAGACCCTTTATGTATGTTTTAGTTAAGTAACTAGCGAGTGATAAGATTATTTGAATTTGAAATTCGGATTAGAGATCAATCAGGGTCAAAATCTGAATGAATCAAATATCAATATATCATTCACCAAACACATGTACCTACGTTTTAGTAGAATCAGTCCATAAATTCACAAAGGGTAATTTAGTCATTCAGTTTTTTTTTTTTTTTTCCTCTTCTCCGAATCTCCAATTTTGTTTTGTGTGGAGGAGAGAAAAGAACGCTTTTACTTCCTCTGCCTCTCTCTCTCTCTCTCTCTCTCTGCTTTCTCACTCTATGACGTGTCCTCTAATGCATCCTCCTCCAATGCCATTTCTTCTAAACTCTCCACAACCAGAGGAGGAAGAAGACGATTCGTGGGCGGAGGAGAAACGATGGGATTTCCCGTCGGAAAATCTCTAGAGTGAGAGAATTATTATGGTGTTTTCTTAATGCTTCATAATCACTGACGAAGCCATTGTTCTTCTTCTTCTTCTTCTTCTTCTTCATCTCCATGGATTTTGATTCCAGAGTTCCCATTACTCGGGAAAGCACTTCTCTTTCCCCTTTGCTACACCAAAGTACCATCCTTTTTCCCTTTTCTGATTCAATCTTAAAAATCTCAGCTTGAATTATTTTGCTTGTGGGTTTTGATTAGAAAACTTGATTGGGTTTGTGAATTTCAGATGCAATGTGGCAAATGAATTTGGGATCAGATGAAACAATGAGTGGTGGTGATGGGTTTTATCCGGAGCGTCAGGGAGAGCCTGACTGTTCTTATTACATAAGGACTGGACTTTGTAGGTTTGGTTCAACTTGTCGATTCAATCATCCTCACGACCGGAAACTGGTACTGATTCCGTTTCTGTGTTTAGTGAATTTTGTGACACTCCCTTTTGTTGTCTGTTTCCTCTGTTTCTTGTTGGCTTCTCAAAGTTTGTAGCTTTGAGGGTGTGATGTGTTGTGTATAGTGTATGAGATTACTAATTGATGAAAAAGTCTCATGTCCGATTTCTAGGTTATAGCAACAGCAAGGACTAAAGGAGAATACCCTGAAAGAATCGGTCAGCCTGAATGCGAGGTTTAGTATGTTTTCACTTTTCACAATATCAACACAACGAATGATTTTAGATGATTGTTGATTCAACAGAGCTATGCTTATTGAGTTTTGACTACTTTACTCTGTCTCAAAACAATTTTTTTTTGTGTGTGTCTGTGCAGTTTTATATGAAGACAGGAACCTGCAAATTTGGAGTGACTTGCAAGTTTCATCATCCTAGGAACAATGTTGGGACTGATGGAAGAGTATCAGTTGATGTCTTAGGCTATCCTCTACGGCCGGTATGTGTACCTTTCAACTCTCTAACTTGACCACTGCTTTTAAGATTTTGCTTCTCTCATGAGTCTGTTTGCTTGCAGAACGAAGATGATTGCTCTTATTTTTTGAGAACTGGACACTGTAAATTTGGAGGAACTTGTAAATTCAATCATCCTCAGACTCAATCAACCAAATTGATGGTTTCTCTTCGCGGCTCTCCGGTTTACTCTGCTCTTCAATCTTTAACTGGTCAACAGTCTTATTCTTGGCCGCGGACATCTTGTCTTGCAACTCCTCCTCGTTTTCAAGATCCTTCTAGTATTGCTTCTTTAGTTCTACCTCAAGGTGGTGTTGTATCAGTTCAAGGGTGGAACGGTTTCGGTGTACGTCTTTTTTCCTCAGTCATCCATCATATTATGAACTTTTAAGGATTTTGATTATGATACTCTTACCAGGGTCAGCTCGGTTCGCTTTCTCCCTCGGGAAGTGACCAGAACTACAGAAACCAACGGCAGAATGATGCAGAAGAATCTTCAGGATCTCAAGGAGGTGTCTTCTCATCCGGGTTTCATTCAGGAAGTTCTGTTCCGCTCGGCTTGTATGCATTCCCGGAAAGACCAGGCCAACTTGAATGCCAATTCTACATGAAGACAGGAGATTGCAAATTTCATCATCCTAGAGACAGACAAACCCCAGCTCCTGATTGTGTCTTAAGCACTGTTGGCCTCCCTTTACGCCTGGTAAGCTTACAAAAAGACTTGAGATTTTAAAGTATTCTCTGGTTTGGTAAATTGTTGGTTTGGAACCAGGGAGAACCACTGTGCGTGTTCTATTCGCGGTATGGGATCTGCAAGTTTGGTCCAAGCTGCAAATTTGATCACCCGATGGGAGTCTTCACTTACAACAACAATGCTGCAGCTCCTTCTTCTTCATCATCATCATCTTTGCATCAAGAGACTGCCATCACCACACAGCTCAGGAATCTCCTAGTATCTTCTTCTGTGGAAGCAACACTCCCGTCTTCTGTCTCGGATACAACCTCTGCTAAAGACACCACTGTTGATGCACAACACTGAAACCTTTCGTTTTGTCTGTCTTTATTTATGTTCAGAGATGAGTGAAATTCTAATTCGCATTTTGTTGTAATTTTCTATTGGCCAATCGCTTGAAAATTAAATTTATGGCTAGAGAAAAACAAATAATTATAAATAAACACTTGGATTAGCTCAGGGTTTAAGAATCTGAATTCGATATTTTTTTAGAGAAATACCTTAAAATAGCACTAAAACAAGTTTTCTGAACAACTATACCATACATTCCATAAATTTTCTAAAATAACATTATTTAATATTTAAAATTAATTTTTAGAATTTGTTTGTTAGATTTTGGTTCTTAATTTCACATTTAGGGTATAGTTTTGAGGAGTAAGATTTAGTATTTTGAATTTAGAATATTATTTTAAAAGATTAATTTTGATATATAATGCTATATTAAAAAATTAAGAGATGTTGCTCTAAATTTGTTTTTAGGGTTATTTTTGAGAATTTTCCTATTTTTTTTATAAAATTTGTATATAAAAAAGGCAAACTTTTTAAATTTCCTTTCCTCGTGGGTTTTCGTATCTATTTGTAAGATTACTTGTTGTATAAGACTCTGTTATTTATTCATCATCAATGGCTACCACTTGGCCAACACGACAAAGAATGTCGAAAAGACGTTGCTTGAGGGTGGAATTGCTGCCCCACCATGTAGTAGAGCGAATCCTGGAGAGAGTTGCGGTGAAGTCTCTGCTGAGATTCAAGGCCGTATCGAAGCAATGGAGATCAACAATTGAGTCCCAATTCTTCCAAGGAAGACACTTGACGCATCGTCAGCGATCAGGAGATCCAGATGTTCTCATGGTGTCCCCAACTACCCACCCGGACACTGGTCACACCCTAACAACACTGGTGTTGGGTTCATCCTCATCGGTCAAGATCCCTGTTCCTTGGGAGGAGACGGACAATACACCTTACCGTGTTTTCCATAGTAGCTGTGACGGTCTCCTTTGTCTCTCTAATCGCTACAAATTTTTTGTGGTCAACCCCGCCACTCGATGGTATCGGGCTCTTCCTCCCTGTAGCTTTCAACAACTCTATCATCAATCTCTTTTTGACTTTCAGTATGGATACTTTACGCCTGGATTCGGTAAAGACGTATTCTCGAGCACATACAAGCCCGTTTGGTTATTCAACTCTTTAGAATTAGGCCTAAAAAACGCTACCACATGCCAAGTTTTTGACTTTACCACCAACGCTTGGAGGTATGTCACTCCAGCTGCTCCTTACCGCGTTCTTGCTCCCGTTAAGCCTGTGTTTGTTGATGGGTCGCTTCATTGGTTAACCGACTGCCTAGAAACCAAAGTTGTATCTTTCGATCTTCACACCGAAGCTTTTCAAGTCATCTCTAAAGCTCCCTTTGCGATCAATTCCTCCCCCAATCCTCTCGGGATGGTCATGTGCAACCTCGACAACCGCTTGTGCGTATCTGAGATGAAGCGGCCACACCAAGTGATATGGTCGTTCAATTCAAACAACAAGACATGGGACAAAATGTATTCTATAGACCTGGATTTTACCGTTGCTTTGCATGGTATCCCAAGATTTACAAGTTACGCTCTCGTGCCACTAGCAATTTTAAAGAAAAAGAAGAAGAAGAAGAAGAAGAAGAAGTTGTTGTTTTATGATCCTAAGCTAACTGGACAACTATTTTATGCAAGTGATTCTGAAATCAAACGGGATGAAGTTGCTTTCTAGGCTAGATCCACTGGACTTCCTGTTTGTTATTTCCCGAGTTTAATCTCTATTTTATAGATTTGGTTAGTGCCAATGCATAATATGTAACATTTGCTTCTTCCATCAACTAATTTTGCAACTGTTACCATGATTGCTTGTTTTTTTTTTTGGTGAGATGATTGCTTGTTTATTTCTTCTTTAAATTTCAATTTTACTTAAAATATAACTTTAAATTTAAATCTGGATAATATTCTTATTTTACATAAAATTGTAGTTTTCATTAAAAATAAAAAAAAATGAGTATTTCTCAAAATATATAACTATTGTTTTCAAAATGACCTTGTCTTATTCGGTTAAGAGGCCGTCCAAAGTAGATGGGTCATTATTTGAAAAAGCCTTAGAAGCCCAAATTATACAACAAAAATGAAAAATGAAAAAAACTCAGGGCCAAACGCATGTGTAGAGCGCGTTGATTTCACGTCCATCTTTATCTACTAGTACGGTTAACAGGGATTTAAAGCCACGTGGGTGCTACACATGTCCTGAAACACAAACTAAACAGCTGTTTTGTCCGCCCATTTTCTATTAAAAAATCCCAACTTTTTGTTCCTTACTCCAATTTAGTTTCCTAAATCCGATCTAAACAACTGGTGGGTAGTTTCTAGTTTTCCAAGAATGGCGCAAGATCACGACGACGAGACGGAGAGCAAAACCTACGCCAGCGTTGTCGGTGGCGATGATGTCGGTGAAATCGTCAACGGAGGAACGAAGAATGGTCATCATCGTAAACCGGACTTTGTGGAGAAGGAAGAAGACGATGAGGATTTGAAGAGTCTCTACTCATTGATTTGTCTCACGATCGGTTCGGTTCTGTTTCCGGATTCGAAAACCGGCGGTGATGATGCGTCGTCGTCTTCGTTTCTTGAACGTTTTAAGAACTGCGTCGCTAAAAATGGTCCGAAGCTTCGTGAAGCTTCTGCAAGAACAGGACGCGAGATCCTTCTCTGGACTCGTAAAGGCAGCTCGCTTCGTGCTCTGCTTGTCATCACTGTAAGTTTGGATTTTTTGATTCCAATGATTGGTTTTTTTCATAAAATTGATTTGATTTCGAAAACCTAATTCGATTTCGATTCCTGAAGTAAGAATAAGAATTTGTGCCCTAATTCGTCTTGATTCTGTAACCATTGTTGAAAAGTTTGGTACTTTAGTGAACCCATTTGAGTCAAGTTTTCCTCTGTATCTATCTCAGGCTGTACTGATTAGTTAGTTAATATTGTTGTAGGTGGGAACTATAGTTCTTCTTACAACAATGGCTTTGGTTGTGTTCACGCTCTTCTTTGTAGCAGCAACAGCTAATGCTATCATTATTTCTCTTCTGATTTCACTTGCTGTTGCTGGTGGCTTCTTGGCACTCTTCTTTCTCTGCTTGACTGGTGTTTACATCGGAGCCTTATCCATTGCTGCGTTTGTCATCTCTACCGCTACAGTTTCTGCTGTTGTTTCCGTCTTAATAGCTTCAGGTTGGTTATATACTCTGCTCTGGTTCTGTTTTTTTTTTTGGAATCTTGAAATGACATTCCCCCAAGTTGCTTCCTTTATGTCTGACGAATGGGAAATGGATTTGGGATTGGATCAGGTTGGATTGGGTTTTTCTATACTGTGTGGATGGGTACACGAGGAAGCCTACGCTTGGCGAAGCAATCGGTTTCAGTGGTGGGATCAGCTATTTCTGGTAACAGTGCCAGTCGTCATCAGCACCAAAACCGGGAGGTAAACATCGATTCATCCAACTGAGAAACCGTCTCTACCGTGTTTGTAAATAAACCACGAGTTTTGGTCTGAGTTTGTTGTTATTGGAAGCTTGATATAAACCGTATCTACTGAGTTTGTTGTGAAGAAAGCAGAGAACCAGATGAATCTTTCAAAATTTGTGATCAATGTCTTAGGATTTTGGATAGTGTACTCAATACATTTTTTGTGTTTATGTACTTAAGAATGATATGTCAGTATACATATGAAATCTCAACTTAGATCTCTCGCTCTCTCTAACATTTCAGAATGAAGAAAAGAAAAAAAAAAAACCATAGATACCTTGAAACCCTCTAACCCAGCTAGAGGCTTTCAACAAAAAAAATTGAAACTTTCACCAAATTTTGGCGATCTTTCCAATTATATAACTTATGATCACACCAGATCAACAGCTCTAGAAAACCAAAACAAAAAAACCTCATACATTGATCATCCACTTTTATAATCAAATCATCAATGGAACCTTGAGAAGAAGAATCTCCAAATATCTTCCTCTTTTGTAGTGATATCCTCCTCGCTGCAAAAACCAACACTCTTGAGCAGTTTCGCTCTCTACGTGTTCTTCTTTTACGTTGAGAGTTTCATCATCACAACGCTATATACTGCATTCATGTTTCGGAGTATATATATATATATAGAGAGAGAGAGATAGAGATAAAAAAACCAATATATATTAAAATCCAAATGGATCAAGAAAGTCATTTATCGTGCCAATCTGGTCTCCCTAATGTGAACTCCAAACTTGGATTGTTACAACTAAGATCTCCACACCTCTTTGCTTGATCATTCGACCTTTGCTCCTGCCAAGTTATCTTTTTTTTTTAAGATTAAAAAGAAAAGAAACACCCTAAGAAAAACAAAAGCTATATATGAGAATAATTAGAACCTGATTTTGAAGGCTGGATCTTTGATGATGAGAGATCATTGATGTTGATGCAGTTCTGATCATTGTATCCATGTCGCTTGAGCAGTTATTACTTAATGGCCATGTCTCTCTATTATATGATTTAAGAAAAGAAAACACAAATTTAGGAAATATTTATCATACGATGAATATTTGAAAATTATTTTCCTAACTACTGTATATCGGTAATTAACAATTAATAATTGTTATATTCTTCTCAAATTAAAAAAAAATAATAATAAACTAAATTATCCCACAATCTACATGTCACATCACAGAGGAATAACATCATCATGTTCTAGATAGGTAACCTTTAGAACCTGAACAACCTAATAATTACATATAATCACATCATCAGCCATAAAGCCCTAAATCCTAAATCTTCCATCTCGTTTTAACAGAAAACACCACTTTAATTGGTTCCCTTATATCGGAACGAAAACAAAACGGAAAATATCGTCCAAAAAAAAACTATTTCATCAAGTATGGGATAAACCAAAAATTGTTATATGAACTTGGTAGGAAGTAGGAGCCATTAGGTGAGAGAACCCTAAATCTTACATCAAATAGTTAATCGTAATTCGTACCTAAAGTTTATATACGTACATATCGTGTGTGTATTACATGTTAGTTTGTAATTATTATAAGATTATAATAATACGTAAACGTACCGTGAAGAGTTACTCCAACGAGGTTGTGTGGAAGAAATGTCAATTTCTTGATGAAGAGAAGTATCGTCAGATTGTGCCCTTTGATCCGTCGATGATTGATGATGGACTTCGTTTCCATTTATGCCCATTTCTTCTTCTCCTGACCCATCTGAAAATTTATTTTAACTTTTTTTTTATCAAGTTCCGTCTCAATTCTTTTTACCATAGAAGGGTTCTTATTTAAAATTAAACAATTATTGTAAGCTTTTGGTAAAAGACAATGCAGTGAAGAAATTACTTTTCTATAAATGTTTTTCAGCATTCTGCTGGACTATAATCTAATATATGTCCCAAAAATAATAATTTAAAAGACTCGAAAGTTGTGCCATATAATAATAATTTGAACAAATGAATGATATGTTTTAAGAAAAATCCATATAAAGAAGTGATAGTTCTTGTAGCGCTTTAATTCATGAACCTTGAACTGGATATGATTAATTGATTTAATAGATTTGTCTCCTTAGAGAATTAATATCAATATTATGGATGAATGTTTGTTTGGTTTGCTTTGAACTTTGACCACTAAACTTTAGGGTTTTCAATCAAAGGAAAGATAAAGCCTTGAGCTTGACCAATATCTTAGGGTTTGTTTTTTTATTATTTTGGGAAAAGGGAATAGTAGAAATAGTGGAACTGAATAGTAGAATCAAATAGTAAAATAATAGAAATAGTTTAACGTTACTATATTACTATATATATACAAATATCTAATCACTAATTAAAATTCTGATTGAGAATTCTATATCAGACACATTATAGTCAACAAATGTACTATAGTGATTATATTTTGTTGGCGAATCCTAAGCTTTATTGTGTGTATCTTTCTTATTAGAATCCAGTACCATCTCTTTAGCATATATAAAGCTGATAAAAAAGCTTTCCTAAAGAAATGTGAATATGCATAACATTATAGATCTGAGCGAGTGTGAGTGTAAAGGAATAATACGTACCTGATGAAGCAGCAGGCTTGTTAGTGGTCTTAACAGTTCGATACATCTGCCAAAAAAAAAAGAAATATAAGGCACGAGATTTCTAAAACTAAGAATAAACCATAATCTATAATAAAAGATAGAAGAAAACGAAAATAAAATCGGACAAAAGATCCTGATCAACTAATTAGATTATTTTTGTATAGAGATGACAAGACTGGAGACATATATGCAGACACATATAAACTTTTAAATAATTAAACAAATAATATATGTAGTACATATGTATGGTTTTCTGGGTTTGTCTTGGAACTGGTGTTGTATATTTAAATTATTTATTTATAATTTTAAGACCACGAGGTTGATGTCTGAAAGAAGGTTGAGTAATAGAAAGATTGAATTATTATCATTGAGTAATGATGACTACTTTTGTCCCCTATTCCTAATTAAAATATAAAATAAAAACCAAAAAAAAAAATGAATTAATAAAATCCAGATAACTTCTATCATCTCAATTCTCGCAATTGTTTAATATTTCTCTGAAAGGTTTCAGTCTTTTAAAGCTATAACTACTCTCTCTTTTCTCTCTTTAAATTCATTCAACTGCTTCAATTTTCTTGGCAATTGTGCCATCTCTTCCAAAAAAAATGACTTAACTTAAAGCAAAGACAAAACAAGAAAATAAAAGTAAGACATTAGAATTGAAGCATTATTCATTGCTAGCTTATAAGTACAAAAACAAAAAAAAACAATCTTGTTTCTTGATTCAGATGTTTTTGTGCAACGCCAAGGAGAAGAAAGTGATATATATGGTGATGATGAAAACTATGAAATATCCCTAATTATAGAATCTCGATTGGTAAAGAACTAACTCGACGATTAGACTCGTAAGAGGGGAAATGAACCAATAAGAAAATGAGTGACAAACCAAAATTAACAAATTAACATTGATTTTCTGATGTGTATATATATTTTTAAAAAATGTTTAATTGAATAGCAAGTAGCTAGAGTGTTAATTGTACCTGCAAATGGCTCTTTACATGAGCTAAAGTTAAGTCCTTTACATCCATGAGCTCAAGAACCGACTTCGGGGTTGCCCCTAGAATCATAACAACAAGAACAAACAAGAAAAGAAAAAAAAAATCAAAACTTTGAGAAGAATTTGAAGAAAAAGGGAAGGATCTTGAGAATGTAAAATGTGTGTGTGTATATATATATATATAAATACGTACTTTCATGGCCTCCTAAGAGCTCAACAGCGTGAACAAACCGAGCGTGAAGGCTACTAGTCCAACGCATCCTCGGAGCTCTCATGCTCCGTTTTGTCGGCATCTTAGGCAAGAATCTTGATCTGATCATCCCATGATGATGGTGATGGTTATGATGATGAGGAGAAGAGGAATCTGAAGATCCAACGATTCCATAGTGATTATGATTATGATGATGATGATGCAAAGGAACACCCTTAAGCCTAGGGGAAGATTGTAATGAAGTACGGTAAGCGTTGTTATAGCCTGAAGATGAGTTTAAGATTGAGATTTGGTCCAGGTCTCCTCCTCCTCCTCCTCCAAGAGAAGGCAAAGAAGAAGAAGGAGAGGTTTGGTTGTGGAAAGGGAATGAACGGTTGTGATAGACCGGGATGCCTCTAATCGGACGGTGGAGATTATTAATCTCGGATTCATCGACCCTTTGGTGAAGGCTTCCACCATTGATGATAGGGTTGTTGTAATGCTGCTGATGATGAGGAAGATTAAGGTTTCTTCGATCAGGACAATGGAAGATTCTTGCGGTTGGGTGGTTATGATGAGACAAAGAGAGTTCAAAGTTCGATGATCGGTTGTTTTCCGGTTGGGACGATCTTCTATTAGGTTCTTTGGAAGTATCATTGTGATGATACTGATGATGATGATGATGAATATCTGGGAGACTGATGTGGAGAGATAGATCAGGGAGAGTACTAGTAGTTGTTGTTGTGTTTGATTTTGGTTTCTCTAGAAAGACTCCTTCCATGGACATAATTTTTATACAAACGTCAAAAGATACCTCTCGTGCTATAGCTGCCACTGAAGTTGATGATGATGATGGTGATGGTGATGATGATGATGATGATGATGCCTTTTTTTTTTGTTTTTTTTTGTTGTTCTCTTGAGGGTTTTGCTTCGGAATTTAAAATGAATTTCTCTAAGGAACAAAAAAAAAGCAGAGGGATTCTTTGGGCAAAGAAGTCAAAAGGGTGTCTGAAAGATTTGATTTTTTTTTGTTCTCTCTTTCTTTCTTTCTCTCTCTCTCTATATCTCAAAAAGAAAGGAGAAAGTGAGAGAAGGATGAAGTTAAAGAGAAGCTTTGAAGAGGAAGAGAAGAAGGAGCTAGGAGAAGAGAGAGAGAAGTTGAGTAAATGATCTTCTTGAAGAAACAAACATGCTCAAAGTAAGACGCAGAGAGAGAGAAAGAAGGAGAGAGAGAGAGAGAGAGAGAGAGAGAGAGAGAGAGAGAGAGAGAGAGAGAGAGAGGTATGTGTGTTGTGAAGCAAAGGCAGAAGAGAAAAAAGGAATAAAACTAAATCCAGGAAAATTAAAACAGGTAAGAGAGAGAGAGAGATGTGTGCGTGTATGTACATGTACATGTATGTATGTGATGTTGTTCCTCGAGAGTATATCTTGGAAAACGATTGTTGAGAAAGGGCACAATTGTAATTCGCTATGTTCCAAATTTTGGAAGCTTTTTATTTCTTTTTAGGCTGCAAAATTTAATTCTTTGTCTTTTTTCCCTATATATATATATATATATATATCACCAAATAAAAATAAAATATATAATTACTTGATTTCGTTGAAGTAATTAGCAAGTCATAAATTAGTTTTTTCCCTATAATTTACTCGTTTGATATATACAAACTAAATTGTATATATAAATTGAAAGAAATAATTTTTATGTAATATATACAAACTAATTAAATTGTATTTTCTAATACTTTAATAGGAATTTAAGTTATAGTCGACCATATTAATAGATAAAAATTATACAGTATACACATTTTTAACAGTGTGTGTAGTTATACTTATATCCAATATATCTTATACTAGTAGTAAACCTTAACAATTTGAGTGATAAATCAAAAACTCCGGTGATATTTAAAAAATTAATACAATAATAATGTTCACAGATTATCATGAAGAATATTAGATTAAAAATGTTGTAAGAAGAGTACAAGAGGAGAGAGAATAAAGGGTCGCTCTCTTCTGTCGTATCTAATCTATAGTCAAAGCAAAAGCCAAAGTTAAAAATAAATAAATAACAAGAAGAAAAAAACAAACACAAGACTATATATATATATATAATATGTAATAAGGAAAAAAAAGTAAAGAATTGAGTGCTTTGATTTTGGTACCCCGGAGACGACGGGATACATATGTTGAGAGAGAGAAAGAGACTGTCTCCTCTCTGACTCCTTTTTTATTTTCTCCCCCACTCTCTTCGCTTCTCACTTCACTCTATTCACTTCACATCTTTTCTTTAGTACTAGTATTTATTTATTAATAATTCTTTATACGATTTTGGAATCAAACAAATTCAAGTTTCTGACCGTAGATTGTTCAACTATACCTAAAGAGTTAAATATACATTAAATATCAGTACGTTCTTGAGTTTATGAATAGGTCGTATCGACAATTTAGTTCGTAGAGATGTGACTGTAGAAAGAAACAATAGGGTACTTGTTTGACCGATTTGTGTAGTCTATTAGAGCCAGTTCAAAGTAATTTGCTGTTTTTTAAACACTTCATTTTATTTAATATTACGTACTAATCTTTTAAAAAAAAAATCGCTTAAATAGAATACACTGTTTGCATACTATACACATCTTTTTATATTCATGTTTTCCCATTTTTGTTTATAATTAATTTTACAAGATTTTGTCAACTTGACTCTATCTGCTATTTTATTTGATTTTAAATTGCTGTTTATCAAACATTGGATAATTTTATTGTTAAAGTTTCATTTGTTTTAATATTTTGTCCCACTTTTAATATGAAATATATACTCTGTGTTTTGTCTTCCAAAGGTAGAAACAAAAAAGTATTGTCTAACAAAGTACCTTTTTCTCTTCAAATGTTACACATATACACATTCGTGTGTACAAAATACAAGGCGCTCCGTATGTGTGTGTGTATATAAACCAAGTGTCATATAAAGAAGAATTCGATCAAAAATTGTAACGTAACATGTGTTTAAGAATATACATGAAATTAAAATATATATATTAGACCTAAGAAATTATTCAGCCATAAAGTAGATTTTGTTTGTTTCCCTGAGTAAACAAAACAAGTAAACCCTAAAGAACCTAAAGATTTGCTTCTAATTCCCATTTCATTCTCCCAAATATTCCTTCTCAATTGAATAGTAACTATTTTATATATTTCTTTGAATTGTCTTCTAAGTAAAAAAGTTTTAAGTATTCTTTCTTCACATGATGACCAAATACATAACATCTCGATATATCATAAATGCTTGAAATAAAAACAAGAATTACGTGTGAACCTATGTACGTATATCACCAAAATTAAAAATTAATGTGATTTTATGCGCTACTAATACAGTATACTAGTATTTTACTTGTAAGGTACAAATATAATTAAATACTGAAAAGTAAAGCTTGTACAGTATGCGCTTGCAGTTTTTATACGTTTTGCTTGCATGTGAGTTAAATAAGACATTAAGAATCTATTTCAAAAAAAAAAGTTTTAATTAAACACAATAATACTAGTTACAACTTATATACAACCCTACCAATACTCATATTGAACGAGATCCATTCTAATTTTGAGTTGAGTTTCTAAAACCTCTAGACTACGTAAACAAATTTTCTTTTTATCTTTAGTTAATAGAAAGTTGAGTTCATTAACTCGTACTATTATATTCCAAACCTAATATTTAGTTTTCTAATGAACGAATTATTCCTTTTTTTTGTCCCTTGACGAGCTACATTTATACTACTTTTGAAAAAATTATTTTAGTTTTTAATTAAAACCCCTAGCTAGGCTCACACCCAAAGGATTGTCATTAATTAATACAGTAGTACTAGTATTAACTGATCCATGAATTCCTATATTGGGAACTAAACTTTTTTTCGGTTTAGTTAATTAAAGGAACATTGAAACTAGAGAGAAACGAAGCTTGATTTTTGGCTTAGTTATTAACGTTTTGATCGGATTCTGTGCCCCATTAATTTCTCGAAGGACATAAGCTTTCCTTATGCTCTTATGTTTTATTCTATCCGTTATCAATATCTCAATGTCTTAGAAAATTCCAAAAAGTATTCAATTTAGGCAGCGGATAGATATAAAACTCATCATACTTATATAAAAATGGATATATTTTTCTCTGTCTTTTTATGTCTACGAAGAAAATTGTTATGAATGGGCTATGATAGTTAAAATTATGTTGTCACCGTTCTTATAGTCTTTTTGGTTTAAACAGATTATCAGAAACTTTGTTTACAACGATTTCAAAGTAAACGAATGTAAATACTTTTTAAGTTAGGACAAATTTGAATTTACGAATTGATTGTCCATTTAGGAATGATAATGTATGTCTGTTTTGAATGACATTGTTATCCATCAAACTAGGTCTAATTCTTTGCACACTGATTATACTAAAATAATATTATATCGCTATGATATTATTACTAAAATAATATTAACTAAATTTAACCTATATGTATATTATTATAATTTCATTATATAAATGATTTAATATGCATATAACTAATTATTTTACTTAATTTCAAGTAAACAGATAAAATATAAAATAACCTTATGATTTAAGAGTGTGAAGGGAAAACCTTGTTCAAATTCTTCCCCTTTCCACTTGTTTCTTTATTTTCATCATACAGATGCTAAAATTTATTATGATCGATATTTATATACGTAATGAACTATATAAACAACATAAACCAATTTAAATTATGTCAAGAGAAGTAACGTTAATTAATAGCAAATGTAAAACAAATTAGTCTCCTACGCCTACGAGCAAGAAAACAAAAATAGAGTAGCCCACTTGTCTAAGAAGTAAAATTCCTTGTACAAAAAGGCAGATATATGCCAAATATTTGTATTATATATTGAACTAGGCCACAAGCAAATTGTTGAAAATGGCTTACTTTAAGTTTCTTTAGATTTATTAATAATATATACATAGATATATGTATATTTTTTAATTGCAGAATCTCTATTATTTCCTACCAAATAAATGCCCACGTGTCTTCCATTGATAAGTTACTAATTTCAGAGATATAATTAATGTAGGTCATGTATGTCTTAATAAGTTCAAATCTGCTTTCCATATGCCTTTTGCTACGTGCATTTCGCATTAATTTAATAATTTTGAGTTTTGACTATTGTCAGTAGATTAGAATTTCACCAAAAATAAAGTCTTGTTACAAGTATTCAACTTTATAACAAATCTTGAAAAACAAATATGATAGAATGTGATTCGTAAGTCTGAAAGCATCCGATCAAATTAAGATTTTTCTTTTTTCAAATAGTTGCTTAAAAATTAAAATGCGTTGTATACATAGAAAACCCCATATCGTTGCTAACATAAAAACATTGGCAGCATTGTGGAATTGTGTAATTTAGAACGACGAGAACTTCATTTATTTAGTGTTTTCGTGAAAATTTTGAAACATAGCTAGGTTGCAATTTTACAAAAAAAAAAATATAATAATAATAATAATAATATTGTATAAAAAAGCAACTAAATCACATAGTATAATATTTCTATTATTGGGTTTTCGGATTTTTGGGTGTTTGGGTTTTCGGGTTTTTGGGTTTAGACATATAGAACCCGTTCGGATTTTTTATACTATCGGGTTGGATATTATCCGTTCAGGTAATTTAGGTATATACCCGAACTCAAACAAACCATGAACATAAAATAAGCTAATTTTTATTTATATATAAATTTTAGAACACTTGTATATATATAAAAATTTAACGTTTCATGTTAGGACAAAGAAACTAAGATGGTAAAATGGTTAAAGATACACCCTTAAATGCTCAAGGTTCTGGGTTCAAATATCTTTAGATGCATATTTTTACATTTAATTCGGATTAGTTCGAGTTGGCATTCGAGTTCGGATATTACCCGAACCCGATCGGGTATCCGAATCTCTTTGATTCACGATTAGAAGCAGTTAGCATCAATAAAATATCCGTCCGACCATGCATGAATTTTGAAACTGGTTAGTCACAGATTTTGAGTTTAAAGGCCAGTTTACGAGTTATAGATTTTTTATAGGGAGATTCTCAAAAATAGCACCATAAGTTTTTTTCAAACTTTGCACAACATGTCTAAAATTCCAAAAATAGCATCAATTAATCTTTCAAAATTAAAACCTAAATTCAAAATACTAAATCCTACCCCTCAAAACTATACTCTAAATGTAAAATTGAAAACTCAAACCTAAAAAAAAAAATCTAAAAATTAATTTTAAATATTTTAATATGTTAAATTGTGATATTTTTAAAAATTTATAAAATTTGTGTTATATCTGTCCATAAAACTTGTTTTAGTGCTATTTTAGGATATTTCTCTTTATATTAGATTAATTTCTAATAAAACACGTTAGTCAAATTATGTGATTTCAATTCTATAATAGCTTTTTAATGTTTTCTGATGACTTATCTATTTTTGCATGTATCATGCATGAATCACTCTGAATTCTCTAATGTCTGTTTTTTTTACACTTGGTTTGTTTATTCTATTACTATCCATACGAATTTTTTTAATACTATAAAACACATTTATTATAGTCTTGGGCTCCTAGCTAATTTATATTCTCGTTAATTTTGTGTGATTTGATATTTAAGGATTTGATGTTGTATTTAATTTTGCATAACTACAGTTGCTTATTCGAATTAAAACTCGGAGCTATCAAGATTCAAAAGAGGGAAAAAAAAATCAAAAGAGAATGTAGAATAACAAATAACTGCATAAGAGAGAATAATAAAATAAATGTTAGTATATAAATAATTGAAGAATTATCATTATTTGTTGTTTTTTTTATAAGAAAAAGCATTATTACTAAATCTGAATAAAGTGACGAGTAGATGGATCTCTAAACGTGTGATAATATAATGCATGGACACGAACATACGTCGGTGAGTGAGATCCAATATGACAAGTAATTAAACAATTAATGCTGTTTTGTTTTAACCTTTTCTGATTTTTTTTAATTTATTCATCAAATAAAAATAAACTTATCACTGCACGCATTAAATGGATCCAACAGAACGTGAGGTTCCATATTGTCTAAAATTAATAATTTACACCTTTTTGGAATATATCGGAGAATGAAAGTCTCCGTTGATTCTACCAATCCGTTGACGTTCATATCTCTTTGTCACACATTCTATTTTATTTTATTTTATTTTTCAATCATTTTATTTATTTTTCTTGTAGTATATGAAAAATCTGCATCTTGTCTTAAACCATACTGTGTTCTTTTCTTTTTCCTATTCTAAAATTTGAAAGTTTCCTGAATTAAGTATTGCAAAGATATAAACTATTTATCTTTAAAACAGGTTTGTTTGTTTTTTTTAGCCTCAAAAGGTTGGTTTGTAGTCGTAGAGGATGACGACTTTCTTGCAAAAACAAAGAATATTCTCAGCAAACACATAAATACTTTTTTTTTTCTTACTAAAATGAGGCAAGTTCTTTACGTTTTTTCTACAATCGGTCCATGACTTCAAATTTGACAAAATCATTTCATTAACTATCAGAGCTTAAGGTTTAACTCGATTTCTCTACTTCAATTCACTGTATATAATAACAGATATACATAAACGTTTATAATTTATAAACGAAACAATGGAATATATATATACTCTTAAAAACTTTAAAAATCAATCAATAAACTCCATTTAGGTTATATACATATACTGTGTAATACATATAGTCGATCACATAAGCAAAAATATGCTCTATCGGTAAATTTCAGACATTGATTTTCTGGGTACATTTTAATTAATTATATTTGGTAGTTGTAGATCTGAAATTCATTACGAATTTCGATTCCAAAATAAATGAATTTATGGTTGTATATGTAGATCGACAAATGAATAAAGAGTGTGTGTTTAGTGAAAAATTATTCAAGTAGGGCAAAAGGCAAGAAGACTATATAGCTGCCTAATAAACCCAGCTGTCGTCCTCTGTCTATATGTATGTTGAGTATTAATTTAACTTTTTGTAATGGACCTACATGTTTCTTGCATTCTGTTACCATTATGGAAAAATTGAGAGAAAAAAAAAAAGCTTTGGACTGAAATATTCATTTGCTCATTTTCTTATTGAGAGATAATGATCAAGGAATATATAAGAAATAATCGACCCCATTGGAGCGTCTTGTGAAAGTGTTTTCTTGTGTGTTATCTCACTGAACTTAATATTTCTTAGTATTGAGCCATTAAAACTAACCAAATTGTGTAAATTCGTATTAAGAGAATAAACCTCTAAAAAATAATTTACTACAGTATGTATTAAAATCATATAACCTCGACTTTTATTATTCATAAATTTTTAATATGGTGAGTCTACTATTTACTGTACATAATTTCTTACAAACCGTAGGTGTAAAAGATTGCAAAGAATGTTGGTTTCACTTTCTAGATATATTATTTCAAAGTGTCAATTATTAGACTAATCTGATGGAAAACATGGTCATAAAAATTTAGTATTGACTTATGCGTCAATGTTAGGGATCAATGTTAGGGGTAGGTCCGTAACCTAACAAAATGCCCAGCCCATAGGAAGACCCAAATAAACTTTCAGGAAGAGAAGGAGTATTTTGGTCTTTGTAATGGACGAACCCCACGACAAGCTACCAACCAAACTCCGTTTTCTCTGGCTTATGGGATGGAAGCAATGGCACCTGCTGAAGTCGGCAGTACGAGCCTTCGACGAACAATGCTCGTCCAAGATACCGCACTCAACAGTCAAATGCTCCTCGATCGACTCGACGAGTTGGAAGAAGAACGCGACAAAGCGCTGCTACGAATTCAGAACTATCAACTCGCCGCAGTGAAATACTACAACAAGAAGGTCCATAACCGACACTTCGACAAAGGAGACCTCGTCCTCAGAAAGGTCTTCGAGAATACCGCCGAGCCTAACGCCGGCAAGATGGGAGCCAACTGGGAAGGCTCATACCAAATATCCAAGATCGTTCACCCTGGCGTTTACGAACTTTTAACAATGAGCGGCGAACCTGTACCAAGGTTTTGGAACTCCATGCATTTAAAGCGTTACTACTACTAAAAAAAAAAAAAAAAAAAAAAAAAAGCTGGGCTATGATCAGCTTGCTCTTTCTATTTTGAACAATCATGTAATGTGAACTACGAGCGGCTTGATCCCTCCTGATCGGGGTGTACGTAGGCAGTACCGTCTTACGGGACCCAACTACCAGTAATATATTTTCCTTTTATGATTGAATCGACGTTCTAACATACTCTATAAAAGTCGAGTCGCAACTCGCAAAAAAGGTGTAAGGCGACAATCATGAGTCGCACCTAACTCTATAAAAGTCGAGTCGCAACTCGCAAAAAAGGGGTAAGCCGACAATCATGAGTTGCACCTAACTCTATAAAAGCCGAGTCGAAACTCGCAAAAAAAGGGTAAGCCGACATTCATGAGTCGCACCTAACTCTATAAAGGCCGAGTCGCAACTCACAAAAAGGGGTAAGCCGACAATCATGAGTCGCACCTAACTCTATAAAAGCCGAGTCGCAATTCGCAAAAAAGCGGTAAGCCGACATTCATGAATCGCACCTAACTCTATAAAAGCCGAGTCGCAACTCGCAAAAAAGGGGTAAGCCGACAATCACGAGTCGCGCCTAATCCTACAAATCCAAGCCGAGCTGCGATATAAAAATAATATAAAGACTTTATTCGAACGACGACAATAGTGTTAAAAAAAAACGATCCCGCCTTTGCACATAAAAAAAAGGGGAATAGAAAAACAATCATTCAATTCCAAGATCGGAGTCGGACGGAGTGACGAACTCTAACCCACCGATTGTCGTCTGCCAGTAACGACATGACTCCTTCACATCTTTCAACACGACCATTGGGACGTTAGCACCATTAGCGACCATCTCGTCCAGATACGCACAAATCCCCTCGGCGCGATTGCTCTCATCAAAGTAGTGCCTCGTGCCTTCCAGTTGACTAATATAACGACACAACACGTCGATACGAGTCCGACAAGCAACGATCTCAGCACGTTCTTCAAACGGCCTTCGACCAATAGACTCAAGGTCAGGTATCACGACAAGAACGCTCGTCCTGTAGTCGTTCCCATTGCCACGTCGGAACAAAGAGCCCCTCGTTGGTCAACACTTCAAGACATTCTACGATCCTGTCTACACGACAAAAACCAAAGTAACGCTCGAATGAACGATGCGTAGCAATGATGTAATCCCTCAGCTGCTGAATGCGAGCATGATAGTAATCAAGCTCGGAGCGGAAGTTCGTCGAACCTCATAATATGTCGCCCGCTCTCTCCGCAACCACGCCGACCTCGTCGTTACCGGCATCAGAACAACCTTTCCCTAGACACAAAAGACAGAGCAAATCGCCAAAGAAAAACACGAAATGAATTTGGCAGAGATTGAAGGATTAGTTATACGGTATGAAGCACAATTTCCAAAGATAGGCGACCAGTAACAGACGCCTTGGAAATCACAACCATTAAATGACAAGTAATCAATACGCAAAACGATAATAAAATTCAAAAGGAGCCAACACCCGACAACGACAGTTTAACATACGAGAGCCAACCCCAAAACACGGTGCAAAAGTAAGCGTACACAGGAGCCAACCCCAAACACGGCAGGAACGATAACGAGTAAAACAATTTATGAAACAAGACCATCGACTGGAGACTCGCGGCAAGGAGTCAGAGGACGTCCATCAGCAGGACGTTCTTCATTCGGAGCGCTCGCATCTTTTTCAACCTGTTGCTCGGTCACATCAGCCTCGGCCTCCCCACTATCAGACCCTTCGCCCTCAACCTCCTCGTCACGATCCTCGTCACTCCCGCTCTCAGGAGAAGCGACTCAAACTAGGACAGAGGGGAGAGGCTCAACAAAAACCGAAGCAACATCGAAATCAACATCGGCAATGTCCGGAAGCTCAATACTTTCCACCTCGTCCTTCAGCTGAGACATCACGGCGACAATCCCCTCCTTGACCCCATCGGTGGTTAGCGAAATTTGACCTTCGGCGACGAGCGTCTCGAGCATCTGGACGTTTCCAACAGCTTGATTATATTCTAGGAAATTTTCCCTATATGCCATGACCACGTCAGCATACCTCTTGTGTTTGGCTAGCAGCTTTTGCACACGAGCGCTCAACTTAGTAAATGCGCTAATCCTCTCAAAGTACCCGAACTCCTCACGCCGATCTCTGAGCCTCTTCTTCTCCAAGCTGAGGGTAAGCTGCAGCCTGCTACAAGAGGCGTCTGACGCCTCGAGCTTTTGCATAAGACCATCCCTCTCCGAGACTAATCTGCGTTGATGGTCTTCAAGCTTCGCAACCTCATTGCTCAACCTTTGATTAGATTTAACCGCCTCCCCAAGCTGGGCCTCGAGACGTTTAACCCTCTCAGCCAAACTCGACGCCTCGGATGATCGCCCTCCAGATCACGAACGCGACGATCGTAGCGCGAAGCCAAACTATTAGTTCATGCAATAAGCTGCAAAAAACAAAAAAAAGAGAACGAGTGTAAAAAAAAAAAAAAAGGACGAGAGGACTTCATATGGGATCGGTAAATCTGACGAACCTCAAAAGCGGTTTGGGCCACGTCAGTAACCGCATCCTCTTCCTTTATCCTCTCAGCAGGAAGTATGTGACCTGCACCGAAATGAATCTTTCGAAAAAGCTCGGCGCAGGATTGAGGGTCGTCCGGAAAAGGAAGAGCTGAGGAGGAGTGAGTGAAGCTCGAGCTATAATCAGACGCCTTTTGCTTCTTTGAAGGATCTAGTCGCTCTTGGCCTGATCCCTCTTTCCTCTTCTGAGGACTTTTAGAAACCTCAGCGTGACGATGAGGAGCCTCGCCTGTCTTCCTTCTCGGGAGCGTCTCGGCAGGCCCGATGTGACGGTTTGGAGGAAGAATCTTAGAAGGCTGTCTCAGAGAAGTCTCGACCGACCGATGAGACTGGGAAGGAACTCTCTGGATCGAACCAATGTCGGCAGGATGAGTTTCGGGACGGGACTCCGAGCGAGGAGTCGAACGAGGCAAGGAAGAAGACTCTGGAACCCGACGGTAGCGAGCAGATACGTCGGGAACATTTTTGTTCAGTCTCCCCACTGTTTCGGCTAAAATCGTGGACAATAGAAACAGTTTTAGGCAAGGGCAACATCAAGTTACCTTTCTTCCTCGACGAAGCTGGTATTTTCCTTGGACGACCTTTCTTCAATTCGGTACCCGGCCAGACGTAGGGACAAAGGAGCTTGATCGCGTTAACCTCAGCTTGAAGAGTATGAGGATATGGAAGAAGACACCTTGAGACGACAACTACAAAAAGATGATGACCCAAGGGGGATTAGGTAAAACCAAAGCCCGACCAAGAACAGAAAGATAGTTAAACAAGAACGGTCAGCTACCGGGTGAAGGGTTCCACCCAGAAAACCAAGGAATGGACGGGTCCTCTAGAACCCCAGGAGTAACTTCCAGAAAAAAATATGAGCCTTTCCAATTATACGTTTTTCCCTTGGCTCCTTCGACGAGGGTCGTATTCTTTGCCGAACCCAGATAATAAATTCCGGGAGATTTAGTCCGATTTGACAGATTCAGAATCGTCAACTCTTCCAAATGGTCGCAAGTCAGCTCGACTCCTGCAGCCTCGGTCATAATCGAGAGACCCACGATGTTCCGAAAAGTTGCTGGGGTAAATTGAGAAATGGCCGCCTTACGCCGAGCAAAGTACGTCATCAAGAAAGAGGGAAGAGGAAAAGTGAGCCCACACTCAGTAAAGAATTTCTCCGAGAGACATATGAAGCCGGGAGGAGCATCCGAGGGACGTTGAACCGGAGATGGAATTAGAATGTTTGGCTTAGTGCCCAACTTCCCAATGCAAACCGCGTCGATCGCCGAATCAGTCTTCAGCGTCGATCTACCAACATGTGCAAAGGCGCCTTCAACCGGCGGAGGAAAATCAATCTCCTCGGGAAAGAACGGGTCATCGGTTAACGGCTCGCCAACCAAGGAAGGGATCTTGTAAGGAAGTCCCGACGAGCTTGAAATGGCTGGGTCGGAAGAAAGGCGGTGTTGAATCGTTGCAAGCCGAGCGATATCTGAATCCGTCGACGATGAATCGGAAGAAACCGGAGACCAAACCTTGCGACGAATAGATCTGGCCGAACCACCAGATTTGGAGGAGGTAGCTCGTCGAAGGTGACTAGCGGCAGAAGGATCGGAGGATACGGATTGGGAGGATGTCATAATGAAAAATACGAAGTACGAACGAACTGACAAAAAGAGACGAGATAATAGAAAGGAAGAATACCTGAGTGAGGGAAGCAAAGCTCGAGAAGATGAAATAAGAAGGGTGGAGAAGCGGTATTTATATGGAAGGAAGGAAGATTCTAGAGACGCAATCATTGCAGTACGCGTTCGGCGACGGTACAGTTTCCGGATCTCACGCGCGTCAAGAACTGCATACGATGATTCGACCCCAAAACATCGAAAACCGCGTAATCACACGCGCGACCTTTCGCTTCCTCGAACCTTGTCTAAAGATCATCATCCCAACGACCAAGAGTGAAGGCCCACGCCCGTTCAGGCAAGTTGGATTTCCGCGACGGACTCCAACGGAAAAGAAAGGTCGTAGGTTCGATCCCCGACATAGTTCTTCGTTTAAAAACTACAAACTAGGGGTGAGGGGGGCTACTGTTAGGGGTAGGCCCGTAACCTAACAAAAGGTCCAGCCCATAAAAAGGTCCAAGTAAACCTTCAGGAAGGGAAGGGGTATTTTGGTCTTTGTAATGGGCGAACCGACACAGTTCCCTATAAAAGCGGGCGCACGGCGTTTGATCAAAGGGGGCAGAAAAAAGGAGAGACAAGGCTGTTTACCCGTTAAAGGTTAAAAGCGAAGGATTCGATGACTCGTCCATTCTAAACTAGTTCATTACTTGCTAACTCGTCTAAGTTGTATTGTAACCCATCTTTTGTGCTTCGACACCGATTAATAGAAGAAAACTTCAACCATCCTTTTACCGAATTTAAACATTCTAATTGTGACCGATTTGAACATCAACCGTCAAGCTTTTCAAAAAAAAACTGAGCATTAATTGATTTTTGGTATTTTACATGGGAATAGCCCAACATTATTTATTCATCATTGTCACATTAACAATGATATATAATATGATTTTCACTTTTATTTTCAGTTTTTTCTTCTTTCCTTTCACTTTCACCGTGCACAAATATCCTTCTCAACTCTCAAGTGGCCATTCTAATTGGAGAATAAAGCGAGTACTAAAATCTTTCATATTTTGTTTAAAGAAACACCAAAACATACTTTTAAGCTTTACGTATTTTGAAATATGATCTTAGGGTTATTTTGGACCCACAGCTTTATGATATGCAAATAGCAAAATTTCTAGAGTTGTGAATTAAATTATTTCATTCCCTTCCAATCTAAAAAAGAAAGAAACAAGAAAAAGGTTGACATTATTACCACCTTTTTAGATTTTTCTAAAGTTATAGCTAAAGAAGCTATACATATAATTCCTATCACAGATAATGAAATTGCACACTGGCACGGCTTAGCCTGATGAGAGAAAAAATTGAGTATAATGATGCATTCTAATTAAAAATAAATATTATTAAAAACATTCAAATTTGTTTAAACAGTGACACTATTTCGGAATGTGGTAAAGATATTCAATATGTACTTACAAAATAAATTTATAAAAAAGTTCTCATAATTTATTGGAAAGTAAATTTTATTTCGGTTTCACTAGCTAGTACCAGTTTATATAATATATATGGCCCATAATATTTGTTGTAAGGTACGTAATAAATTTGAACAATTTTCAATAGTAATATATATACGGACTGAAACTAAAAATTCAATTTTATGTATTGAACTGACACTCTAACAAATTAAATAACTTATCAAAGATAACTAAAAGACATATTTATTTTGTTTATAAAATAAAGGTAAAATCATAAAACGATATTTTTATGAAATGCAGAGAACAAAATTGTTACTATGTATATATAATCATATTGCTAGACTCCATAATTGTTCGGTTTCCTTTGTAAATTATTTTCTCGTGTTTTCATTTTCCAGTTCAAGTATGTAATTTATATTTGTAATTGACAAAACTATCTCTATATTGTTACTATTGATTACTTAGAACTTCGATATTGATAGAGAGTTATTTCTATATGTATCTTTATTGGAATTGATTAATGTTAATATTTAAAAGAATAAAATTTATGCTACATATTATTTATCTGGCCTCAAATCGGCTACCGTATGCCAATTGTGTTCCCTTCTATAGAAATTATTTTGAAGAAACGAAAAAAAAAAGATGGGGCCTAAGAAATTGGCAAATTGTACCATGGGTTGGTTCAAATGCAATGGACAAGACCGAAGATTGGGGAAGAATGAGATGTGGCATGAAGGTGTTGTAGTTGTCTCATTAACCAACAACAGTCATAGAGAGAGAGAGATGTGATGTACATTGTTCATTAGGGGGTCCATATCTTTATATAAAAATTTGTTGAATATATATGTAACGTCAAATTCTCTATCTCTATATATTTTTATCATGATTAATAAATAAAGCTAGAATATTATGAGGGTGAAAGAGCACACAACACCAAAGAATGTACTGTGACACCCACCAACATCTCGTAACTATATAATTCATATATTGTACTTACCATACCGACTAGGTTCCAAATCATACCGGTTTTTTATTCTATTATTATTCTCCCAACCCCATGTCTCGGTTCTCTATTTATTAATTTTGAATACAGGTTTGAAATGTTTCGGTTGTTACACATGGACTGATATACATCCACAACCTAATAGATGGATTATTATGAATGTGAATGTTGATTAAGAATTGCTGAATATTTGTAGATTTAAATTTCCGATATATAGTACAAATAGCAAAATTTGTAACTTTATGAGGTAATATATCCATTTCCTCTCACTTAGAACAAAGTTGTGGCACGTTGTGACAGTCGGGACAATGGCGTGTGGCTCGGTCTTTGTGTTGCAAATTGAAGTTTGACCCCTCGTCGAATATCCGGTGGACTAATTAAGTGTTTTTGTTCGGACTGCCTTACCCAAAATATTTGCGTTGTGGCTTAAGTCTGTTATGCTTAGACTATGTTCCATGATCTAGTGTAGTCATATACGTCAAGTCCGATGCTGACTTGATTATCCAAGGTTACGAAAAAATGGTAACTATATAAACATTTTCTCAAGCCTCTATGATAAAAAAAAAAATTCTATTAACACTGCATGAAAAACATAATTATTAGCCGAAGTGTTTTTTTTTTAGATTCTTGATTTTGTTAAACCTGAATGTTTCTAGTGTTTAGAAAATTATTAATTATTTGGTAAGATATTTCTCGTAGATAGTCTAATATTCAACCGTATGATGAATCATGTGCTGCAAATGAATGATTAAGAAAGGCGATAATATACATCAACAACACACAATCTATAAGCACGTCACATTTATGAGAGTTTTTATAACAACTCTATCTATAAACCCATCAAATTTATGGGTACGTTGATATGGATTTTTCTAAGTAGGTGTGAAATCTAAATGAGCTTTTTCGCAAGATGTTAAAAAAGTGGGCACAAAATAAAAATTGAAATTGACATAAATGTTGGAATATCTCAAAATTCCAATATGCAAAGTCAGCATAAATGGATCAAAATCTTAATTAATTGATGTAAGTTTAAGGTTGAGAGAGAGAGAGAGAGCAAGAAGGAGAGAGGAAGAAAAGGAGCAATTCTTTTTTTTTACGATGAAAAGGGGCAATTCAATGTAAAAAGAGTGATAAATGTGAAGAGACAGAAGGGCACAGGACTTTTCTGCCCATTGCAGAAAAGATAGCCTGATGTGAGAGGTGATGAAATCATTTTGTAATCGATTGCTTTATGATTGCTCCTTTATATTTTTATATTTTTCTTTTATTTTGTAAGAGATAGAGAGCATTAATAACTAGTGAAAATTTTTTATTGAGTTGGAATTTGTTTTTTTTTTTTCTCTCTGTATCTCTAAAGCTGTTAAAAAGTAGAAGAGAAAAAAGTAAATATTCAATAAACAAAGTGCTTTTCCCAAAGCTTTTTTTTCCCTCTGCGTTCTCACTTATATATGTAGTCGTATTATTTGTTTCTGACAAATTAAAATAAGTAAAAGATAAAGTCAAGGGAAGAAAAAAAGCAAAAGTTAAAAAAGCTGCACGATGATGAAGGTATAATGACTAAATGATAATCGAATGCATGCATGCATTGCATTGTCCTATATACACACACAACACATACCACAGTAACTTTATACTAACTTTTGCTGACTCGTTTGTTTTCAATTCCCTCAAAGCATTTACTTCTTCTTCTACTTTTTATTTTACTTATTTCAACTCCCAAAGGATTCACTTCACAATTTCACATAGCTTCTTCCGAACTTTATTTATTTGTTTCACTATGTAGATTTTTTTTTTAAAGAAGATATTTTGGAACCATAATGAACGACACCTAATCTTAACATGGACTAACAACACGAGTCTTCAACCATTGAATTACAAAATAAAAGTTTTATTCGGACCAATGCATCCCGGATTAGTTTAGATAATTTGTTGGATTTTTTTTTTTTTTTTTTTTTGGGTTTAAAGCCGAACAGAATTGGGACGAGAAAACCAATATATTGAATGGAAATCAAGCCTACTTTGTTTTGAATAACGTAAATAAAACAAAATTTTGGTGATCAAAACTAAAGTTTATTCATATTTCCATAAAGAGAAGTACAGTATTAACAAAAACATCAAGCCGCAACCAACTTATATAGGTTCTTTATGATACTAGGCTACTAATAATAATAGTTTAAACCCAAATATAAGAAAAAATTTATATCAGAGTTTCAAGAAGTTTGTTCCAAGTATCAAAAATAGCATAAGATTAGTGTACTTTGATTTCGTGTCTTCTATCTTGTTGTATCGTGAAGGCTTTCTATATTTGTATATTGCATATTTGAGTCCATATAATTACAATGGGCCCAATAAAATTAATGTGTTTAAACATAAATCATCCAATTTATAACCTTTAGATATAAGTTTTCTCTATCCATCTTTTGTAATGTCTAGTTTGGGCCGACTAGTAACGGAGAAGTCTGAAATATTTGCAATTTTTGTGTTTACGATTATTCATTTTTTTAAATTTGACCCACTGAATTTTATATGTTTTTCCTTTTTTTTTCTTGACAAAATTAAAATTTTTGGTTAAGGATGATACAGTTAATTAAATTCCGTTTATTCAGTTCGAATGTAATTGGTTCGTTTAGGTTTTGTTTATGGTTTCAAACTTTCAGTAAAAACAAATAGTTCAGGTAAGTTCAATTCGGTTTATAATCTGAATTTTGTAGAGGTTTTAATTAGAAACATAATGAAGTAAAAGTTGGAGAACTATTATTCTCAGAAACAATTTTAAGACTTGAAAATCAAACATTTTGAAACGAAGAACACATGAGAACAGTTTCATAACGAGAAAAAGACCATAGAAGAATGAACATGATGAACTGATTTTAAAGATTCCTTGAAGCTCAAGGTTTCTTCTTTCATGGTTTCCAAAGGATTGTGGATTCAGCAATCATGGAGGTCACAGTGTAAGGATCCATGTTCGAAGCTGGCCTACGGTCTTCAAAGTATCCTTTTCCATCCTTCTCAGTGTCACGGCCAACCCTAATTGATGCCCCACGGTTTGCCACACCCTGTAATAAACCAGTTTAGTAGTAGGCTCATGTGAACAAAATCCAAATCATGTCACTGTTTTAAATAGGCTTATAATGAGTTTAGTTAAGATTCTTACCCATAAGAAAGTGTTGATATCGGCGGTCTCATGTTTTCCTGTGAGACGACGCTCGTTGCCTTCACCATAAGCAGCAATGTGTTCCTTGTGACGCAATCCAAGCTTCTCAATTGCTTTCTTTATGACCTCGTACCCTCCATCTTCTCTCATTGACTTCGTACTGCACAAAAGGAAACATCCCAATTCACCAAAAACAAAAACGAAGAGTAATAATCATATGATATGACCAAGAACCAGAGCAGACTCTTCTACAACAACAACTATTAGGGGATCTCCGAGATTCCGAGATCGAGTTAAATGAAAAGTTAATATTTGTATAGTATTTATTAGTGTAGATATGATTACGTTCAATCTTATGTAGTACTTATTATATAAAGATCTTACCTTATCTTATGTTTGTGATAACTACAAACTCTTGTATAAATATGTTGGTCATGAGATTAATAAAATCATCTTCCACAAACTTCTACATGGTATCAGAGCACTGATCCAAAAACCTACAAAACCTCTAAAACTCTCTCACCGATCTCTTTTTCTCCTCTGTTCTCACCGATCTTTTTTTTTCTCTCCTCTGTTTTTCTCTGCAATTTCTCTGTTCATCATGACATCCGAAGTCTCCTCTACCTCTGCTGAATCCTCCCCTGTCTTTAACATATCCAAGCCTCACAAAACCTTGATCTCCCTCAACATGGCCAACATCACCAAACTCACGCCAAATAATTTCATTACTTGGCGCTTACAGATCAGATCTCTTCTTGAGGCTCATGACCTTCATGTCTTCATCGACGACGAAGACAAAACGCCTGCTGAAAACGTCACCACCTCTACTGGTGCATCTCAACCAAATCCAAACCTTGCGGCTTGGAAACGTCAAGATAAGCTCCTTTTCAGTGTCATCCTCGGTTCTCTCTCTCTCTGTTCAGCCAATTGTTGCTCGTACTGCAACAACAAGAGATCTTTGGCTCACTCTCTCTCGCACCTATGGCAACGCATCTCGTGGTCACATCCGTCAAATCAGGGACCAGCTCAAAGACATCTCCAAAGGGACTAAGTCGATTCATGACTACATGCGTGATATCATCGACAAGTCCGACAAACTCGCTCTGCTTGATGCTCCTCTTCCTCATGAAGATCTTTTGGACTATATCACGTCTGGTCTTGGTGAAGACTACCGAGCTGTCATTGAGATGGTTCAAGGCCGTGACACGCCAATCTCAATCCCGGAACTCCATGAAAAACTGATCAACCGCGATAATGCCCTCAAAGCCTCTGGAAAATAGACTTTTTTGTTCCAGCCACTGCGAACGCCACTCAGTCTGGTTTCAGGCCGTCTTAGCCGTCTTCCCGTGGTGGCTACAACTCTTCTCGTGGAAGTTCTCGTCCATCACGCCCATACCTTGGAAAGTGTCAAATTTGTGGAGTTCAGGGTCATGGTGCTCACCGCTGTCCGCAATTCCGACCACCCTCACCAGCTCCCTCCTACTCGCCACAGTACCCTCCTCCCTATCGTGGTCCTGCCCCTTGGTCTGCTCCGCACTTACCGCTTCCCACGCCTCAATGGCACCAGCAACCTCAGGCTCATCACACCACCAGTTCTCCACATCCTGACCTCTCTCCATGGCTTCTTGACTCCTATTATTAAATAAGTAGATTTATCATTATTGAATATGTAAAGAACTTGTTAGACAAGTTATATCTCTTGTATAAATATAAGTCTAGAGGCTAATGAATAAAATGAGAGAAACTATTCTACTTCTAACGTTTCCTCCAAATCTATCATGGTATCAGAGCATTGATCCTACTTCCTATGGGTTATGGTTGTGTTATTTTCGCATTCTGGAAAAAAAAAAAACCTATGTTTTTCTATCGATTCCTACTATCTTTGTTGGAAATTTTTAATTCTTTTTTATACACGTTTGTTTTGTTTTATTTAATTTGGAATTTTGATTTATTTAAAAAAAAGAGAGAAAAAAAAAGTTTTGTTCGATTGTTTAAAAAAAAAAAAAGAAGAAGATGTGTTCGTCTCTTTCATGAGAGATATGGGCACAATAGCACATGATTGTGTTTTTCGTATGAGTCTTCATGTGGTATCATCTTTCACTACGAACAAGATGGTCCACGAAGATAACTTGTAGGTGACGAATCCAACGGATACGATGCTGATCCGAGGATGACAAACCTGAATCTGACCATGACCACTACACAAGTTTTTTCATGAACAAGAAGTTCAAGAACGATATAAACTTGTGATTTTGAAAACAGTAGAGATACACATTCTCCACCGAATCCATGACCTTATGGCGATGTATAATGCCATTGATGACTCTATAATGAGTATGAAGATGATGTGATGATGATTGTCCAATCTCATACGTATTACCACGTATGAGCTTGCGGGAGGGTATTAGGAGATCTTGGAGATTACGAGATCGAATTAAATGGAAAGTTAATATTTGTATAATATTCTCCTATTATTAAATAAGTAGATTTATCATTATTGAATATGTAAAGAACTTGTTAGACAAGTTATATATCTTGTATAAATATAAGTCTAGAGGCTAATGAATAAAATGAAAGAAACGATTCTACTTCTAACGTTTCCTCCAAATTTATCAACAACAACAAAAAAAAACCTGTAATTTGTGTGTGCTCCTGCACCATTCCAGTCTCCCTGAAGAAGAAAACACACAAAAAGAGTAACTAAGTGAATTTTACAAAACCAAAGATTTTGGTTGCTCATTTATATACTACACTAGGGTGAAAAGCACAAACCGGAATTGGTTTAGGGTCTAAAGACAGAACAACTCCAGCAAGTTCTGTGATCCTCTGTTTTAACATACCCAAGAAACAGAGTCATAAATCAGAAAGAGAAAGAGAGACAATGTGTATAAATCGCCATGATTTTTTAATGATATATATACCTCGAGGATGTAACGAGCGACCCAGACCTGATCGGCGGCAGCAATTCCAACGGTAGGACCGACTTGGAACTCCCACTGAAACCAACAAACACATGATCAGTTTCACGGGTTTGTTTTGTTTTTAGTTCTGGAATCGATCAACACTATATTGAATCGTAAAAATAAAAGAGAAAAGGGAGTGAAATTTTAACCTGACCGGGCATGACTTCTCCGTTGGTGCCACTGACATTGATTCCGGCGTAAAGACAAGCTTTGTAATGAGAATCCACGATGTCTCTTCCAAAAGCTTTGTCTGCTCCAACTCCACAGTAGTATGGTCCCTGTTTTTAATTTATTGATTTTTTGTTTTATTTTTCATGAGCTCAATCAAGATGTTGGATGATCGCCGGAAAGAGAGTCTACCTGAGGACCTGGGAAGCCGCCGACTGGCCAACCTACAGGCCACTTAATATCCTTTTGCAGCAAAGTATACTCTTGCTCAATTCCATACCTAAATTTTAAGATTTGCAAATGTGTACGTTGACAGTATTTCACATTTTATGTTTGTAATATATTTTAGAGAACATTTTGTTTTAAGATATTTACCATGTTACTTCGGCGACAACGTTGGGATCGCTAAAGATCTTGGCTGCTGCATGCCTTTTGTTTGTGGGAATCGGTTCACCTGCTGGTGTATACGCGTCACACATCACCTGATTCCCAAATCATTAACCCCCAGAACAATATATTATTAACAGTTTCAAGAATTTCTTCAAATCATATAAGAAAGCGTTTATTGGACTTCTGATTTACAAGGATGTTGTTGCCTCTCCTGAAGGGGTCTTTGAAGATAGCTTGAGGGCTAATTAAAAAAACACATGCAAAAATCAAAATATTATTAATAACACATAATTTACTTATTAGTTGTATTAATTAGAATTTTTGAAACATACTAGAGGATGACTTCACTGTCATCGCCAGGAGCTTGGCCGGTGCTAGAACCATCATAGTTCCATTTCGGCAACTCCGATGGATCTTTCACTGGTCCCGACAAAGTCTGCAATTAACAAAAAGTTTAAATCCTTATTTTTAAGTTTCTTAGTACTATTTACTCACCGTTTTATAATACTCTAAAAAACACAATAACTAATAATCACCCTTGCTTTGCTTCTCATATCCAAGCCTGATCCACCAATCCTGTTCATCAAAATACCAAAAGTTGATCAAAGTGTTTAGTGAATCCAAAATATTTTAACGTACTATATATGTTTTAACCAAAAGTTTAAAACTTTTGACTCATGTACCTCAAGAAATATGCAAACTCAAACACAAAAGCAAGGTTCACCAAAAAAAAAAAATATTTATCCATTATTATAAATTAACAATAACAAAGAAGATATATGCTATTTTAGACGTTAACGAAACTTCAAACGACTAAACTGACAGAGATCGATGAAGAGAGTCACGAACCATATGTACTCGGCGATGATCTGGTCAGTGGAATCGGAGAGATCGAGATTGATCAAATCTGCAAGTGCCGACATTTTTTGAGGAATCTTCTAAAATATTCTTTGTAATTACGTACACTAAAGAGATTCCTACAAGGTAACTGTTTATATAATAGGGAAAGAGAAGGGGGTAGGTAGGTTTGGTGTGTGCTTGACTTTGCTAATGCTTTTGGAAATTGTTTTCCGCAAAACTAAACAGAGAATATGAGAAAATATCGGACTATTATTGGAAAATGCGAATTATCAGGAGATTCTGAAAGATTCTGGCTTTAGAAGATTCAATTTTTCAGTATCTTTTTGTTTTTAGCCGTTTTTAAAAAATTAAAAAAACTCTGTATTTTACATATTTACATAGTTTCCATATAAATAAACATAATTAAAAAAAAACTGTTGACCTGGATATCCCAATAAGTGCTATACTACACCATATATAAAGTTTCTCACCTAACCCTATAGTTTTTGTTCAGTATATTAAAACAACATTACATATTTACCAAACTCCAGAATATAAAATTTCGATCGAACATAATAATCATGTGCATCGAAATATAAAAGATATTGAGAATAAGAGACAATCGAATCTTTTGAGAGAGAGGGCTAAATAAACTAGGTTCATACACTTTCTAAGTGGGAATTTTGGATATAGAACAGTTTGGAAGAGTGCGTGCATTATAGTTTGTTTGTTTTTTTTTTTTTTTTTTTTTTTGTGTGTTTGCTTTTTTTTTTATAGATTAAACCGTAGCAAGAACTTGTGTTTAATTTTATTATCAAAGAAAAATGATATTACTGTTTACATTGAAAATGCGTGACCAATCTTTTCCTTAAGTCGTGGGGCTCTAACATTTGAGTGGTGCACCGTAAGCTTCCACTTGTTTCGAGATCCAAACTTTATCTTCTAAAGATTCTTGTTTTTAAGGATTCTTTGTCCCATATTAAACCGAGATATATTAGGATATTTGAAAATTTTTCTTAATCTACCAGACTTCTTGGAACTTTATCAAACATCCATAATCTTGGAACTTTATCAAAAAAACCATAACTTTAAGTCTGTAACTATTGGTTTTACATCATGCCATTAGAAATTAGAATTGGGATCAGTCAGTCCAATACTAGGTTAGATTAGTGATAATACCCAGTTATTGCAATTGGTTGGTGGGTCAGCAGTAGTACTCATTATGTTCCCGTTACTTCGGGCTATATAATATGTATATATGTCAACATTCTTCTTTCTGAAGATTTTAGATACAAACAAAATACGAAAGCTATTTTTCTTCATTGGTGGGTGCATGAGTCCTAATCCTCTAACCCCATACAGTCCCAACTTGTATATTACGATAGTGATATTAAGCCAGTGAATGGAAACAGATAATTTGCGGTTTTCAAAAAAAATTAATCAAAACCGCACAGGTGTAGTGAATCAGAAGAAAAAGAATTAATGTGCGTTTAAAAAAAAAGAAAAAAAAAACAAACAAACAAAAAGCGGATTGTTGAGAAGATAATAACTTGAACCGCGTTTCAAAAAATTAATGGGCAATAACCAGCGGATTTCTAGACCGCAGTTAATAAATGTTTCCTTTAATACATTTTTTTAATATTAAAGTGTACTATATATGAAATATCTATCTATGCTACAAACCTAAAAACTATAATCTCTCACTGCTCTCTCTCACGAACCCATGATTCCCCTTCTAGGTAATGTTCTTTTCTTTTTTCTAATATTCTTTCTTTTTTAATCACTCTCATATTTTTTATTTTCTTTAGATATTTTTTTATCAAAACCTAATCTCCTCTCTCTCAGATTTGACTCTACTCCATTAAGAAAATGTTTTTTTAATCACTCTCATATAATTTTTTTTTATTATTGACAAAACTATTCTCATTTTTTTATAAAAACAATGTTATATAGGTTTTGTTTAATATATTTTTAAAATGAATTAATGAAAAAACACTTTTAAATGATTTGTTAAATTTTAAATTTATAAAAACTGATTTAAAGTGCAGTTTCCATGTCAATAAATAGAGTTGTAGTATGTGTTTTAAGTTGCAAATTAATAAAAATAATAATCTTATTGTTCAGTAAATAATATTATTGTATATGCTATTTAAATATCATAGTGGTTATTAAAACACCCATGTATTAATTATAGTGTTATTTTTAAAAATTTTGTAATCCAGTTTACTTATTTTTAAAAAAATTATACATGTTAGTTTATTTATATAGCAATTGAACATTTTCATTATGTTTCATATCATCTTTAATTTTTTTTCCTAACTAATATATAAATATATATATATGTATATATGAAAATATATATTAGTTTGGAAGTAAAACTATATATTTAAAAGAATTCTTATTAACAATAAAATTATTAATACTTTATTAAATGTATAATAACCAGTGACTTTCACTAAATGTAGATATGTCTTCTAATCGTCGAAGAAACACAAATCCTTCTAGACAAACAAGTTCAAATCAACCAACTGAAAATTTAACTTCTCCTACGGAAACAACAGTACGGGTAAATTTTCTTTAGCTTTTCTTTAAAAACTTAAAATAATAGTTCTATTTTATATAATATAGGACATTGTATTTTCAAAATTTGTAGAACAAAGACAAGTATAAATGGTCGTACATTCAGGAAAAAACATTATATCAATTGTTCGACGAAGCAAGTGCGATGAATAATTATACTCTTAAGAATCCTACTGCTATCGGTAGAGAGTATATGGTAGAAAAATTTAACCAAGCATTCAACATGAATATAACTTATGGATTCTTCAAAAACAAACTTGATGAATTCAAAAAAAATTACAAGAGGTGGAAGGTTCTTACGCATAAAACCGGAATCACGGTTGATCATGATACATCCATGATATATGCATCTGACTCATGGTGGAAGGATCAAGAGTTTGTAAGTATAAATAATCATTCTATTCATCAAGATATGTTTTAAAATTTGGTATCACGAATCTAAATAATTTAAATTTATAGGGATGCAAAGTAACAAAAAGCTTGAACCGAAAGCCACCTCAATTTTGGGATGTGATGCAACGATGTTTCATATTACATGATGTTCAATCACAATCTCAACACTCTGCTCGACAAAGAAGAGAACAGTTGATGAACGAGCATGCAAATGATGAAGAGGATCATGATGATTCAGACAACGATAGTGGTGACGTTCCACCTCAAATTCCTGTGATGCAAGACGAAGAAGAAGAAGGGTATCATGTTACCATTGATGACGATGACACGAACCAAAATTCTGCTCGTAGAGGCCAACAACGTGGGAGGCTAAATTTGCAGTCAACCGCCAGACGTGGGAGTAATTCACAAAGACCTGGAGGAAGCTCACGAGTTTCTACTGGCAGTGGTTCACGAGGAACTCGTAGGAGACAATTTTTAAGACAACAATACAAGACAACATTGCTGGCTATAGAGAATTCCAACGACAAAGCTTTCAACAACTACGCCCTGGTGGTTTTGACCAAGATGATTATGATGAATTTAAAAAGGCAGAAGCGATATTTAATGATCTTGACCTTCCCAAACATACTCGATTTTATTGGGCCTGCATTAATGCACTTAAAGAGCTAGTATTTTGGCGTAAGTATTTCATTGACATAGCCTCAAGCACCGACGAGGATAAGCTACAATTGTTGGAAGCGATGACTGGTGTTTCGCGGAATAACCAAGATGTGCCAAAACAGTTAGGTGAAGGCCATTCATTTGGGAGTCCCCATTCAGGAGGTCTATCATCCAACAGTCCATCTTCTGTGGGTAATAATTTAGGAGCGCAAAATTCACCTGGTTTTTGGGGACCTGGTTATCAACAATGGGGAACACCGCCAAATGCTCCACAGTGGGGCACACCGCCAAATGCTCCACAGTGGGGTACACCGCTAAATGCTCCAAATTGGGGCACACCGCCAAATGCTTCACATTGGGGAACACCGCCAAACATTCAATCATGGCAACAAACACAAAATGTTCAACAAGGTGGATCATCAGGAACGATTCCGGTAAATGTTCAGGACGGATTTTCACTTGGTGACCAAGTTGAAAATACGAGGAATACTCAACAAGAAGCTTCACCTATCATTCAACAAACATCATCATCTGGTCTCGGTTTCACAAACTATTTTGAAAGTGGACAAATACCACAAACACCTAGACCAGGAGATCTTTTCAATATTTAGGGAACCTCTCAAGGACCAAATGAAAATAATCAAAGCGATGTCGGAGATGAAGATTAATTTGTTGTAATTTCGTTTTATCAATTTGTTTTTTTTTGGCTCATTTATGTTAAAAATTTATTTTAAATTTAATGTAATTTGTTCTTTTAAAATAATATATGTATAATGACATGTCGTTTGTAATGAATGTCAGGCATTTCGTATATGTCAACTGCGATCACAAGGCCTCAACAATCTCAATTATGAAGAGAGAATTGAACTGTGGAATTTGGAAAATGAACAATTTGAAGAATTTGTAATTCAACCAGCTTTGACTTATTATGATCGATATTTTCAAAGGGCACCAACACAAACTGATGGAGGTATGGGATGGAGGAATATTTGGGGTCGACTACAACAAGATGATGTTGCTTGTCTTCAACTATTACGAATGTCACTTCCATGTTTTACGGCATTGTGTAATATGTTGCAAACAAACTATGGTCTACAACCAACATTAAATGTAGGGATTGAAGAGAGTGTGGCTATGTTTCTACGGATATGTGGTCACAATGAAGTTCAAAGGGATGTTGGTTTAAGATTTGGCCGAAATCAAGAGACTGTGCAAAGAAAATTTAGGGAAGTTCTTAAGGCAACCGAGTTATTAGCATGTGATTATATTAGAACTCCAACAAGACAAGAGCTGTATCGCATTCCTGAAAGACTTCAAGTAGACCGAAGATATTGGCCATATTTTAGTGGATTCATTGGGGCTATGGATGGGACTCATGTGTGCGTCAAAGTAAAGCATGAGTTACAAGGAATGTATTGGAATCGACACGATAATGCATCATTGAACATCATGGCAATATGTGATTTGAATATGTTATTAACATATATCATGAATGGAGCACCAGGATCATGCCACGATACATCTGTTCTGCAAATGGCACAACAAAGTGATACCGAGTTTCCTTTGCCTCCATCAGATAGGTATTATCTCGTTGATTCTGGTTATCCAAACAGACAAGGATTTCTTGCTCCTTATAGATCATCACGAAATCGAGTTGTGAGATATCATATGTCCCAGTTTCATTCTGGTCCTCCTCCAAGGAATAAACATGAATTGTTCAACCAATGTCATGCATCTTTACGTTCTGTTATTGAAAGAACGTTTGGAGTTTGGAAGAAGAAGTAGAGGATACTTTCTGATTTTCCAAGATATAATGTTCAAATTCAGAAAAGAGTGGTAATAGCTACAGTGGGACTACATAATTTCATCAGGATTTCAAATTTCTCGGATGCAGATTTCGTAGATATACTGACTGAGACGAACAACAACCAAAATTTTGAGCATGATATAGGTGACATGGATGCAACAGAGATAGCAGATGGAGAAGCTATGACGCAAATAAGAGATACTATTGCAAATATATTATGGGAAAATCAAAATAATCGATAATTTTTTCAAAAAAATTGTATCTTTTTATACTTGAACATTTTATCAATATGTCAGACAAAAAAAAAGTACTTTTTGATCAACTATAGTATTTAAGATTTATAAATACAATTATTTTTATTATTAATTCATAACATACAATAATGTACAAACATACTAATTATTAATAAATTTATTTATAATATATGTAATTCGCATCGCTTTTCCTTTTTTTTTACCATTCACACAATTAATACTGAACCGCAAATAGTTTTTTCACCAATCAAAAATCATTCTGTACCGCTTATTTTGTATAAATCGCACTTGTCCCGCAAACCGCACGTACCGCAGTTGAACCGTACCGCACTCTAAAACCGCTTTCTCCGTACAACCAAAACCGCAATCACCATTCGGACCCTAAGTTGGACCGATGGGTTGTTGTATCAATCGAAATGACATGTATGCTTTTGTTCCTATCTTCCAACTATTTATTAATTTTAAAATACATAAACGTTTATTAATTCCCCCAAATATACACGCAACTTACAAATTGAATCCCGAACAGTCTGCATTTTAGTGTTTTTCTTCATGTATGCTACAACTAGTTTAGTTAAAAAATTTAAGCTACTGGTTTAGTCGTAGATCCAAATATTAAAACTTTTTTGAATTTCACAGTTATACATTAAATTTCGCATTTTAAATTAGAAAACTCACATAGGAAAAAAATGACATGCGTGAAGTAACAGTCCAATACATGGCCTGCCCTGATCCGACAGAAAGTATGGTAAAACGAATGCGAGTGCTCTAAGGGGAAACAGAGAACTTAATGGAATAAACTGCTAACTCAATAATGACTGCTAACCTGGTCAATGCATCCATTTTAAGCCCACACTCTACTAAAATCATCCCTGATCACCTCCCCCAAGATGCCTCAAGAAAATTTCCTTCCTCACAGGATCTGGACCTTGGTGAAACTAGCAGGAGAGGAAGGGGTCGACCACCTTCACAGAAACAAAAAGCATAAGGAAACCAAATTTTATTGGGTGCAAAAACACAAAAGCGAAATTTCACAAGGAGTTCTCCAAGGAAACAAATTGAACCAAAAGGAGGCTTAAGGGCTGATAACTCAAAAGTAAATCACAAAAAAGGTTTCAAAGAATCCATCGGGCTCTACCGTACCTGTTCCTAGAGCTCACTCACCTAGTGCTGATACAAGTCAAGGCAGAGCTTAAGTCAGAGATAGCGAGGCTACACACCAACCATGTCCTGCACAATCACCACGAGTGAGACTTTTCCCATCAAGTAGGAAGAAGAAGGTGGATTTTCAGAATCCGCCGACTCCTCTTCCTTAAGAATGGTTAGCTGGAACTGTTGTGGGTTGGAGAATCCCATAACAGTCCAGCATCTAAAGGACATAAAGAGAAAAGTATGTCCTGACCTTATATTCCTCATGGAGACCAAAAAACACTCAGAGAAGGTGCTACAGACCCTACAATGGCTTGAATATCCCTCACACCATCTGGTTCCTCCTCACTCTCTTGTCAAAACTTAATTGATACCCGAATTAAAGCTGAAGCAAGGTATTTCTATGCTACCTTTGTTTATGGAGCACCAGACAGAACCAGAAGGATATAAATCTGGGAAAAACTAAAGGAACAAACTAGCTCTCGAGCTGAACCCTGGTTCTTAACTGGTGATTTCAATGACATTATAAACGGAAGTGAAAAATCAGGTGGTCCACCCAGATCGGAGGGCTCCTTTTTGGATCTAAGATCCCTCATGTCCACGTGTGACCTTTTTGATCTCTAGCATACTGGTTACTTCCTATCATGGAGAGGTCAACGATATTCTCACCTTGTCAGATGAACACTGGATAGGGCAAAGGCCAATAATGAATGGACCTTTGCTTACCCATTAGGACGGAGTGAACCCCTTCGCTTTGAAGGTTCCGACCATCGACCGCTTGTCACATCTTTTGATCCTGCCAAGAAAAGAAGAAGAGGCTTGTTTAAGTATTATCGACTCTTAAGGCATATACTAGAGATTAAAAAGATTATCTTAGATGCGTGGAATTCCTATCTTGAGGCGGATGTCGAAACACGGCTCCACCATTGCCGATCAGCCATCATTGCCTGGACCAAGAAACAACAACTCAATAGTCAACAAACCATCAATGATCTCAGGGAACAGATTGAGGAAGCCATGTTTACTGACTCGAGCCCCCAATGTTTACTAGATGAGCTGAACCAAAAACTATCTGATGCTTATCGGAAAGAGGAGGAGTTCTGGAAACAACGGAGCTGCCAGCTTTGGCTAGCTCTTGGGGATAGAAACACAAGATTTTTTCATGCTACCACAAAAAACCGGAAAGCCATTAATAACATTTTAGTCCCCGAGTCAGAACAAGGACATACTGTCTATGAAGATCAAGAAATTGCTGACACTATTACCTCCTACTATCAGGAACTCTTTACATCTGTAGAAGGATCTGGAAATAATGTAGTTCGTGAAGCAATATCACCTTGCATTTCGGAAGAAACCAACAAGGAACTAATAAAAATCCCCTCTGCAAGTGAAATAAAAAATGCTTGTTTTGACATTCACCCTGACAAAGCACCGGGACCAGATGGGTTTTCAGCAAGCTTCTTCCAAACAAACTGGGATACAATCCAAGACAAGGTGATAGCAGAAATCCAAAGTTTTTTCATATCTGGCTCCCTTCCCCTGCAAAATAACCACACACATGTTAGACTGATCCCAAAGATCACCAGTCCAAAACGAGTTGCAGATTACCGTCCCATAGCTCTCTGTTCGGTTTTCTACAAGATAATTGCAAAGATCATCTCAAAACGACTCCAACCAATCCTCCAAACCTGTATCTCCCAGAACCAATCAGCATTTGTACCTGGTCGAGCTATCACAGACAATGTTCTCATTACCCACGAAACTTCACTATCTGAAATCATCTGCTGCACAAGAGAAAGTATACATGGCTGTTAAAACAGACATGAGCAATACATATGATAGATTGGAATGGAACTTTATTGAGGATGTTCTTACCAGAATGGGTTTCCATGCCCAATGGATGACATGGATCATGCAATGCATCACATCATTATCCTATTCATATCTCATCAACGACCAAGCCAAAGGAAGGGTACAACCAACACGTGGAATCAGGCAAGGAGATCCTCTCTCACCGTATATTTTTATCCTCTGTAGTGAGGTTCTTTCCGGCATATGCAACAAAGCTCAACTCCATGGTAGCTTACCTGGTATATGAGTTTCGAGAGGTAGCCCACGGGTGAATCATCTCCTTTTTGCTGATGACATTATGTTTTTCTGCAAGTCAGATAAAAATAGTGTTAAACAACTAAAACTCCTTCTGCAAAAGTACGAGACAGCATCCGAACAAAAAATAAACCAAGAAAAGTCCTCTATCACGTTCTCACACAAAACAAGCAATGATATCAAAGAATGTGTAAAACAAGAACTTGGCATATTCAAGATAGGGGGTCAAGGGAAATATCTGGATTTACCTGAACTCTTTGGGAGAAAGAAGAAGGACCTGTTCAGCATGATTGTGGACAGAGTTAAACAACGAGCTCTTAGCTGGTCCACCAGATTCTTATCCTCGGCTGGCAAACTGACACTCTTGAAATCAGTTCTTAGTGCAATGCCTTCCTACACCATGTCGTGCTTCAAACTCCCGAACTCCCTTTGCAGTTGATCTAGTGTCAAATAAAACCTAATGTGCACTCAACCAGGATCTAGTGGTGTCGTCGTAACACTTCAAGGTCGAATCCACAGAGACCAAACGATACACTATGAAATTATATAGACCGAGTATAGCTAAAGCAAGAGAAAGTTTGTGTTTCAAGTAATCAATTAAAAAGCAGAAAATAACTAAGGGTTTTGAAATCAAGGAAAGATATTGGACGTAGGGAATCAGTTAGGGGATTACAATTACAAATTTAGATTATAGATTGGAATGCATTAATAACCGTTCTTGAACTCAAATCACAATAATAAAGCTGACCTACTTCCGCAGCATTAGCTAACTTTGCAAAGAAATAACTAGACCCTAAACTTTCGTTTGAATCTAGATAAACAAGCAAGCATTAAAGTTCAAGTTTGATTTGTTCACAAGGTGCCTCAACTTCAACTTCCATTGGCTAAGGTCCACCTTGCTCACCTATGTTTCTTTCAAGTAATTCAACAACACTTTCGGTGCCTCCATGAATTGAACCTAAGATCTTAATCTAGGTGATCAGTCTAGTTCAAGCAATAAGAACAACAATAGATGAAGAACAATAGGATCAATCCCCAAATCTAACAACCTAAGTTTAGAAAATCGTAAACCCTTTTTTGAAACCCGAAACCCAATAGTAAAACTACTCAGACATAGAAGTAAAAGTACAGCAAATCAAAGATGAAGAAAACATAATTGAATTGCAAAGAGAAGTAAAAGGGTTCAGAAATCTTCTCCAAAGAGATACAAAGGATTAGAGATTTTCGCCCAAGCTTACAAGTCTCAAAAGCTGCGTAGAAAATACGGTATCTTTTTAAGAGGTCGAGCCCTGTGCTTAAATAGTAAAATAAAACCCTAAAAGTCGGTTTAAAACAAAAAAGGAAAGGTGTCTTCGGGTACGGGATCGGTCGATCCCAAATCTAGATCGGCCGATCCAGGATCCTTTTCTGTGCTTGCTCTATCTGCTTGCTAGTCAAATCAGTCTTCACCAAATTGGCTTCAGATGCTTCTTTTCAACCCCAAAACACTAAGTTTCCTTCCAAAGTAGCCTAAAACCTGTACAGACTCACAAAGGACTAAAAAAACTCTAAAAGCACATATTGACTCAATAAAAGACTCAAAACAAACCTAAAAACTATGGTTAAAACCTATAAAATATAGACACATCAGCAGTCGTATCCAATCTGCCTTAACTCGCTTTTGGTGGGATGAGAAACCTGATAAGAAAAAGATGTGTTGGATTGCTTGGGATAAAATGACTAAATGATTTAGTGATGGTGGTTTAGGGTTCCGGGACTTACAGACTTTCAACGATGCTCTCCTAGCAAAGATCAGTTGGCGTATCCTCACTCAACCAACATGTCTGCTAGCGAAGATCCTACTAGGGAAATATTGCAAATCCTCCCCCTTCCTGGAGGTTTCCATTCCAAACAATGCTTCACATGGCTGGAGAAGCATCTGCATAGGAAGAGATCTTTTAAAAGCACAGATTGGGAAATTAGTGGGAATAGGGGAGGCCTTACCTGTTTGGAGGACCCCATGGCTCTCACTAGAACACCCGGTAGCCCCTTTTGGCCCTCCAATAGAAGCAGACCAACATTTGACGGTTGCAGATCTCCTACTCCCCCAGACCATGGAATGGAATATACCAATGATCCGCAAAAATCTTCCAATGTATGAGGAGAACATACTCAAGCTAAAACCAAGCAAAAAAGGAGGTTCGGATGTGTGGGCTTGGCTCCCAACCCCCGATGGTAATTACAGTGCAAAGTCTGGATATCACAAAGCCCTGAGGAAAAATAATGCAAAGAAAACACCAGATATGGTAGACACCGATCAAACCCCAGACTCTCACTTTCCTTGGAAAATAGAAATTTGGAACCTTAAGATCTCACCGAAGATCAAACTCATGCTCTGGAAAGCTTCCCAAAATGCTCTCCCTTTGGATACTAACCTTCAAACTAGAGGCCTCAACACGACTGTGGCTTGTCCACATTGTGGTCAACCAGAAACTGTGGTCCATCTTTTCTTCCACTGTCCTTTTGCTGTAACTGTCTGGAAGTTGGCACCCTTCAAAGAAGAATTCAAACCGGAAGAAGTGGCCAGTTTCAAATTAGACTTAGCCAAAACCACAAAATTTCTTTGTCTTCCTCCCACTGGAATTGCATTAGGTCCACTTTCACCTTGGATTATATGAACTATCTGGACAAACCGTAATCGTCTAATCTTCAACAAGACCATTCCCCAGACTAAAGATTCTCTATCCCTAGCCATTTCCCGAGCAAAAGAATGGCAGGAAGCCCAATAGACCCAAGTACAGTAGACTAACAAACCTAATAGATCTACGGTACCTGGATCGCGACCAATCCTGCTACCACCTGACCAAATCATCTGCTCCATGGATGCAGCCTGGAGAGAGAATGGTCATACATGTTGCGAATGGATCTTCAAATACCAAACTGAGAACACCCTGCTCCAGGGAGCCTCGACTACAACAAGCACCCGATCCCCCTGATGGCCCAAGCAATAGCAACTCTTACAGCAATGGGAGTTGCTATTGAATCGGGTTTCAAAAAAGTTTTTTTCGCTTTAGACTCGCAGATGCTTGTCCAAGCCCTCAATCGGAAGACCTTCCTAAAGGAACTTCATGGAATTCTATATGATACCCAATCTCTGCTACCTCAATTCGATTTCTGTAGGTTCTCATATGTCCTTAGAAATCTTAATCGTCATGCTGATGCTCTCGCAAAAAATGCTCTAGCTTCCATTTGTATTGAAACCTAATTAATTCTAATGAAGTTTCTTGTTTGTCAAAAAAAAAAAGGAGAAAAATGAATCATTAAAATGTTCTGATTATTTAAACAGATATTTGGAATATATCACATAGTCTTCCATGACATAAGCAACACCATTTATGCTAGTTGAGTAGTATTGTCTCATTCCATCAAATGGGCTTCAAACTAGTAATGCTGTTAAGAATTCCATTCTTATGATTAATAATAACATAACTAAAACTAACCCACTCTCCTGAGTTTATCTAAGAAATTTTTATGGGCCGTAATTCAAAAATAATGTAATGAGCTTACTTTGTATAACAAACTTTATTTAAATATTTAAGGCAAAATAAAACGCCCCACCCAAATGTTTTGGTCGAACCGAACTATTAAGAATATCTTTTATATAGAAAATTACCTTAATGATATATTCTCACATTTGTACATTTTTCCCTAAATTTTTGATTTATAGAGAGAGTAAATCTTTTACTTGTAGAAGAAGTACAATATGAAACTAACAAAACCTTTTATACACGTACAATTATCATGTCACCCTATTAATTTTATCGAAAGCATTTTCTAAATTTGGTTATATCAAATTTGTTTTCAATAATTTTGTTAGTTTATACATTTATTCGTGTACATATGATATAAATTATTTACCAACAATTACATAGAGTTTAATGTAAATTATGAAAACCTATAAATGTGCAAGTGAGTTTCAGGTTTACCATCATTTTTCTACGGTTGACAATATATTTTTCAATTAGCTAATTTCAATTTTCCATTAAGTAGGAACTTCGTACATAAACATCATGTAATTGATGCCTACGGAGGCAGTACTAAATGTATGTATTTTACATATCCTAAAAAAAGAATATAATTTAAATCGTGGTTCAGTCGGAGTTAGACATTTATATTACTCGAAACGTTGCTTGTTTTCCCACTAGACCAAAAGCAGGACGAAACATACTAAAACAATAACATTACTAAACGGTTAATAAAACTATGTATTGAAAGAAAAATCAACTAAGCTAGCCCTAGTTTTATTTCGCATTAAATTAATATACTCTCATTAACTACAGTATTTATTTTAAATCTCTCTAGATCTTACATTAAATGAAACATATACTATAAGTTAAAATATTAGAAATCAAACGATTTAAATTTGTTACCTAAAATGCTTATATTACCCAGGCTGTTAAAACACACAAAAAGGTAATCCCAAATATTGCTTTAATAAAATAAAGAATACTAATTAATTACAAAAGATTCTCTAGGTTTCTGTAAAAAGGTAATATTCAACGATTTAACTTTTTCTTTCTATTCACTGCACTCTGCAATTATAGTCTCTCTCTCTCTCTTAAGACCATCATCTTCTTCTCATAGGCGGCGAAACAGAGAGATACACATAGAGAGAGAGCTGAAATTTTTATTGTGAGAAGATCTTCTTCCGACATTTTTTCTCTTTCCAAAACACTGTTCTCAACCTAGTCGGAAACACAAAAAGATTGTTTTCCCGACAAAACATCTGATAAAAAAACAAAAAAACACCATCTCCGAATCGATCTCAGAAACAGAGAAACAGAGAAGCATTCACTCCTCAAAAAAAGGAATAAACTTTGGTACGAAGAAGATGAAGAACAAGAAGACCAATTCAGGTCTCACCGTCTTCTTCTTCTTCTTCTTCCTCTTCTGTCTCGTCTCCGTCTCATCAGATCTAGAAGCTGACCGACGAGCATTAATCGCTCTCCGTGACGGCGTCCATGGTCGTCCATTGCTCTGGAATCTAACCGCACCGCCTTGTACTTGGGGAGGAGTACAATGCGAGTCGGGTCGTGTCACAGCACTCCGATTACCCGGTGTTGGTTTATCCGGTCCGTTACCGATCGCTATCGGAAACTTAACAAAGCTCGAGACTTTATCTTTCAGATTCAATGCTCTGAACGGTCCTCTGCCTCCTGATTTCGCCAACCTTACTCTGCTACGTTACTTGTATCTTCAAGGAAACGCATTCTCCGGCGAGATTCCTTCGTTTCTCTTCACTTTACCAAACATTATCCGGATCAATCTCGCCCAGAACAACTTCTCGGGTCGGATCCCGGATAATGTTAACTCCGCGACCCGTTTAGCTACTCTTTACTTGGAGGATAACCAACTTACCGGTCCGATCCCGGAGATTAAGATTCCGCTTCAGCAGTTTAACGTCTCTTCGAATCAGTTAAACGGGTCGATTCCGGATCCGCTGTCGGGTATGCCCAAAACTGCTTTTTTAGGCAACTTGCTGCTCTGTGGGAAGCCGTTGGATGCTTGCTCCGTCAATGGCACCGCCACTGAAACCGGTACTGGAAAAGGCAAAAAGGACAAGTTATCCACCGGAGCTATTATCGGGATAGTGATCGCTTGTGTCTTCGGGCTTATCTTGCTTTTCTTGATCCTGTTCTGTCTATGCAGAAAGAGGAAGAAAGAGGAAAATAATGTGCAGTCGAGAAACATCGAAGCAGCTCCTGTTCCGACTTCAACAGCCGCCGTAGCTAAAGAATCGGCGGATGTCCCTCCTCCTGTGGCTAATGGTAATGGTGCACCACATTCATCTGAGAATGGTTCATCTAAGAACCTTCCAGTGAGTAAAGATCTGACGTTTTTCGTGAAATCGTTCGGCGAGTTTGATCTCGATGGGTTGCTAAAAGCTTCTGCTGAAGTACTTGGTAAAGGAACGTTCGGATCATCGTACAAGGCTAGTTTCGATCACGGTTTAGTGGTGGCGGTGAAACGTTTGAGAGATGTGGTGGTGCCTGAGAAAGAGTTTAGAGAGAAGTTGCAGGTTCTTGGATCAATAAGTCATGCCAACCTTGTGACGTTGATCGCTTATTACTTCAGCCGCGACGAGAAGCTCGTTGTTTTCGAATACATGTCGAGAGGAAGCTTATCCGCACTTTTACACGGTAAGAAATAGACTCCTTTCGATTTTTTCAGTTTCATTAGTTATCATATAGATTGTTAAAAAATCAATTGTTTGGGAATTCACAGGTAACAAAGGAAGTGGTAGGAGTCCATTGAACTGGGAAACAAGAGCCGGTATAGCGTTAGGAGCTGCAAGAGCTATAAGCTATCTCCATTCGCGTGACGCGACAACATCTCATGGAAACATTAAATCTTCTAACATTCTATTGTCTGAATCTTTTGAGGCTAAGGTCTCTGATTACTGTCTTGCTCCTATGATCAGTCCTACTTCTACACCAAACCGCATTGATGGTTACAGGGCTCCTGAAGTAACCGACGCTCGTAGAATCTCTCAAAAGGCTGATGTTTACAGCTTCGGTGTTCTCATTCTTGAATTACTCACAGGTACGTACAAACAACACACACAATACAAAAAGAGAGATCTTGACATCCGCATCTTAGGTCAAAAATGTGATTCTTTTTTTGTGTTTGATTTTTTTTTGCAGGGAAATCTCCAACGCATCAGCAGTTACATGAAGAAGGAGTAGATTTACCGAGATGGGTTTCATCGATCACTGAACAACAATCACCGTTGGATGTGTTTGATCCAGAGCTCACAAGGTATCAAGCAGAAGGGAATGAGAACATGGTCAGGCTTTTAAAGATTGGTATAAGCTGTACGGCTCAGTATCCAGATAGTCGTCCTACAATGACTGAAGTCACGAGGCTCATCGAGGAGGTTACTCGTTCATCTGGTTCACCAGGTCCTTTGTCTGATTGATTGATTTGTATTTTTTTTTTCTTTCATATTGGGTCTAAATTGATCGTTTACAAAGTTGTTTGGCTTAAATTTGAATTTCTTTATATAGTTTCTTGGGTTTTTTTTTCTTGAAGTCCGTTGAAAGATACGTCAATTTTTTTTTTTGTATTACTTTTATTTTATTTTTAGTGTTGAAGAATTTTATAATTTTTTAAATATATAAATTGTTTGAGTGTGGAACAAAAGGTACATCTCTCCTTTTCAATTGGCCACCCCATTTAACTAGAATTTAGTAATTTTTACTTTATTTCATAAAGCAAAACCTATCCACTAATTGAACTCTTTCTGTCTAACCAAAACTATACAATAAAACGGCAGAAACGAAAAGAGGAACCTACAGTATTTATTAAATTGCTGAATTTTTAAATATGCATAAAATATAAGATTTTTGATAAATTGTCTCCAAGTCCGACAAATCATAAAAGGTCAACGACAAATATATTCTGTCTTTCCTCAATTTTTTTTTTTTTTTTTTTCAAACACTTTCCTCAATTTTAAGTTTTATTTTTATTAGTGGTGACTAAGACTAAGTAGCTAAATATACTTATTACAATCTCCGTGGAATAGATAAAATTTTAGGTAACGGGTCTATTCAAGTTTCTTAGTTGAATCTGCCAAGTTAGTCCCCACCTTTCATATTCAAATTCAGATAATTTGGTGAATCCATAAAAACAAAAGTTTCTTCATTCTATTATCTTTAAATTAAAGTAATTTTCAAGCGACCCTCTTTAATTAAGAATAAAAACAGAAGATAAATCTACCTATAAATTGGATTGGTCAAGACTCAAGACTCAAGACACATACAGGGTTTCAGAAGACATATAAGGACTTCTCTTAATGTGTGCAAGGATTAGTTGAGTGCATCATTTATTTATAACTTAAACTATATCTAGTTTGGTTTGGTTGAGATGTAATTAAAAAAATGTTAGTTAAGAATAAGTTGATGATTTTGGTTTAGTTTGGAAGTTTAAGCGAGATCGATGGGAATTGTAATGGTGCCCACATCTACCCTTAACATGTTTGGTGTGTCTTGGTAAATTTGTAATCATTAGATAAAGTTAAACACTTTTAACATATTTTTTAATAATCAGCTAACGTAACCACATTTGTTAAATGAGGAAATGATTACTCTTACAGTTGGGTTTGTTAGTTGTTGTTAGCTACAATTATGTGTTGCCGCCACTTCTACGACGGAACAAGTTATATGACTCATATGCTGATATACAAGAGATCGATCGACAGTATAACTTATAAGTGTATAACTGAATACAATATAAGAATTTTGTTTTAAGTCATACAAAATGATTTAGATATATGTCATTCGAAATTACAATGGAATATCACACATTCTGATCGTACAAACAGTAACAAAATTATTTACTGCTTCGAATCAATGTTTTTTCGGTTATAATTGATTTTTGGTATTTTGAAAATTATTTCGTTATGAGTAATACTTATATTAAAACTAGTAAAGCTTAATAATGATGGTGTGAGTAATCCGTCGATTAATGAACTTTGCTATCAATAAATCATGTTAAATTAAGTCAAGGTATCTAGTTGACACGTCTTCTGAAACTTTGTAGAGTAGCAAAGTGACGACCCTTGTACGAGAATGAGATTCATAGGCTTATCATAGACCAAGAGAGATAACAGACAAAATCAGTCAAAGCATTATATATTTTCAAATTGAATTAATTAACATCCAAAATTATATAACTCGAGGCTTCCCATAACTACGTTTACGTGTCTCTTTGTTGTAGCATTTCTTTTGGAATTTAATTATGTAGTAGTAGATTTTAGAATCGTAGTATTTAGTATTGAGATACTTCTTCCGTTTCAAAATATAAGATGTTTTGGAGAAGTTTGTTGTTTCATAATATAAGATGTTTTCAAATTTCAATGCAACTTTTAGATTAGTTTAATATTTTATATTATGCAATATTGTTTCTGATTGATTGAACTTGTTAAAAGTAAAAACTTCTTAATCTGCGTACTTTGCTTAAAACATTCTATATTTTGAAACGGAAGGAGTAGTATTTTGTCAGTAAGAAATAAGAAATCATACTAGCTATTAAAGATTACAGTTGCCACTTAAAAAAAAAAAAGAAAAAAACTCCTCTTCATATCATATAAGCATATATATATAATTTTTTTTTTATGTAAAAAATATATATTATTTCTATAGAAATTTCGATATTTAGATTACTATGTTTTAGAAATCATAATATTTAACAACAAAACGTACATGTACATTATCATCTTATTATATAAAGCTTGGTTTTAGAAGTTAGTAACTCACCAGATCGTGACATGTGTCAGTTTTAACGATTAGATATCCAACTCATCAGATCATGACATATGTCGATTTTAACAATCAGAAATCACACATCAAAGTTATTGACTCATCAGATCGTGACACGTGTTAATTTTAAAGATCAAAAATCACAGTTTTCAAGCTTGGTAAAACGATACATAAGATAATTGTAATCTTATATTAAAAAATCTTTGTTAATCCTAAAAGGAAAATGATTGTAAATACACCCCTCTATATAAACAAATAGAAGATGACATATTTTTCTCGCCCTGGGCGTTCGGCTAAACCGGGTTATTCGGTTTTTTAGAAATTGTGTTTTTTTTAAATCTCACCGAATAGACCCGAATTAAAATTCGGTTTGGGTCGGTTCGGTAGTCGGTTTGTTCGGGTCGGTTATTGGACAAAATTTATGTTCCAAAATTGAACTGTAATTTTTCTTTTTTGGTTTATTCGGTTTACATCTCGGTTTACATATTAAGAAATAGAAATTTACACTCTTACAAGTCCATATCCAATAAAAACCCATTACAAAAACAATAAAAACCCCAAAAATAATACCCATCATACATTTTTTAGCCCAACAACCCAATAAATTGTTAGGGTTTTGACAGCTGCCGCATGAGGGGCTGCGGCTCCAGCGACGGTGATCTCCGACCCAGCTTTACAAGATGTATGATCATGAGTATGTTTCTTGTATTCTCACTAAAAAAAGAAATAAACCAACTACTCAGTCAAAATAGTTACGAAGTCTAAGATCTAAAATGCAATATAAATGAATCTAAACACCAGTAACCAAATCTTAACATAAACCTCATGTCAGCAAATTCATCGAAGGCGAATTGAGTTGAGGGAGATTCATCAAAGGCAGATTTAGAAGAAGCAAAAAAAACCGAAGAAAGTATGAGGAGAAAGATGAGAACGAAACGAGATGTGTCTAGAAAAGAAGGCAGAAGAAGAAGAAGAAAGGTCGTACAAGAGGATTCTGAAAGAGAGGAGGCGATTTCTTTTTACTTCAAGGATCGATTTAATGAATAATATCTAGGGTTTTAAGTATTTATATCATGTTCCCCTTAAACCGTATAAACCAATCGATATCCGGTTAATGAACCGAAAAAACCGAAATTCGAAATCCTTAAACAATTTGACCGATCGGTTTCTATCTCCTCTCTCACTCTTTGCCGAAAACCTAATGTTTCGGTTTGATCGGTTCGGTTTGATCGGCTTTTGCCGAACGCCCAGGGCGATATTTTTCACCGAACAAAATAATTTTGACTAGCTTTGTTTTTCTTGGTAAATTTTCCTTTTTTGTTTTTTATTAACCTTTTGTTTGACACATCATTTTTTTTGAACAAGTCTCGAAGACAATTTGTTTGTTGTCTAATCAAAGCAACTATATAAAAATATTCCTAGACATTACGACGTGTTTTCGTCGTTGTTTCTTTGAATTTTGTTTCGTTTCTCAATTTCATAATGCATACTACGCAATCTTTGACTTTGAAGTGTTAACAAAGTTTCTTATACATAATAACTAAGGTTTTTGGGCTTAACAAATTTCTCATGGTATTATTATTATTTCTATCAATTTGCAGGACAGGTAGCACAAAAAAGAAAGATGAACACACAAATTCAAGATAACAACAAATATTATAAAACACTAGATCAACTAAACAGAAAGCGTTTTTATCATCGAACGATAGTACGTCTTACAAGAAAGTGGAAAGCAAAATTTTTTTAAAATAAACAATGAGCTCATTGGAATAATTTTTCTCATTATATAGGGATTAAGGAAAACATACGGAAAATTATTAATTCTAAAAAATGTAAATATTCACTTCTATATAAACTTAGATCGTCTCATATTATTCATCTAATAAAATAATTTATTCAAAAATATTGCTTTCAACTTTGTTCTATTTGTCAAAAAATTTCAATGGGAAGACAAATTTTCTTTATTTTTTAAAACCAAAATATACTCCTACTTTCTATTTTTTTCAGTTTGAAATAGGTAAGATTAATATGTTGACCCAAAAAAAAATGGAAGTTTAATATATGCATCTTCTTTTTCTAATATTGTATTTTAAAATTAATTGTAGTAGTTTTAGATTGTTTTATTTAATTTGTATTTTCATCTTTGAATTATTTGAGATTCATATATTACCGTGCTTATAATTTTATATTATTTTATTAATTATGTCAAATTAATTTTCTTCTAATTTCTCAACCTTGATTGGTTGGTCACAGACCGTTTTTTGTGTGCAAACATAACTGTTACCATTCGTTCAATCTCAAACGGAGACAAAGAGGAGAAGGTCATCAACCTAATGGTTAGATAAAATAGGCTAATCAAACACAAACCTACAACAAACATAGATAGATTGGAAAAACATAAATCATTGTTGATAGATCCATAGGAGCTTGAAGACAGAGGCTACATCATGGTGTCTCAAAGAAACTTTCATGAATACATTGGAAAATTTAACATTAGTTACTATCAAAAGAAACTATGACGTTGGAAAAGGATCTTTAGTTTCATTGGTCGCTGGAGCAAGCCAATTTGAGATAACTAAAAGACGTGAACATGTTCTCTCCACACAGGAGGAGGGCAGAGCCGAGGTTCTCTCTATGATGGAGGAGGTTGGACGCAAGGTTATCTCTCTAAGGGAGGCAGGTGGGGGAGGTTGGACGCAAGGTTATTTCCCCAAGGAAGGAATGTGGAGCGAAGGTTCTCTCCATGGTGGAGGAGGTTGGACGCAAGGTTCTCTCTATAATGGAGGAGAGCAGAACTGAGGTTCTCTATGGTTAGTCATACACTATTGTGATGTAATTTATTTTTTTATTCAAAATGGTTTTTGAGCCAACAATTTTAGTGATTAAAGAAACTATGCAAAAGTGAAAGTAAAGAGACATATAATAGTTGACTTAATTTGTTCATATAGACATTTTTTAGGTGGTGATAAATAATAGATTTGTAACATACAATAGACCTAGGTGTAAAAAATACACTTTTAATAGTAACATACATAAAAGATTTGTATATAAATATAAATCAGTGTATTATAACAAAATAATTTTTATAAATAAAGTATAATACATTCTAATATAATTTTATTAAACTTAATTTTATTTACAAAATTTTAAACTATTTTATGTTCGATCAGTCGTTTATTTTTATCAGGTGGCATGAATCATTTCACAACTAGTCATGAACACAGCATTTTTTCTCTTGTTCTAGCTCATATCCATGTGGGTTCACATGCACTTGTATATAATATGTAAGTGGATGAATTTATTTTATTTTATTTTATTCTATTTTATTTTATATCAACAAATGCCTTTGCCCAAGAAAATGCCACATATCTTCTTAACTACCCTGTCAAATCCATATAAAAATCATAAATATTCTATAAGCCTTTACAACTTGTGGTTCATTTTCCTAAAAATCATAGATTTTTTTACTTTTGCCAGCTCATAATTTATTCCTTGTAATATTGTTTAGTGCAAAGTTTGTTTGAACATGCTTGCCGAATATGATCATAATCTTTTTTTTTGTTTATCGTATGTGATAATAATTAAAACACCATAACTAACATATTTTAAAATTATGCATGAGCTGGAAAATGAATTAATTGAGAGGTGCCATCAAATGTTCGCTCACAAAAAAAAAAGAAAAAAAAAGAAAAAAAAAAAAAAAAGATAAACACGATGATAATCTATATAAGAAAATTTTAGTTCTAATAGAACAACAAATCTTAGTTTGATTGCATCAACATATAAAATAAGATGCATATATGTTGATAAAAACAGTTTATACATACTCGTGATGTTTGAAAAAAAAAATTTCTCGTGAGATTTATAAATTATAGTTTCTGAGAGTTCGTTTGAGACCGACAGGGTTAATTAGAACATGGCCACCTCATCAAAGGCCAGTCTTGGACGCGGTTTCTCTCCCAACGCCAATAATTATGCCAACAATACAAAGTGAAAGAGAAAATGTTGACAGCCACAAAAAGAGTGTGTAGACTGTAGAACTAGAAACAATACAACTCGGCAAAAGTGATTGGTATTTTTTAAAATGTCTAATAAATACACGAATTAAAATCCATTACATCTTTCCGGACCGGAAACCAAAATAGAATTCAATTGCAACCAATGTTTAAAGTTAAACTCAAAATCTGGCCCAATCCTTTCACAGTCCAACTCCTTAAAGTCTATGTTGTTACGTAGTATATCAGTTGAAATTTTTCTTGCCGAGTTACAAATGTTCTTGTGAGTTTTGTTGTTGTGAGATTTATTTATCACTTTCCTTATCGATTTTGTGTTACCTTTTTTTTTAACACAAAAGAGTAATTTTATTAAACCCAAGAAAAAATCTCAGGTCTGCAACAGCCAAACCGATTACAGGATATAACAGAGAGATTACATAGTACAACAGAACTTAAACATACTACTATGAGTTAACTACTAGAACCAGGAATTAATTTAAGCTTCATAAAAAAATTACAGGAGCTAAGATGATTTTAACTTCGAAGCGATTTTGTGTTACCTTGAGCTCAATTTAAAAAAATAACAAAGCAACTTAATTTCTTGGAGCTGGATGTAGGGTAAAACATTCAGGCCCGTCCAACTATTTCAAAATTATATATGGCCATTTTGTAAATGTTGGCCCTTTTGTTAAACTGGGCCATTTTACTGATTATAGACCCAAGTTGGTGCAATGGTTCGAACTTCAACCATTTGCTAAGTTTTTCTCTCGACCCTTGAGGACAATCTGTTAGATTGGATTTTTTAAGACATACAAATATAAAAAAATATATGTTTTTCTCGCATATAAATCCAAATTAATAGGAATATTTGGCCCCCACCGAATATATATACGATATGTCAATCTCCATTTATTAAATAAAACTATTATGTAGGATCACCTAATCAGTTTCTTTATATTGATTTAAGAAATTCACCGTAGCAAAATAATTATACAATTAGTGGTTTTGATATTTATAAAAATAAGATTTGGAAACACGGTTTATACATCCAGTATAAATTTTACAAACCTTTTAGTTTGATAATCTTGGGCTTATATTATGCTACTCCATTTGACATTCTTTTACAATTTTACTAAAACCGTGATCATAGAAACTTTACCAATCGAAACTATGACGAAGATGGGGTTTATTGAAAAACGTAACACTATGATGGCGTCATGGGTACCGTAAGTTTGTGTTGGCACCACCAACAACAACAACACGCAAACAAACAAACAAATAAGCAAAGTAGCAAACAATGCACAACCCACCACTTTAGTGCTAACAAAAAACCCCCCAATCGCATTATACTTAATTATAAAAGTAAACTACAGTTTGCTTCTTCTGATTTGAGGGAGAAAAAAAAAACTAAACCCTTAATTTTGAATTATGAGATTTGAGACATATAATAAGCAAATGAGACATATGACTAACAAGGTGTTCTTGTCTAAACATAAAGAACTTCGCGCGTGATAACAGTCGCTTCACACGTGTCTTTGGACCAACAAGTATCCGCTTATAATTCCCTTATGACACAAAAAAAACATGGCATACGATTATTATTCCGAGTGGTAGTGATGTGCCAGCATGTGGTTTGAATAGTAACAAAATTTTACAGATATACTATATCTGTAACACTGTTAAACCTGTATATATCTGGAAGTATATGTTTTTGTAACTATTAAAACTATTTTGACTATGCAGGACGATCTCCATTAATTAAAATTTTTAATGTAGCAAGAAAATTATTAATTTTAAAATAATGTATATAGGGCATATACTATACGATGTTACTTTTTTTCACTGAGCTATAGGGCATAAATTGGATTAATTAATAAATTAAGCATTCAATCATAGTTTCATCACCTTAACCATTTGCCATTTTTCAGCTTATAATGGTTTATAATTTGTATGTTATGTGGTTACAAATCCGATAGCCACTAGCCAGTGAACAGACACGTACATGATAACTTAAAGAGTAATTAAAGACCATATGGAAAATATGGAAAAATAAAAACATTACAAGGTTGAACAAATTTTAATTAAAAGAATATACGAGAAGAAATGTAGGTCCACGAACCACGAAAATGGTTTTCACATCCCTCACTCTCTCTATATATAGGTTGTTGTGTAGCTTCTTTATTTTGGGAGATACAACATTTATAAGTATATTAGGTACATATTTGAGCATATCTCTATATAAAGTAGATATATATTTCGAGAGAGAGGAGAGAGATGGGCAGGCAACCATGTTGTGACAAAGTAGGGCTAAAGAAAGGGCCATGGACTATTGAGGAAGACAAGAAGCTCATCAACTTCATCCTCACCAATGGCCATTGCTGTTGGAGGGCTCTTCCCAAGCTTTCTGGTTTATTTTCTCTCTCTCTCTCTCTCTCTCTCTCTCTCACTCTCTCTCTCTCTCTCTCTCTCTCTATACATCAACACAACACCGTTTAATTAGGACGATAGCTCATGTTTAAAAAATTCACTTTTTCTAGTTTATTAGTAATATTTCGTACTTATAAACGAAAATTAAAAAAAAAAATTTCAACGCAGGAAAATCATATCAACTCTTACCTTACTTTTTGCAATGCAATTATGTCTCTGTTTGGTATTCCAAAACTCAAAACATATTATTAGATTGTTAATCATAGTGTTTGGCTGAAAGAATCAGTGTTTGATTTCGTGGTCCTCACACGCTATTATTTTTATTTGGTTTCTAATCTGTTTTAATTTTGTAGTTTAACTTTTAGTTAAATTGATGCCTAAATTAATTATATGTTGGTTGATTGATTAAATGCAGGACTATTGAGGTGTGGTAAAAGCTGCAGATTAAGATGGATAAATTATTTAAGACCTGATTTAAAAAGAGGTCTTTTATCAGAATATGAAGAACAAATGGTCATTGATCTTCATGCCCAACTTGGCAATAGGTTCATTCTCTTTCTCTCGTAAACAAACTACATACATAAATAATTAATAGTTTACTTAACCTTAACTTTGACATTCTAACTAACTCAGAAAAAAAAAGATTTATAATTTTAAAGTTTATGATTATTAATTTGGATTACAATATTCTCAAGTTATCGAAGATACACGAAAGTCACTAAACTCAAACTTTATCTCGTCTTTCGCACGAAAGAGATTGGCTGAGTAATAAGTAGTAGTATTTTTTAAACCTAGTTTAATTTAGTCGGTCTGATGAAAATGACTGAACAGTCATTTTTTTTTCTAATTGTTATTTTAAATTTGTTTGCAGATGGTCAAAAATTGCCTCTCATTTACCTGGAAGAACTGACAATGAAATAAAGAACCATTGGAACACACACATAAAGAAAAAACTAAAGAAGTTGGGTATTGACCCTCTGACCCATAAGCCTCTCTCTGAACAAGAAGCTTCACAACAAGCTCAAGGGAGGAAGAAAAGCTTAGTGCCTCATGATGACAAGAGCCCAAAACAAGATCAAGAAGATAAGCAAACCAAAAAAGACAAACAAGATCAACATCATACAGAGCAAGATTTGGAGAAGAACATCATGACATCAGCTTCTAGTGATGGGTTTTGCATTGATGAAGTCCCATTGCTCAGTCCCCATGAGATCTTGATCGACATCTCTTCTTCTCAACATCATCATACTAATGATGATAATGTCAATATAAACACTAGTAAATTTACGTCGCCTTCTTCCTCTTCCTCTTCTACCTCGTCGTGTGTATCATCAGTAGTACCGGGTGATGAGTTCTCCAAGTTTTTGGATGAAATGGAGATTAATCTTGACCTCAAGTGGCTCTCCTCCGATGATTCTTCAGGGGGGGAAATTAGCAAAGACGGCAAGTTCAATAACACTGTTGATACGATGGACTTGTGGGATATCAATGACTTGAACAGTTTGGATATATTTCTGAATGACGACGACCATGATGGTGCTTTTGTTGGAAATGGTAATGGATGTTCAAGAATGGTTTTAGATGATTCATGGACATTTGATCTCCTCTAGCTTTTAGTGTTTCTTTATTAGTTTTTTTTTTTGTTTGTTCTTTTTTTTTTTTTTGAAAATTTGTTTGATCTCCTCTTTTTTTTTTGTTTGTTCTTGAAGTCGGGGGATTTGGGTTTGGCCTTGGGTGTTGCAATTTAGTGGATTATTAGGTGTAAAATACATGTAATAAAGATTGCAATTCTGAACATTCGTTCTTTGTTTTTTTCTTCACTTTTGAAATATTAATTTTTTGGGAAAACATATACAAAGCACCATTAATAAAAGTTTGGCGTCATATATAGTATACAGTTGATAATTAACTATTCCCCTGATATTCAAGTTCATAATCTTTACTGACTAACCAAAATGATTCTAAAAATCCAGCATACACATTAAGTAATCAATTCATCAAAATAGTCAGATATACTTCCAGTTTTATAGAGGTTGTAAATGTCTCTCCATTATATATGTAATGAATATTCTTAAACCTTAACCTTTCACGATATATCAAGAAAGACTTTTTTTTTTGCCGACTAGTTATATATATTTTATCCAATGTTTAAGAAAGTGCTAGGTAAGCGCCTAGAATATCTAATTGAAATTGAGACAGTTTAGACGTTTACACAATAAACTATTATATATTTGATATTATATACAAAATTATATAAAATATGTATAAAAAATAAAAATATTATATCAAAAACCAAAAAATAGATCAAAATATTATTTAATTCATTTTAAATAACATTTATAATTATGTTTATTGAAATAAACCTTAAAATTTTAAATTTGTGCAATTAGAATTTAAAAAATACTTTAAAATGATAATACTGTAATTTTAAGTAGTCAAAACGATCGTTTAGGTGATGCTATAGCGTCTAGCGCCTAGACAAGGTGGAGATGGACGCCTAAAATGCTTTTTCGAGCACTAACTTTACCTAATGGAGTTCCACTTATAAAAAAATATTGAAATTTGCTTTAAAGTACGTTAATAATTAAATCCTTTTTTCATAAAAAACGTAAAATATTCGGTTTGAAGTGAAAAATACAAAATGATGATACAATAATGGCGTCATGGTGATGAAATCCATTGCTAGATATGATAAGACTACAACAAAACAGCGTCACAATCATGAATGGAAATATCTTAGTATTTATTAATAAACTCGACCTACCAAATATTCTCAATCTCACGGCAAAAACTTCAAAGCACTTGTGGTGGACCATCGACCTCTACACTCACTTCATATCCATATACTTTTTGTTTCCAACAAACTTAAATGAACTTTTATAGTCTTAGTGGTTTAGCATTAGTATTGCTGATGTATCAGTAACACGGTTTAATTTTGGTTGATTAAATGTAAGAGATAAAAGAGAGACAAAATACAAACATTATGGATTATATCACGACACATGTCTATAATCATTTTCTTACATTTCATAGGTTCCCTGTTTTCATTTTTCTTCTAACAATCTGTAATCAGTGCCGGCTCAAGATTTTTAGGGGGCATGGACAATTTTTTTTTGAATGAAAGACCCATTTTTTTGAATGAAAGACTAATTTTTTTTTAAACTTCTCTTATATGTTAAAAAAATATGGATTTCATTTTAATAATATATAAACATTTGATAAGATTAGAAAAATTTATTTTCATTCTACGTTGGAGTCAGCTGAGATAATTATAAAAGATAAAGTTTTTTTGGTTATTGACTCGTAAAAATAAATCGTTAATACATATTTTAATGAATTATTTTTCTGTTACAAATTTTGTTTTTGCCTCTTTTATCTTACATTATTTTTTCGTGCCCATTTATCTTGCATTATTTCTTTTTTGTATCCCTTTAACTTGCATTATATTTTTTTTGTGCCTTTTAATCTGATATTATTTGTCTCCTTAATTTATGAACCTGGAGCGGTCGCACCTCTTGTCCCCCTATCTAAGCCGGCACTGTCTGTAATCACAGTATCACATATATGTAATCTGAATCATATCCCTCACATAGTCGATATGGTATAGTTTTCATTACTAATCATATATTTTGCCCGATTTATCAAATATGTTCTCATAAATTACGAAAAATACGCCGATCCACGCATGCATCAGTCGGCACTAACACTTATGCATACTTACATATTACATACAGTGCTGATATGACACATGTGTATCTTTTTTTTCTTTAACACATGTGTCTCAATGCTGTCATATGCAGGTTGCTACACGAAATCATCACATTATATCAAAATTAGGATTTTCTCCGAACAATAATAAAAATACAAATCGTTGATCGTATAGAAATGTTATATCATTTGAAAGATGAAAAAAAAACATCGAACACATTTCCAAAAAGACAACTGGAAAAATGCAACTTATATAATTAGCAATCATAAATATATATATATATGATAATAGATACACATACACGTGATCATATATAATTACCTGTCATAGTTTTGGCTATGTTTGACTACAATAAATTTTCACAAAACAACAATTAATATTCCCAGAATAGATTTAACATAAATTAGTAATAATTCTTGATAAAATGTTCTCAATATGATGATTGACCATGACGCAACAGATGACAAATTTCTTTCTTCATATATACAATATTTTCTTGAAGCACATCTAAATTTTGAATATAAATTCTATTCTAAAGTAAAGTTATTTTCAGTGTTTTGTCTTTCTCGCCGTAAATTTTAATAAATTTAAAATGTGTTGTTTTTTAGCGTTTGTTTGTTCTTAACCATTATTTTCAGTTTTTCACTTTTTAAATGTTAATTTAATTTGTAAGTGGACTCATACTTGAATCCAAAAATATACAGGTACGTGGCTGTAAACTGTATCTTACTTTTATTAGTAAAGAAAAAGTATATAGTTACATATGTGTAGTAGTATATTTATATACATAGGTCCCCGTAAATTGGAGGCTGTGGTGTCTTAATATGGCTGTGGCTATAAAGTTTTAAGACAATGGACCACAAGTGAATGAGATTGATAGGCAAGTGGTAACAACCTTCACCAAACCATTTCTTTATAAAGAAAGTTCGAAATTCTGTACCTTTGATTATCACAATCTAATCCTAACGTCACTTCTTTTCTTCCAAACATATGATGGAGGTACAATTAAATATTTTGGTCACAAGTTACAACTGTTGCACATTATCCTAGTTAAACAAAATAATGCGTATTAATAACTATGGTTTTAATTATATTTTTGGAAAGAAAATGTAAAAGATAGGTGCTGTTTTTTTAGTTTTTTGTTGAATCAAAAACCATGAATGCTCTTTGTACCATAAAGTGTATAATAAGAAAAATAAGAATTATAAAAAAATACAAAGAAAGTGAAGAAAAGAGTGCATGTATGTGAACCTTTCTCATAACAAATATGATCATTGCTTAGGCATGACTTGTCACAAAGAAGAGCAAAGGGGTTGATAGTGGAACTGTGAATGATGGACTAAAGAGAAGAGAAAGGAAGAAGATAAAGGAATTAATTAATTTCGTAGAATTTTATATAATACATTGTAGGTTGGTGGATAATATATTTTTTTTTAAAATG